>NC_092338.1:408940000-409540000 GCF_046630445.1 Rutidosis leptorrhynchoides | reverse complement strand
TTTATCTCTATGTATGGGATGTGTATTGAAATATGAAATCTTGTGGTCTATTATTATGATTTGATATATATATAGGTTAAACCTATAACTCACCAACATTTTTGTTGATGTTTTGAGCATGTTTATTCTCAGGTGATTATTAAGAGCTTCCGCTGTCGCATACTTAAATAAGGACGAGATTTGGAGTCCATGCTTGTATGATATTGTGTAAAAACTGCATTCAAGAAACTTATTTTGTTGTAACATATTTGTATTGTAAACCATTATGTAATGGTCGTGTGTAAACAGGATATTTTAGATTATCATTATTTGATAATCTACGTAAAGCTTTTTAAACCTTTATTGATGAAATAAAGGTTATGGTTTGTTTTAAAATGAATGCAGTCTTTGAAAAACGTCTCATATAGAGGTCAAAACCTCGCAACGAAATCAATTAATATGGAACGTTTTTAATCAATAAGAACGGGACATTTCAGTTGGTATCCGAGCGTTGGTCTTAGAGAACCAGAATTTTGCATTAGTGTGTCTTATCGAGTTTGTTAGGATGCATTAGTGAGTCTGGACTTCGACCGTGTTTACTTGAAAAATGATTGCTTAACAAATTTTGTTGGAAACTATATATTTTTAACATGTGAATATTATGTGATATATTAATCTCTTAACGCGTTTGATATTATGTGATAGATGTCTACCTCTAGAACAAGTCCCATTGACTCACCTAATAATAATGAAGAGTCAAATGTAAATTGGAATGATTCGTAGACTGATTCACAAGTTCCCGAAGATGAATCGGAAGAAGAGTCGGAACCGGAAGAAGAATCGGAACCAGATGAAGAAATAGAACCGGTGGGGGAAATAATAAAACGGTTAAGTAAAAGAAAATCCTCAACCAACCGACCAAGGTTAATTATGGTCAATGGTGTTTCCGCCAAGGAAGCAAAATATTGGGAGGATTACCAATTCTCCGATGAATCGGATTCCGACGAGAATTCCGATGATGTTATAGAAATTACCCCAACTGAATTTAAAAAGGCAAAAGAAAATAATAAGGGAAAGGGCATAAAAATAGAGAAATCTAATTCCAACCCCGATGAACTTTATATGTATCGTCAACCCCCGAAGTCCTTAAGTTGTAACAATGACCCGGGAACCTCTAAACCACCAGGTTTTTCTAAACCAATGTGGAAAATTACGGCTCGTATTAGGGGAACATCATATATCCCTAGAAACTTGGCAAAACGAACCAAAACTGAAGAAGAAGAAACAAGCGAGTCGGAATAAGATAGTTGTATTCGTGTGGTGTAATATATGTAATATAGTGTGCTTATGCTTTATGATATATGTAAAAATTGCTTTTATTAATAAGTATTTTTTTTATGAATCTAACTCTTGTCTATTTTACAGTATAAAAACACAAAATGGATAGACAACCCAATATTTTAAGAGACCTACCTGGAGACATGATTGATGAAATCTTGTCTAGAGTCGGTCAGAATTCTTCGGCACAACTATTTAAGGCGAGATCAGTTTGTAAGACATTCGAAGAACGTTCCAAGAATGCCTTGGTTTATAAAAGGCTTTCGTTCGAAAGATGGGGGATATCACATTCGGAAATCCATAAGTTACGATGTGTTTACTTTGACGCATATATTGCGGGGAACCCAAATGCTATTTTACGCAATGGGTTAAGAAATTATTTTGACTCAATATATCCGAATATTGGACTTCGTGATTTAGAAAAAGCGGCTAACATGCAACATAAAGAAGCATGTTATGCTTACGGATTAGTAATGTTCGCTTCTCACCAAAGTGAGAACAAGAACATCGGGCTACAACTATTAAACAAAACGTTCCCACAAGTGACGGAGTCGGTAATTGGGGTAAGAAATGAGGTTTTTAGATTGTTACGGGACTGTTGGACATTACGTAACCCTCGTCCCTTTGACGACGTTACAACACGCTGTCTTATCAACGGCCATAACGGTTATGTTCCACAAGACCAAGGATGGGAAGTAATCCTAGTAAAACCAGAATGCATGACTTGTTTCTGGACGTATGAATTACGTGTCTTTATTGCCTTTGCTGAACGACTTGTTTACTAACTAGAATTATCTTCACAACCATCTTGTATCAAATTTATTGTGTGCTATATTTCATGCTATATGTAAAATAAGCGGTATTGTAAGTTTGTAAAATATTGTGTAAAAGTTTGAACGCGAAATATTATTATAATCAGTTTTTCATATAGAATTGTAGTAGTTGAATTGTATATTAGCTACTAAGTATGAACTTAACGGGTAGGTACTACCCGAATTTAAACTTATAAAACGCTAATATGAAGAAAAAGCTTTTATAAATGAGTTCATATTATGCTACGAAATACTATTAACTACTCTTAATATTCTGTATGATTAACTTGTTCCATTTGACTATTTTGAAGGAAATGGCACCGACTACTCGACACACCGTGAATATGAATGAAGAGGAATTCCGTACTTTTCTAGCTTCAAACATAGCCGCAGTACAGGCTGCGCTACATACCAACAATAACCTTGGATCTAGCAGTACAGGAAATCGTGTAGGATGCACCTACAAAGAATTCACTGCCTGCAAACCTTTGGAATTTGATGGAACCGAAGGACCGATCGGATTGAAACGGTGGACCGAGAAGGTCGAATCGGTGTTTGCCATAAGTAAGTGTACTGAAGAGGACAAAGTGAAGTATGCTACGCATACCTTCACAGGTTCTGCGTTAACATGGTGGAATACCTATCTAGAGCAAGTGGGACAAGACGATGCGTACGCACTACCGTGGTCAGCATTCAAGCACTTGATGAACGAGAAGTACCGTCCCAGAACCGAGGTCAATAAGCTCAAGACAGAACTTAGAGGGTTACGAACCCAAGGATTTGATATTACCACGTACGAAAGACGATTCACAGAATTGTGCCTATTGTGTCCGGGAGCATTCGAAGATGAGGAAGAGAAGATCGACGCGTTTGTGAAAGGATTACCGGAAAGAATCCAAGAAGATATAAGTTCACACGAGCCCTCCTCCATACAACAGGCATGTAGAATGGCTCACAAACTAGTGAACCAGATTGAAGAAAGAATTAAAGAACAGACTGCTGAAGAGGCCAATGTGAAGCAAGTCAAAAGAAAGTGGGAGGAAAACGGTGATAAGAATCACCAATACAACAACAACAGCAATTACAACAATAATCGCAACAATTATCCCAACAATCGCAACATCAATCGCAACTACAACAAACGGCCCAACAATAACAACAACAACAACAACAACAACAACAACAGCAACTACAACAATCATCCCAACAACAATAATAACCGCAACAACAACAACAATCAGAAACAGCTATGCCAAAGGTGTGAAAAGTATCACTCGGGGTTCTGCACCAAATTTTGCAACAAGTGTAAAAGAAATGGTCATAGCGCGGCGAAGTGTGAGGTCTACGGACCAGGGGTTAACAGAACGAAAGGAACAAATGGTGTCGGAACGAGTAATGGCGGAGCAAGTAGTGTCGGAGCAAGTTATGCCAATGTAGTTTGTTATAAATGTGGAAAACCGGGTCACATTATTAGAAATTTCCCGAACCAGGAGAACACGAATGGACAAGGCCGCGGAAGAGTTTTCAATATTAATGCGGCAGAGGCACAGGAAGACCCGGAGCTTGTTACGGGTACGTTTCTTATTGACAATAAATCTGCTTACGTTTTATTTGATTCGGGTGCGGATAGAAGCTATATGAGTAGAGATTTTTGTGCTAAATTAAGTTGTCCATTGACGCCTTTGGATAGTAAATTTTTACTCAAATTAGCAAATGGTAAATTAATTTCAGCAGATAATATATGTCGAAATCTAGAAATTAAACTGGTTAGCGAAACATTTAAGATTGATTTGATACCAGTAGAGTTAGGGAGTTTTGATGTGATAATCGGTATGGACTGGTTGAAAGAAGTGAAAGCAGAGATCGTTTGTTACAAAAATGCAATTCGCATTATACGAGAAAAAGGAAAACCCTTAATGGTGTACGGAGAAAAGGGCAACACGAAGCTACATCTTATTAGTAATTTGAAGGCACAAAAACTAATAAGAAAATGTTGCTATGCTGTTCTAGCACACGTCGAGAAAGTACAAACTGAAGAAAAGAGCATCAATGATGTTCCCATTGCAAAAGAATTTCCTGATGTATTTCCGAAAGAATTACCAGGATTACCCCCACATCGATCCGTTGAATTTCAAATAGATCTTGTACCAGGAGCTGCACCAATAGCTTGTGCTCCTTACAGACTCGCACCCAGCGAGATGAAAGAACTGCAAAGCCAATTACAAGAACTTTTAGAGCGTGGTTTCATTCGACCAAGCACATCACCGTGGGGAGCTCCTGTTTTGTTTGTCAAGAAGAAAGATGGTACATTCAGGTTGTGTATCGACTACCGAGAGTTGAACAAACTTACCATCAAGAACCGCTACCCACTACCGAGAATCGACGATTTATTTGATCAACTACAAGGCTCGTCTGTTTATTCAAAGATTGAATTACGTTCCGGGTATCATCAAATGCGGGTGAAAGAAGATGATATTCCAAAGACTGCTTTCAGATCACGTTACGGTCATTACGAGTTTATGGTCATGCCGTTTGGTTTAACTAATGCACCAGCTGTGTTCATTGACCTTATGAACCGAGTGTGTGGACCATACCTTGACAAGTTTGTCATTATTTTCATTGATGACATACTTATTTACTCAAAGAATGACCAAGAACACGGTGAACATTTGAGAAAGGTGTTAGAAGTATTGAGGAAGGAATAATTGTACGCTAAGTTTTCAAAGTGTGCATTTTGGTTGGAAGAAGTTCAATTCCTCGGTCACATAGTGAACAAAGAAGGTATTAAGGTGGATCCGGCAAAGATAGAAACTGTTGAAAAGTGGGAAACCCCGAAAACTCCAAAACACATACGCCAGTTTTTAGGACTAGCTGGTTACTACAGAAGGTTCATCCAAGACTTTTCCAGAATAGCAAAACCCTTGACTTCATTAACGCATAAAGGGAAGAAATTTGAATGGAATGATGAACAAGAGAAAGCGTTTCAGTTATTGAAGAAAAAGCTAACTACGGCACCTATATTGTCATTGCCTGAAGGGAATGATGATTTTGTGATTTATTGTGACGCATCAAAGCAAAGTCTCGGTTGTGTATTAATGCAACGAACGAAGGTGATTGCTTATGCGTCTAGACAATTGAAGATTCACGAACAAAATTATACGACGCATGATTTGGAATTAGGCGCGGTTGTTTTTGCATTAAAGACTTGGAGGCACTACTTATATGGGGTCAAAAGTATTATATATACCGACCACAAAAGTCTTCAACACATATTTAATCAGAAACAACTGAATATGAGGCAGCGTAGGTGGATTGAATTATTGAATGATTACGACTTTGAGATTCGTTACCACCCGGGGAAGGCAAATGTGGTAGCCGATGCCTTGAGCAGGAAGGACAGAGAACCCATTCGAGTAAAATCTATGAATATAATGATTCATAATAACCTTACTACTCAAATAAAGGAGGCGCAACAAGGAGTTTTAAAAGAGGGAAATTTAAAGGATGAAATACCCAAAGGATCGGAGAAGCATCTTAATATTCGGGAAGACGGAACCCGGTATAGGGCTGAAAGGATTTGGGTACCAAAATTTGGAGATATGAGAGAAATGGTACTTAGAGAAGCTCATAAAACCAGATACTCAATACATCCTGGAACGGGGAAGATGTACAAGGATCTCAAGAAACATTTTTGGTGGCCGGGTATGAAAGCCGATGTTGCTAAATACATAGGAGAATGTTTGACGTGTTCTAAGGTCAAAGCTGAGCATCAGAAACCATCAGGTCTACTTCAACAACCCTAAATCCCGGAATGGAAATGGGAAAACATTACCATGGATTTCATCACTAAATTGCCAAGGACTGCAAGTGGTTTTGATACTATTTGGGTAATAGTTGATCGTCTCACCAAATCAGCACATTTCCTGCCAATAAGAGAAGATGACAAGATGGAGAAGTTAGCACGACTGTATTTGAAGGAAGTCATCTCCAGACATGGAATACCAATCTCTATTATCTCTGATAGGGATGGCAGATTTATTTCAAGATTCTGGCAGACATTACAGCAAGCATTAGGAACTCGTCTAGACATGAGTACTGCCTATCATTCACAAACTGATGGGCAGAGCGAAAGGACGATACAAACACTTGAAGACATGCTACGAGCATGTGTTATTGATTTCGGAAACAGTTGGGATCGACATCTACCGTTAGCAAAATTTTCCTACAACAACAGCTACCATTCAAGCATTGAGATGGCGCCGTTTGAAGCACTTTATGGTAGAAAGTGCAGGTCTCCAATTTATTGGAGTGAAGTGGGGGATAGACAAATTACGGGTCCGGAGATTATACAAGAAACTACCGAGAAGATCATCCAAATTCAACAACGGTTGAAAACCGCCCAAAGTCGACAAAAGAGCTACGCTGACATTAAAAGAAAAGATATAGAATTTGAAATTGGAGAGATGGTCATGCTTAAAGTAGCACCTTGGAAAGGCGTTGTTCGATTTGGTAAACGAGGGAAATTAAATCCAAGGTATATTGGACCATTCAAGATTATTGATCGTGTCGGACCAGTAGCTTACCGACTTGAGTTACCTCAATAACTCGCGGCTGTACATAACACTTTCCACGTCTCGAATTTGAAAAAATGTTTTGCTAAAGAAGATCTCACTATTCCGTTAGATGAAATCCAAATCAACCAAAAACTTCAATTCATCGAAGAACCCGTCGAAATAATGGATCGTGAGGTTAAAAGACTTAAGCAAAATAAGATACCAATTGTTAAGGTTCGATGGAATGCTCGTAGAGGACCCGAGTTCACCTGGGAGCGTGAAGATCAGATGAAGAAGAAATACCCGCATCTATTTCCAGAAGATTCGTCAACACCTTCAACAGCTTAAAATTTCGGGACGAAATTTATTTAACGGGTAGGTACTGTAGTGACCCGAACTTTTCCATGTTTATATATATTAATTGAGATTGATATTTACATGATTGAATGTTTCCAATATGTTAAGCAATCAAACTTGTTAAGACTTGATTAATTGAAATATGTTTCATATAGATAATTGACCACCCAAGTTGACCGGTGATTCACGAACGTTAAAACTTGTAAAAACTATATGATGACATATATATGGATATATATATATAGTTAACATGATACTATGATAAGTAAACATATCATTAAGTATATTAACAATGAACTACATATGTAAAAACAAGACTACTAACTTAATGATTTTTAAACGAGACATATATGTAACGATTATCGTTGTAAAGACATTTAATGTATATATATCATATTAAGAGATATTCATACATGATAATATCATGATAATATAATAATTTAAAATCTCATTTGATATTATAAACATTGGGTTAACAACATTTAACAAGATCGTTAACCTAAAGGTTTCAAAACAACACTTACATGTAACGACTAACGATGACTTAACGACTCAGTTAAAATGTATATACATGTAGTGTTTTAATATGTATTTATAAACTTTTGAAAGACTTCAATACACTTATCAAAATACTTCTACTTAACAAAAATGCTTACAATTACATCCTCGTTCAGTTTCATCAACAATTCTACTCGTATGCACCCGTATTCGTACTCGTACAATACACAGCTTATTGATGTATGTACTATTGGTATATACACTCCAATGATTAGCTCTTAGCAGCCCATGTGAGTCACCTAACACATGTGGGAATCATCATTTGGCAACTAGCATGAAATATCTCATAAAATTACAAAAATATGAGTAATCATTCATGACTTATTTACATGAAAACAAAATTTCATATCCTTTATATCTAATCCATACACCAACGACCAAAAACACCTACAAACACTTTCATTCTTCAATTTTATTCATCTAATTGATCTCTCTCAAGTTCTATCTTCAAGTTCTAAGTGTTCTTCATATATTCTACAAGTTCTAGTTACATAAAATCAAAAATACTTTCAAGTTTCCTAGCTCACTTCCAATCTTGTAAGGTGATCATCCAACCTCAAGAAATCTTTGTTTCTTACAGTAGGTTATCATTCTAATACAAGGTAATAATCATATTCAAACTTTGGTTCAATTTCTATAACTATAACAATCTTATTTCAAGTGATGATCTTACTTGAACTTGTTTTCGTGTCATGATTCTGCTTCAAGAACTTCGAGCCATCCAAGGATCCGTTGAAGCTAGATCCATTTTTCTCTTTTCCAGTAGGTTTATCCAAGGAACTTAAGGTAGTAATGATGTTCATAACATCATTCGATTCATATATATAAAACTATCTTATTCGAAGGTTTAAACTCGTAATCACTAGAACATAGTTTAGTTAATTCTAAACTTGTTCGCAAACAAAAGTTAATCCTTCTAACTTGACTTTTAAAATTAACTAAACATATGTTCTATATCTATATAATATGCTAACTTAATGATTTAAAACCTGGAAACACGAAAAACACCGTAAAACCGGATTTACGCCGTCGTAGTAACACCGCGGGCTGTTTTGGGTTAGTTAATTAAAAACTATGATAAACTTTGATTTAAAAGTTGTAATTCTGAGAAAATGATTTTTATTATGAACATGAAACTATATCTAAAAATTATGGTTAAACTCAAAGTGGAAGTATGTTTTCTAAAATGGTCATCTAGACGTCGTTCTTTCGACTGAAATGACTACCTTTACAAAAACGACTTGTAACTTATTTTTCTGACTATAAACCTATACTTTTTCTGTTTAGATTCATAAAATAGAGTTCAATATGAAACCATAGCAATTTGATTCACTCAAAACGGATTTAAAATGAAGAAGTTATGGGTAAAACAAGATTGGATAATTTTTCTCATTTTAGCTACGTGAAAATTGGTAACAAATCTATTCCAACCATAACTTAATCAACTTGTATTGTATATTATGTAATCTTGAGATACCATAGACACGTATACAATATTTCGACCTATCATGTCGACACATCTATATATATTTCGGAACAACCATAGACACTCTATATGTGAATGTTGGAGTTAGCTATACAGGGTTGAGGTTGATTCCAAAATATATATAGTTTGAGTTGTGATCAATACTGAGATACGTATACACTGGGTCGTGGATTGATTCAAGATAATATTTATCGATTTATTTCTGTACATCTAACTGTGGACAACTAGTTATAGGTTACTAACGAGGACAGCTGACTTAATAAACTTAAAACATCAAAATATATTAAAAGTGTTGTAAATATATTTTGAACATACTTTAATATATATGTATATATTGTTATAGGTTCGTGAATCAACAGTGGCCAAGTCTTACTTCCCGACGAAGTAAAAATCTGTGAAAGTGAGTTATAGTCCCACTTTTAAAATCTAATATTTTTGGGATGAGAATACATGCAGGTTTTATAAATGATTTACAAAATAGACACAAGTACGTGAAACTACATTCTATGGTTGAATTATCGAAATCGAATATGCCCCTTTTTATTAAGTCTGGTAATCTAAGAATTAGGGAACAGACACCCTAATTGACGCGAATCCTAAAGATAGATCTATCGGGCCCAACAAGCCCCATCCAAAGTACCAGATGCTTTAGTACTTCGAAATTTATATCATATCCGAAGGGTGTCCCGGAATGATGGGGATATTCTTATATATGCATCTTGTTAATGTCGGTTACCAGGTGTTCACCATATGAATGATTTTTATCTCTATGTATGGGATGTGTATTGAAATATGAAATCTTGTGGTCTATTATTATGATTTGATATAGATAGGTTAAACCTATAACTCACCAACATTTTTGTTGACGTTTTAAGCATGTTTATTCTCAGGTGATTATTAAGAGCTTCCGCTGTCGCATACTTAAATAAGGACAAGATTTGGAGTCCATGCTTGTATGATATTGTGTAAAAACTGCATTCAAGAAACTTATTTTGTTGTAACATATTTGTATTGTAAACCATTATGTAATGGTCGTGTGTAAACAGGATATTTTAGATTATCATTATTTGATAATCTACGTAAAGCTTTTTAAACCTTTATTGATGAAATAAAGGTTATGGTTTGTTTTAAAATGAATGCAGTCTTTGAAAAACGTCTCATATAGAGGTCAAAACCTCGCAACAAAATCAATTAATATGGAACGTTTTTAATCAATAAGAACGGGACATTTCAGTATTGAGTCCACTTAGCTTGTGTGTTGATCAAGTACTTATTATATTAGGTACTTTGCTTTGAAGCTTGTGGAGGTTGAAATCGTCATCTAATTGTTAAGGTGAGTGGAATAATTATATGCGTATGTATATAATGTATCTATTTGTTGTAGTGTGAAAGGTGTAGTGTCGAGGTGTTAAGACACCACGTTTCACGTGAAGGGTGTAGCATCTAAGTGTTAAGATGCCACTCGAGTGTAGCATCGAGGTGTTAAGATGCCACCTAGGAGTGTAGTGTCGAGGTGTTAAGACACCACTCCGTAAAATAATGAGTGTTGCATCAAGGTGTTAAGATGCCACTAGGGGTGATGTGCCGAGGTGTTAAGGTGCCACCCTAGGGGTTAGTGGTGCGAGGTGTTAAGTGCCCTAATGGATGTTATGAACACCGATGGCGTTTTCGCGAGCACCGTTCCCTTGTACTATTGGTCGACCATGGTTACTTGTGTTGTAAGCATATTATATCATTTCGAGTTATATTATTATGCGGTTGTTGCTAGCTTGTGGTATTGGAGATTATAGCTTGTTAATGTGACGATAAGCTAATTGTGTTGCTAGCATGTTTGCGGTTTGTGTAAGTGTATGCAAGTAGGTATAATTATATATGTATTCGTATAATTATTGCATTCACTAAGCTTTGCTTACCCTCTCGTTGTTTACCATTTTATAGGTTTGGTTTTGGACAAGGGTAAGGGCATCGTATTGGACTAGAGATCCCGCTTGATGCTAGGGGATGCTTTTGGCTTTAGTAGCTCTTGGAGTTTGACCGGTAGTTGGGTAGTTTAATCCCAAACGCCATGCTCATTGTGTAGTTTGGAACTTAAACTTTTTGGTGGTCGAAACTCTAAACTTGTATTAAACTTGTATTTTGGGTCGTGTGGGCTCCGCTTGTAAAACATCTTTTTTATGTTTGATTCGTGTTAGTTTTACATATATAAGTTTGTTGTGAAAAGCGTTCGGTCTAAAAATGTCGGGAAGTGGTCCTTATTTTTGTGTGTTAAAAACAGTTCGGACAGAAGCTGGAGTACTCTGTGCGCGCCGCGCACTACAGGGGATGCGCGCCGCGCACTCCCCTGTCCAGCAGCTTTTAATTTTTTTTTTTTTGGGACTGTTTATGGTCGGATATCGGGTTGGGTTGTTACAAGTGGTATCAGAGCATGATCTAAGGGATTTAGGCGACTTGAGATAGGTGCCTAGACTTAGACTTTAATGTGTATGCTCTTTTTGCGGGACTTGTAGGAGACGGGTCGGACCGGGGATTTGGTTAGTGCTTAGGTCTATGTGAACTAACCTTGCACTAATCGTTTTGTGTTGTTTTAGCAATCATCAAGCGAGATAGACGTTGTACTAGCAAGTTAATGCGACGTGCTCGCGTAACAATGATTAGCTACCATTGTTATGGGTTCAGGACGTGTCAAACAAGCAATGTACGAAGAGTATCAACCAAGATGGGGCGGTGTGGTATATGTATGTCATTCCTTTTCGTTTCGTTGTTTAATCTATATGCATTCTTTAGAATGAAGACGGAAGATGGAACCGGAACGGACGCGCCTATTCATGAGGGGAAGGATGAGTTAACATTAAGGATTGAGGCGGAGTTCGAACGCTATATCTTGATTTTTGCCAACAAGGTTAAGCAAGTTCTCCAAGAGTCGTTCGAGGGAATAGTGACCGAGATGGTTCGAGACCGAGTGCCTAAGGTCGTGAAGGAAGAGTTAGAAATGAGGTTTCCTAAACCTCAAGGTGACGGTGACGAAGGAGCAACTATGGGGATTGAATCTCATGCTTCAAAATTTGCTGATCACTCTTTGGGTAAGAGAAAGTTAGAATCAAGAGGTGCTCCTAGTAAAAGGGCGAGAAGTACGCCCGGAGGTGTTGAAAAAGTGAAGAAGAGGAGTAAGACAGGTTATGGGCCTACGTGCTTTCGGTGTGGAGGACGAGGTCATTTTGCACGGGAATGTACGAGTGTACCTTTTGTAGTGACCCGAACTTTTCCATGTTTATATATATTAATTGAGATTGATATTTACATGATTAAATGTTTCCAACATGTTAAGCAATCAAACTTGTTAAGACTTGATTAATTGAAATATGTTTCATATAGACAATTGACCACCCAAGTTGACCGGTGATTCACAAACGTTAAAACTTGTAAAAACTATATGATGACATATATATGGATATATATATAGTTAACATGATACTATGATAAGTAAACATATCATTAAGTATATTAACAATGAACTACATATGTAAAAACAAGACTACTAACTTAATGATTTTTAAACGAGACATATATGTAACGATTATCGTTGTAAAGACATTTAATGTATGTATATCATATTAAGAGATATTCATACATGATAATATCATGATAATATAATAATTTAAAATCTCATTTGATATTATAAACATTGGGTTAACAACATTTAACAAGATCGTTAACCTAAAGGTTTCAAAACAACACTTACATGTAACGACTAACGATGACTTAACGACTCAGTTAAAATGTATATACATGTAGTGTTTTAATATGTATTTATACACTTTTGAAAGACTTCAATACACTTATCAAAATACTTCTACTTAACAAAAATGCTTACAATTACATCCTCGTTCAGTTTCATCAACAATTCTACTCGTATGCACCCGTATTCGTACTCGTACAATACACAGCTTTTAGATGTATGTACTATTGGTATATACACTCCAATGATCAGCTCTTAGCAGCCCATGTGAGTCACCTAACACATGTGGGAACCATCATTTGGCAACTAGCATGAAATATCTCATAAAATTACAAAAATATGAGTAATCATTCATGACTTATTTACATGAAAACAAAATTACATATCCTTTATATCTAATCCATACACCAACGACCAAAAACACCTACAAACACTTTCATTCTTCAATTTTCTTCATCTAATTGATCTCTCTCAAGTTCTATCTTCAAGTTCTAAGTGTTCTTCATAAATTCCAAAAGTTCTAGTTTCATAAAATCAAGAATACTTTCAAGTTTGCTAGCTCACTTCCAATCTTGTAAGGTGATCATCCAACCTCAAGAAATCTTTGTTTCTTACAGTAGGTTATCATTCTAATACAAGGTAATAATCATATTCAAACTTTGGTTCAATTTCTATAACTATAACAATCTTATTTCAAGTGATGATCTTACTTGAACTTGTTTTCGTGTCATGATTCTGCTTCAAGAACTTCGAGCCATTCAAGGATCCATTGAAGCTAGATCCATTTTTCTCTCTTCCAGTAGGTTTATCCAAGGAAATTAAGGTAGTAATGATGTTCATAACATCATTCGATTCATACATATAAAGCTATTTTATTCGAAGGTTTAAACTTGTAATCACTAGAACATAGTTTAGTTAATTCTAAACTTGTTCGCAAACAAAAGTTAATCCTTCTAACTTGACTTTTAAAATCAACTAAACACATGTTCTATATCTATATGATATGCTAACTTAATGATTTAAAACCTGGAAACACGAAAAACACCGTAAAACCGGATTTACGCCGTCGTAGTAACACCGCGGGCTGTTTTGGGTTAGTTAATTAAAAACTATGATAAACTTTGATTTAAAAGTTGTTATTCTGAGAAAATGATTTTTATTATAAACATGAAACTATATCCAAAAATTATGGTTAAACTCAAAGTGGAAGTATGTTTTCTAAAATGGTCATCTAGACGTCGTTCTTTCGACTGAAATGACTACCTTTACAAAAACGACTTGTAACTTATTTTTCCGACTATAAACCTAAACTTTTTCTGTTTAGATTCATAAAATATAGTTCAATATGAAACCATAGCAATTTGATTCACTCAAAACGGATTTAAAATGAAGAAGTTATGGGTAAAACAAGATTGGATAATTTTTCTCATTTTAGCTACGTGAAAATTGGTAACAAATCTATTCCAACCATAACTTAATAAACTTGTATTGTATATTATGTAATCTTGAGATACCATAGACACGTATACAATGTTTCGACCTATCATGTCGACACATCTATATATATTTCGGAACAACCATAGACACTCTATATGTGAATGTTGGAGTTAGCTATACAGGGTTGAGGTTGATTCCAAAATATATATAGTTTGAGTTGTGATCAATACTGAGATACGTATACACTGGGTCGTGGATTGATTCAAGATAATATTTATCGATTTATTTCTGTACATCTAACTGTGGACAACTAGTTGTAGGTTACTAACGAGGACAGCTGACTTAATAAACTTAAAACATCAAAATATATTAAAAGTGTTGTAAATATATTTTGAACATACTTTGATATATATGTATATATTGTTATAGGTTCGTGAATCAACCAGTGGCCAAGTCTTACTTCCCGACGAAGTAAAAATCTGTGAAAGTGAGTTATAGTCCCACTTTTAAAATCTAATATTTTTGGGATGAGAATACATGCAGGTTTATAAATGATTTACAAAATAGACACAAGTAAGTGAAACTACATTCTATGGTTGAATTATCGAAATCGAATATGCCCCTTTTTATTAAGTCTGGTAATCTAAGAATTAGGGAACAGACACCCTAATTGACGCGAATCCTAAAGATAGATCTATCGGGCCCAACAAGCCCCATCCAAAGTACCGGATGCTTTAGTACTTCGAAATTTATATCATATCCGAAGGGTGTCCCGGAATGATGGGGATATTCTTATATATGCATCTTGTTAATGTCGGTTACCAGGTGTTCACCATATGAATGATTTTTATCTCTATATATGGGATGTGTATTGAAATATGAAATCTTGTGGTCTATTATTATGATTTGATATATATAGGTTAAACCTATAACTCACCAACATTTTTGTTGACGTTTTAAGCATGTTTATTCTCAGGTGATTATTAAGATCTTCCGCTGTCGCATACTTAAATAAGGACGAGATTTGGAGTCCATGCTTGTATGATATTGTGTAAAAACTGCATTCAAGAAACTTATTTTGTTGTAACATATTTGTATTGTAAACCATTATGTAATGGTCGTGTGTAAACAGGATATTTTAGATTATCATTATTTGATAATCTACGTAAAGCTTTTTAAAACCTTTATCTATGAAATAAAGGTTATGGTTTGTTTTAAAAATGAATGCAGTCTTTGAAAAACGTCTCATATAGAGGTCAAAACCTCGCAACGAAATCAATTAATATGGAACGTTTTTAATCAATAAGAACGGGACATTTCAGTTGGTATCAGAGCGATGGTCTTAGAGAACCAGGTCTACATTAGTGTGTCTATCTGATAAATCGTTAGGATGCAATAGTAAGTCTGGACTTCGACCGTGTCTGCATGTTAAAAGTTTTGCTTATCATTTTTGTCGGAAATCATCTGCTTATCATCTGCTTATCATCCTTAGGAAATTACTTGTTTATCATTCTTAGTCTAGACACATCTTACTGCAATGATTGTATGAATAGTGTATAGACCAAAAAAAAAAAAATTCATATCTTAACGTATCTGCTACTTCATATCTTAGCGTACCTGTTATTGTTATCTTTGCCTGACAGCTTTCGTAGATTCCTCCGTAAGTTATGGGATTTTAGTATTATATATGCATATGTAAATTATGTATTGCAGGGTACTAATCTACATCCTATAATCTAATTCTTCTCGAACATCCTTCATCTGATCGTACGGGATGAATCCTTCAACCAGTTTGAGTCCCTCGAATTCCGATAACTATTCTGATAGTTATTCCGACAGCTATTCCGACGTGGACGTTCACCTAAGCTCCGAAAGCAGCGTCACCAGAATGAATCAACCAACCAACCATCCCCAATTCATATGATGAGTTCGTAGTCTACTTAATCATTGGAGACAAGAAGAATCGATCTCTTTCACCCACCATATTGTTCGCTGGGCGAAGAACTTGAAACATTCACTGGCAAACCAATCCGAAACACCATCTTCACCCTCATTTTCAGAGTAGCTCGACATGATTATATTCTATCCACAATTTGAAACCTTACTCATCTGCTCGTTCCGACCGACAATTATTCCGGAGTAATACAAGAAGTCAACGAACTTCGAGATCGAGTAATCAATTTGGAGAATATGGTGCAAAACGTACCAGCTTCAACAACATCACCGGCATCAACAGTATCACCAACAACACAAGTTTCAACATCACATGCCCCAATATCTCATTCTGTACCTCGAGCATAATCATCATTCTACGAATCATTCTACATTATTTATCTTCGTTCGACATGGTGATTATATAATCTTTAATATTTTAAGAGATTATATATTCATATTCTAACGGTAAATCAAATAAGTCTAATATCATATTGACCCATTAAATTCATGATTACATCTGAAGAAAATATATATGTAAGTATATTTTCATAAAGATTGTAATTAAAATTCTTTTGTACAAACTAATAATGGTGAAAATATTTCAACGGGTAGGTAATACCCGAGGAATATTTAAATTTCACATTAATAAGTTACACTGTACATTCTTTAAATCTGATTCAACAGTCATTTACTATTCTACTTACATCCACCGATATACGTATCCGTTCACCACAGAATAACCATTTTCATTCAATTTCATATTTGAATTTTGATCTATCAGAATCCAACAAGTGGCATAATGAAGAAAACATTGGACAAAATAAAATTTATTAGAAACAAACAAATTAACTATGAGAATATTGTTAAGAATCCACGCTAACAAAATCCTAGCTAACTGTTCCTAGCTAACTGACTACATTTTATTTATCGCAATTTTAATTCTCGCAATTTTATTTATCGTCATTTAATTTCTGTTATTTATTTTACGCACTTTAAATATCGGGACACGTATACAAGGTTTTGACATATCATATCGACGCATCTATATATATTATTTAGAATAACCATAGACACTCTATATGCAGTAATGATCGAGTTCTCTAAACAGGGTTGAGGTTGATTCTACAATAATATATATAGTTTGAGTTGTGATCGAGTCCGAGACATATACGGGTCACGACACGTATTAATAAATTCGAATATTATATATTAAACTTTGTATGAATTATTGGACTGTCAACTGTGGACTATCGACTGTGGACTAATAAGATTGGACAATTAAAATGAATTAAAATATTGATTATAATATATGAAACTAAACAATTCTTCAAGTTTGCCACTTGATTTCATCTTAAACCTCATTTGTATCTTGACGATTACAATCCGCGTTCAAACGATTCTTGAAAACTCCTCAATCGAGAGGATGAACCAACCGCACTTCATCTACGGAAGGAAAGATTTATGCATATAGTAGTATACCTGAAAAACTCTCGGAAACTAAATAAACGTTTAACGCGTAGCTGTGCTAATTCCTTTAGCGTTATTATTACCGAAAATAACTTTGCAATCTCTTTCCAAATTAGCCAATTTTGTCACAGCTCCAACAAGTCAACTTCAATTTTTCGTTCGAAACAACCTAATTATAACCTTGATATATATGCGTGCTCTTTTATTGTTATCGGGGAACCTTTCATATTCCATCATATTACCATCAGCGTTTAATCATCTAAAACACAGTTCTCCTGAAACCACCTCAAATTGATAACCGATGATTCAGATATCGTAGCATTAAATGTAAAGGAAACAGAAAAATGGTAGATGGTCTAAACGGCTAAAAGTTTGATGATAAAGAAAGGAGTGTTAGGAACGCTCGATAGAAAATTTGGTACAGAAAAACAGATTGAGTTAACCATGAAGGAGACCAATGACAAATACAAGGACCAACCCCTATATTCAAAGAATCCAAGTAATTCTGGATCCGATGAAATCTTTAAAGAATATCTTGCTCCGAAGTCATGTTAAAATCTTGCGAAAAATTTTTCTTCATCAACCTTCGAACTTAGAAATTCCAAAATATCATCATAAATATCTTCGATATTTCTGAGAATATTTTCATAAATATTCTTGTCCGAAATTATCTGCCTCTTCGTGTTTTCTGTATTTCATTATATTGAAAACTTCTGTAAAATCTAAGTATAAATTATGAATGAATTGTGGAGAAGTGTTGGGAATTGAAGCATGAGTTAGTATAATATAATGACGCTTGGCCAACGTGATTATATTACAGTAAGTCATGCAAGGTTTCTAATGAAACGTGATGATGGTTCACAGTAGATCACACCCTCATCATGTGCCATGTTACATAACTCTTTCATTCTACTTAACTTCTGAACATATCAAGAAAATGTATTCTTGATGGTTCTATCTTCCGTGATGTTGATAAATTTGAAAATCAAATCGTGCTATTACGATTTCCTTCTTAAAACATTAACCATTTTCATTCAAAACTCCATACCCACGAATTCTGGACCATTACTTGAGGTACTTAATGGATAGAAGAGAAAACAGAGCATAAAGCTTCGAAGTGTAAATAGGAGTATAAATCGCAGCAAATAAGAGAAAGCATTATCTGTGGATGGCAATGATTATAGGAGACAGAAGCAAGGGGCTTCGAAATATAAGGGAAGATATAAAACCCAATAACAACACAGAAATTACAAACCGTGTATATTAATACGAATACCAATATAAAGACACGGTATAATTAAGAATAGTATCACCCCAAGGGCGATGTTGAAGAACACAGATTCCTCCGGTGAAAGTTGGAAAAGGAGAATGATTGTTGCGATAGTAAGGATGAGGATAAGAGTCAGAACTGGATTAAGCATTTTCACAATCGTTTGGATGTATGAACTAAGAAAGAAAGTATAGGAATGATGAGAATAATGAAACGGAAGAATTTAATTTATAATGGAAATATCAGACAGAGCAATCGAGGCAGATCATCACATTTAATTAAAGAGATCCTAATTTCCTCTTTTACCGAAAAATCAGATCTTATAGATTTCATAGATTTTCTTAAAATCCCTTGAATCCCGGAATTCAACCAAGACAACGTCAAAAGTAAAGAAGCACCTTATTTTCTAAATTTAATCGTGACTACGTCAAAAGTTAAATCTCTATCCAATCATTTGTGATAGCTTCATTCGTGCTCTTCGAATAATCGAATTGTTTTACCCATATTACTCAAAGATGATAAAACTCTATTTATCAACTCATATTCATCATGAAAACATTTTTATTATTAGCCATGACCACCTCACTTAAATTTCGGGACGAAATTTATTTAACGGGTAGGTACTGTAGTGACCCGAACTTTTCCATGTTTATATATATTAATTGAGATTGATATTTACATGATTAAATGTTTCCAACATGTTAAGCAATCAAACTTGTTAAGACTTGATTAATTGAAATATGTTTCATATAGACAATTGACCACCCAAGTTGACCGGTGATTCACAAACGTTAAAACTTGTAAAAACTATATGATGACATATATATGGATATATATATAGTTAACATGATACTATGATAAGTAAACATATCATTAAGTATATTAACAATGAACTACATATGTAAAAACAAGACTACTAACTTAATGATTTTTAAACGAGACATATATGTAACGATTATCGTTGTAAAGACATTTAATGTATGTATATCATATTAAGAGATATTCATACATGATAATATCATGATAATATAATAATTTAAAATCTCATTTGATATTATAAACATTGGGTTAACAACATTTAACAAGATCGTTAACCTAAAGGTTTCAAAACAACACTTACATGTAACGACTAACGATGACTTAACGACTCAGTTAAAATGTATATACATGTAGTGTTTTAATATGTATTTATACACTTTTGAAAGACTTCAATACACTTATCAAAATACTTCTACTTAACAAAAATGCTTACAATTACATCCTCGTTCAGTTTCATCAACAATTCTACTCGTATGCACCCGTATTCGTACTCGTACAATACACAGCTTTTAGATGTATGTACTATTGGTATATACACTCCAATGATCAGCTCTTAGCAGCCCATGTGAGTCACCTAACACATGTGGGAACCATCATTTGGCAACTAGCATGAAATATCTCATAAAATTACAAAAATATGAGTAATCATTCATGACTTATTTACATGAAAACAAAATTACATATCCTTTATATCTAATCCATACACCAACGACCAAAAACACCTACAAACACTTTCATTCTTCAATTTTCTTCATCTAATTGATCTCTCTCAAGTTCTATCTTCAAGTTCTAAGTGTTCTTCATAAATTCCAAAAGTTCTAGTTTCATAAAATCAAGAATACTTTCAAGTTTGCTAGCTCACTTCCAATCTTGTAAGGTGATCATCCAACCTCAAGAAATCTTTGTTTCTTACAGTAGGTTATCATTCTAATACAAGGTAATAATCATATTCAAACTTTGGTTCAATTTCTATAACTATAACAATCTTATTTCAAGTGATGATCTTACTTGAACTTGTTTTCGTGTCATGATTCTGCTTCAAGAACTTCGAGCCATTCAAGGATACATTGAAGCTAGATCCATTTTTCTCTCTTCCAGTAGGTTTATCCAAGGAAATTAAGGTAGTAATGATGTTCATAACATCATTCGATTCATACATATAAAGCTATTTTATTCGAAGGTTTAAACTTGTAATCACTAGAACATAGTTTAGTTAATTCTAAACTTGTTCGCAAACAAAAGTTAATCCTTCTAACTTGACTTTTAAAATCAACTAAACACATGTTCTATATCTATATGATATGCTAACTTAATGATTTAAAACCTGGAAACACGAAAAACACCGTAAAACCGGATTTACGCCGTCGTAGTAACACCGCGGGCTGTTTTGGGTTAGTTAATTAAAAACTATGATAAACTTTGATTTAAAAGTTGTTATTCTGAGAAAATGATTTTTATTATAAACATGAAACTATATCCAAAAATTATGGTTAAACTCAAAGTGGAAGTATGTTTTCTAAAATGGTCATCTAGACGTCGTTCTTTCGACTGAAATGACTACCTTTACAAAAACGACTTGTAACTTATTTTTCCGACTATAAACCTAAACTTTTTCTGTTTAGATTCATAAAATATAGTTCAATATGAAACCATAGCAATTTGATTCACTCAAAACGGATTTAAAATGAAGAAGTTATGGGTAAAACAAGATTGGATAATTTTTCTCATTTTAGCTACGTGAAAATTGGTAACAAATCTATTCCAACCATAACTTAATAAACTTGTATTGTATATTATGTAATCTTGAGATACCATAGACACGTATACAATGTTTCGACCTATCATGTCGACACATCTATATATATTTCGGAACAACCATAGACACTCTATATGTGAATGTTGGAGTTAGCTATACAGGGTTGAGGTTGATTCCAAAATATATATAGTTTGAGTTGTGATCAATACTGAGATACGTATACACTGGGTCGTGGATTGATTCAAGATAATATTTATCGATTTATTTCTGTACATCTAACTGTGGACAACTAGTTGTAGGTTACTAACGAGGACAGCTGACTTAATAAACTTAAAACATCAAAATATATTAAAAGTGTTGTAAATATATTTTGAACATACTTTGATATATATGTATATATTGTTATAGGTTCGTGAATCAACCAGTGGCCAAGTCTTACTTCCCGACGAAGTAAAAATCTGTGAAAGTGAGTTATAGTCCCACTTTTAAAATCTAATATTTTTGGGATGAGAATACATGCAGGTTTATAAATGATTTACAAAATAGACACAAGTAAGTGAAACTACATTCTATGGTTGAATTATCGAAATCGAATATGCCCCTTTTTATTAAGTCTGGTAATCTAAGAATTAGGGAACAGACACCCTAATTGACGCGAATCCTAAAGATAGATCTATCGGGCCCAACAAGCCCCATCCAAAGTACCGGATGCTTTAGTACTTCGAAATTTATATCATATCCGAAGGGTGTCCCGGAATGATGGGGATATTCTTATATATGCATCTTGTTAATGTCGGTTACCAGGTGTTCACCATATGAATGATTTTTATCTCTATATATGGGATGTGTATTGAAATATGAAATCTTGTGGTCTATTATTATGATTTGATATATATAGGTTAAACCTATAACTCACCAACATTTTTGTTGACGTTTTAAGCATGTTTATTCTCAGGTGATTATTAAGATCTTCCGCTGTCGCATACTTAAATAAGGACGAGATTTGGAGTCCATGCTTGTATGATATTGTGTAAAAACTGCATTCAAGAAACTTATTTTGTTGTAACATATTTGTATTGTAAACCATTATGTAATGGTCGTGTGTAAACAGGATATTTTAGATTATCATTATTTGATAATCTACGTAAAGCTTTTTAAAACCTTTATCTATGAAATAAAGGTTATGGTTTGTTTTAAAAATGAATGCAGTCTTTGAAAAACGTCTCATATAGAGGTCAAAACCTCGCAACGAAATCAATTAATATGGAACGTTTTTAATCAATAAGAACGGGACATTTCACCTTTAAGCACGATCAAGTGCTTTATTTGCCAAAAGAAGGGACACCGTAAGTCGGAGTGTTCCGAATCATTTGTAGATCGGGTTAGGAGGTTAGAGCGTGACTATCTGATGATCAGTGGAGCGCAAGGGTTCAACGATGATGTTTCAGGTATTTTCGTCTTTGGTACAAATATGCCTTATTATTGTTTATTTGTGCTGATGGATTCGTGTATGTATTAGGGACTTAAACTTTGCTTCGAGATCTATTTAGACTCAAGTGAACTCGGTGAAGATTCGGTTTGTTGATGGTTTTGATGATAGTGCACCAGGGTAGCGCCTGAGTCATTGACTCGTGGAAACGCGCCCTGGGGACGAATGCATAGTGGTAATACGTAGTATTGATGCGGGTGACATTCCTAATGGAAACACCCTATGATGACATTTGTATTGACGGATGAGGGCGTAAGACTTGGTGCAACCAAGCATTTCTTAGTGATAGGGTAAATGAATCCACTAAGCCATGAGAACGAACTTTGGCGTTAGGTTGTGAGCGCGTGTTCGCGTTTGTAGTGAAGTGGGTGAAACCCGTGAGAGCATGTGTGTATCGTTGACCGGATGCTTTCGTAGTGGTAACGGGTAGAAAGGATTTGATAGTTGGAAAAGTCTACCTTGCGGGTAGCGGTAATTTCGTTCTAAAAGGATAAGTGTTATGTGGACATTGTGTCATCACTTTAGTGGCGCAATCGGGTGACGGTAGACGTTAGTATTTATTATTATCGAATTGAGCTCTCGAGAATTCAGGAAGAGGGACCGACGCCAAGTATGGTCGTGTACGACGGTAAATGGCGAAATCGTTTGACTTTGTAATCTTGACGATTTGATTTAGGAACGAGGTTCTACGTTGGGAAGTTGGTAGTGTTACATCAAAGAAATTGTGTCGACTTTATTAGGATTTATATTCCTACCGAGGAAGCGTAATGGGATTTGAGAAAGGGTACGATGCCTCATTGTCGTATACTTTACAAAATAGCCATTTTGTGAACTACAAGGAAATTAGATATATGTGTTTATTTGGGGTCATCTCTCTGTTGACCGCGTTTGACTTGTGATAGGTGATGAGGGATATCCGGAAGGATTAACTCTTTGTTACCACCCTTCGATTTTGGTTCGTTTTGCCAAGTTTCTAGGAATATATGATGTTTCCCTAATACGAGCCGTCGTTTTCCACATTGGTTTAGAAAAACCTGGTGGTTTAGAGGTTCCCGGGTCATTGTTACAACTTAAGGACTTCGGGGGTTGACGATACATATAAAGTTCATCGGGGTTGGAATTAGATTTCTCTATTTTTATGCCCTTTCCCTTATTATTTTCTTTTGCCTTTTTAAATTCAGTTGGGGTAATTTCTATAACATCATCGGAATTCTCGTCGGAATCCGATTCATCGGAGAATTGGTAATCCTCCCAATATTTTGCTTCCTTGGCGGAAACACCATTGACCATAATTAACCTTGGTCGGTTGGTTGAGGATTTTCTTTTACTTAACCTTTTTATTATTTCCCCCACCGGTTCTATTTCTTCTTCCGGTTCCGATTCTTCTTCCGGTTCCGATTCTTCTTCCGGTTCTGACTCTTCTTCCGGTTCCTCTTCGGGAACTTGTGAATCAGTCCACGAATCATTCCAATTTACATTTGACTCTTCATTATTATTAGGTGAGTCAATAGGACTTGTTCTAGAGGTAGACATCTATCACATAATATTAAACGCGTTAAGAGATTAATATATCACATAATATTCACATGTTAAAAATATATAGTTTCCAACAAAATTTGTTAAGCAATCATTTTTCAAGTAAACACGGTCGAAGTCCAGACTCACTAATGCATCCTAACAAACTCGATAAGACACACTAATGCAAAATTCTGGTTCTCTAAGACCAACGCTCGAATACCAACTGAAATGTCCCGTTCTTATTGATTAAAAACGTTCCATATTAATTGATTTCGTTGCGAGGTTTTGACCTCTATATGAGACGTTTTTCAAAGACTGCATTCATTTTTAAAACAAACCATAACCTTTATTTCATAAATAAAGGTTTAAAAAGCTTTACTTAGATTATCAAATAATGATAATCTAAAATATCCTGTTTACACACGACCATTACATAATGGTTTACAATACAAATATGTTACATCGAAATCAGTTTCTTGAATGCAGTTTTTACACAATATCATACAAACATGGACTCCAAATCTTGTCCTTATTTTAGTATGCAACAGCGGAAGCTCTTAGTATTCACCTGAGAATAAACATGCTTTAAACGTCAACAAAAATGTTGGTGAGTTATAGGTTTAACCTATATATATCAAATCGTAACAATAGACCACAAGATTTCATATTTCAATACACATCCCATACATAGAGATAAAAATCATTCATATGGTGAACACCTGGTAACCGACATTAACAAGATGCATATATAAGAATATCCCCATCATTCCGGGACACCCTTCGGATATGATATAAATTTCGAAGTACTAAAGCATCCGGTACTTTGGATGGGGTTTGTTAGGCCCAATAGATCTATCTTTAGGATTCGCGTCAATTAGGGTGTCTGTTCCCTAATTCTTAGATTACCAGACTTAATAAAAAGGGGCATATTCGATTTCGATAATTCAACCATAGAATGTAGTTACACGTACTTGTGTCTATTTTGTAAATCATTTATAAAACCTGCATGTATTCTCATCCCAAAAATATTAGATTTTAAAAGTGGGACTATAACTCACTTTCACAGATTTTTACTTCGTCGAGAAGTAAGACTTGGCCACTGGTTGATTCACGAACCTATAACAATATATACATATATATCAAAGTATGTTCAAAATATATTTACAACACTTTTAATATATTTTGTTGTTTTAAGTTTATTAAGTCAGCTGTCCTCGTTAGTAACCTACAACTAGTTGTCCACAGTTAGATGTACAGAAATAAATCGATAAATATTATCTTGAATCAATCCACGACCCAGTGTATACGTATCTCAGTATTGATCACAACTCAAACTATATATATTTTGGAATCAACCTCAACCCTGTATAGCTAACTCCAACATTCACATATAGAGTGTCTATGGTTGTTCCGAAATATATATAGATGTGTCGACATGATAGGTCGAAACATTGTATACGTGTCTATGGTATCTCAAGATTACATAATATACAATACAAGTTGATTAAGTTATGGTTGGAATTGATTTGTTACCAATTTTCACGTAGCTAAAATGAGAAAAATTATCCAATCTTGTTTTACCCATAACTTCTTCATTTTAAATCCGTTTTGAGTGAATCAAATTGCTATGGTTTCATATTGAACTCTATTTTATGAATCTAAACAGAAAAAGTATAGGTTTATAGTCAGAAAAATAAGTTACAAGTCGTTTTTGTAAAGGTAGTCATTTCAGTCGAAAGAACGACGTCTAGATGACCATTTTAGAAAACATACTTCCACTTTGAGTTTAACCATAATTTTTGGATATAGTTTCATGTTCATAATAAAAATCATTTTCTCAGAATAACAACTTTTAAATCAAAGTTTATCATAGTTTTTAATTAACTAACCCAAAACAGCCCGCGGTGTTACTACGACGGCGTAAATTCGGTTTTACGGTGTTTTTCGTGTTTCCAGGGTTTAAATCATTAAGTTAGCATATCATATAGATATAGAACATGTGTATAGTTAATTTTAAAAGTCAAGTTAGAAGGATTAACTTTTGTTTGCGAACAAGTTTAGAATTAACTAAACTATGTTCTAGTGATTACAAGTTTAAACCTTCGAATAAGATAGCTTTATATGTATGAATCGAATGATGTTATGAACATCATTACTACCTTAAGTTCCTTGGATAAACCTACTGGAAAAGAGAAAAATGGATCTAGCTTCAACGGATCCTTGGATGGCTCGAAGTTCTTGAAGCAGAATCATGACACGAAAACAAGTTCAAGTAAGATCATCACTTGAAATAAGATTGTTATAGTTATAGAAATTGAACCAAAGTTTGAATATGATTATTACCTTGTATTAGAATGATAACCTACTGTAAGAAACAAAGATTTCTTGAGGTTGGATGATCACCTTACAAGATTGGAAGTGAGCTAGCAAACTTGAAAGTATTCTTGATTTTATGTAACTAGAACTTGTAGAATATATGAAGAACACTTAGAACTTGAAGATAGAACTTGAGAGAGATCAATTAGATGAAGAAAATTGAAGAATGAAAGTGTTTGTAGGTGTTTTTGGTCGTTGGTGTATGGATTAGATATAAAGGATATGTAATTTTGTTTTCATGTAAATAAGTCATGAATGATTACTCATATTTTTGTAATTTTATGAGATATTTCATGCTAGTTGCCAAATGATGGTTCCCACATGTGTTAGGTGACTCACATGGGCTGCTAAGAGCTGATCATTGGAGTGTATATACCAATAGTACATAAATCTAAAAGCTGTGTATTGTACGAGTACGAATACGGGTGCATACGAGTAGAATTGTTGATGAAACTGAACGAGGATGTAATTGTAAGCATTTTTGTTAAGTAGAAGTATTTTGATAAGTGTATTGAAGTCTTTAAAAAGTGTATAAATACATATTAAACCACTACATGTATATACTTTTTAACTGAGTCGTTAAGTCATCGTTAGTCGTTACATGTAAGTGTTGTTTTGAAACCTTTAGGTTAACGATCTTGTTAAATGTTGTTAACCCAATGTTTATAATATCAAATGAGATTTTAAATTATTATATTATCATGATATTATCATGTATGAATATCTCTTAATATGATATATATACATTAAATGTCTTTACAACGATAATCGTTACATATATGTCTCGTTTAAAAATCATTAAGTTAGTAGTCTTGTTTTTACATATGTAGTTCATTGTTAATATACTTAATGATATGTTTACTTATCATAGTATCATGTTAACTATATATATATTCATATATATGTCATCATATAGTTTTTACAAGTTTTAACGTTCGTGAATCACCGGTCAACTTGGGTGGTCAATTGTCTATATGAAACATATTTCAATTAATCAAGTCTTAACAAGTTTGATTGCTTAACATGTTGGAAACATTTAATCAAGTAAATATCAATCTCAATTAATATATATAAACATGGAAAAGTTCGGGTCACTACAGTACCTACCCGTTAAATAAATTTCGTCCTGAAATTTTAAGCTGTTGAAGGTGTTGACGAATCTTCTGGAAATAGATGCGGGTATTTCTTCTTCATCTGATCTTCACGCTCCCAGGTGAACTCGGGTCCTCTACGAGCATTCCATCGAACCTTAACAATTGGTATCTTGTTTTGCTTAAGTCTTTTAACCTCACGATCCATTTTTTCGACGGGTTCTTCGATGAATTGAAGTTTTTCGTTGGTTTGGATTTCATCTAACGGAATAGTGAGATCTTCTTTAGTAAAACATTTCTTCAAATTCGAGACGTGGAAAGTGTTATGTACAGCTGCGAGTTGTTGAGGTAACTCAAGTCGGTAAGCTACTGGTCCGACACGATCAATAATCTTGAATGGTCCAATATACCTTGGATTTAATTTCCCTCATTTACCAAATCGAACAACGCCTTTCCAAGGTGCAACTTTAAGCATGACCATCTCTCCAATTTCAAATTCTATATCTTTTCTTTTAATGTCAGCGTAGCTCTTTTGTCGACTTTGGGAGGTTTTCAACCGTTGTTGAATTTGGATGATCTTCTCGGTAGTTTCTTGTATAATCTCCGGACCCGTAATCTGTCTATCCCCCACTTCACTCCAACAAATCAGAGACCTGCACTTTCTACCATAAAGTGCTTCAAACGGCGCCATCTCAATGCTTGAATGGTAGCTGTTGTTGTAGGAAAATTCTGCTAATGGTAGATGTCGATCCCAACTGTTTCCGAAATCAATAACACATGCTCGTAGCATGTCTTCAAGCGTTTGTATCGTCCTTTCACTCTGCCCATCAGTTTGTGGATGATAGGCAGTACTCATGTCTAAACGAGTTCCTAATGCTTGTTGTAATGTCTGCCAGAATCTTGAAATAAATCTGCCATCCCTATCAGAGATAATAGAGATTGGTATTCCATGTCTGGAGATGACTTCCTTCAAATACAGTCGTGCTAACTTCTCCATCTTGTCATCTTCTCTTATTGGCAGGAAATGTGCTGATTTGGTGAGACGATCAACTATTACCCAAATAGTATCAAAACCACTTGCAGTCCTTGGCAATTTAGTGATGAAATCCATGGTAATGTTTTCCCATTTCCATTCTGGGATTTCGGGTTGTTGAAGTAGACCTGATGGTTTCTGATGCTCAGCTTTGACCTTAGAACACGTCAAACATTCTCCTACGTATTTAGCAACATCGGCTTTCATACCCGGCCACCAAAAATGTTTCTTGAGATCCTTGTAAATCTTCCCCGTTCCAGGATGTATTGAGTATCTGGTTTTATGAGCTTCTCTAAGTACCATTTCTCTCATATCTCCAAATTTTGGTACCCAAATCCTTTCAGCCCTGTACCGGGTTCCGTCTTCCCGAATATTAAGATGCTTCTCCGATCCTTTGGGTATTTCATCCTTTAAATTTCCCTCTTTTAAAACTCCTTGTTGCGCCTCCTTTATTTGAGTAGTAAGGTTATTATGAATCATTATATTCATAGATTTTACTCGAATGGGTTCTCTGTCCTTCCTGCTCAAGGCATCGGCTACCACATTTGCCTTCCCCGGGTGGTAACGAATCTCAAAGTCATAATCATTCAATAATTCAATCCACCTACGCTGTCTAATATTCAGTTGTTTCTGATTAAATATGTGTTGAAGACTTTTGTGGTCGGTATATATAATACTTTTGACCCTATATAAGTAGTGCCTCCAAGTCTTTAATGCAAAAACAACCACGCCTAATTCCAAATCATGCGTCGTATAATTTTGTTCGTGAATCTTCAATTGTCTAGACACATAAGCAATCACCTTCGTTCGTTGCATTAATACACAACCGAGACCTTGCTTTGATGCGTCACAATAAATCACAAAATCATCATTCCCTTCAGGCAATGACAATATAGGTGCCGTAGTTAGCTTTTTCTTCAATAACTGAAACGCTTTCTCTTGTTCATCATTCCATTCAAATTTCTTCCCTTTATGCGTTAATGCAGTCAAGGGTTTTGCTATACTGGAAAAGTCTTGGATGAACCTTCTGTAGTAACCAGCTAGTCCAAAAAACTGGCGTATGTGTTTCGGAGTTTTCGGGGTTTCCCACTTTTCAACAGTTTCTATCTTTGCTGGTTCCACCTTAATACCTTCTTTGTTCACTATGTGACCGAGGAATTGAACTTCTTCCAACCAAAATGCACACTTTGAAAACTTAGCGTATAATTCTTCCTTCCTCAATACTTCTAACACCTTTCTCAAATGTTCACCGTGTTCTTGGTCATTCTTTGAGTAAATAAGTATGTCATCAATGAAAACAATGACAAACTTGTCAAGGTATGGTCCACACACTTGGTTCATAAGGTCCATGAACACAGCTGGTGCATTAGTTAAACCAAACGGCATGACCATAAACTCGTAATGACCGTAACGTGTCCTGAAAGCAGTCTTTGGAATATTATCTTCTTTCACCCGCATTTGATGATACCTGGAATGTAAGTCAATCTTTGAATAAACAGACGAGCCTTGTAGTTGATCAAATAAGTCATCGATTCTCGGTAGTGGGTAGCGGTTCTTGATGGTAAGTTTGTTCAACTCTCGGTAGTCGATACACAACCTGAATGTACCATCTTTCTTCTTGACAAACAAAACAGGAGCTCCCCATGGTGATGTGCTTGGTCGAATGAAACCACGCTCTAAAAGTTCTTGTAATTGGCTTTGCAGTTCTTTCATCTCGCTGGGTGCGAGTCTGTAAGGAGCACGAGCTATTGGTGCAGCTCCTGGTACAAGATCTATTTGAAATTCAACGGATCGCTGTGGGGGTAATCCCGGTAATTCTTTCGGAAATACATCGGGAAATTCTTTTGCAATGGGAACATCATTGATGCTCTTTTCTTCAGTTTGTACTTTCTCGACATATGCTAGAACAGCATAGCAACCTTTTCTTATTAATTTTTGTGCCTTCAAATTACTAATAATATGTAGCTTCGTGTTGCCCTTTTCCCCGTACACCATTAAGGGTTTTCCTTTTTCTCGTATAATGCGAATTGCATTTTTGTAACAAACGATCTCTGCTTTCACTTCTTTCAACCAGTCTATACCGATTATCACATCAAAACTCCCTAACTCTACTGGTATCAAATCAATCTTAAATGTTTCGCTAACCAGTTTAATTTCTCGATTCCGACATATATTATCTGCTGAAATTAATTTACCATTTGCTAATTCGAGTAAAAATTTACTATCCAAAGGCGTCAATGGACAACTTAATTTAGCACAAAAATCTCTACTCATATAGCTTCTATCCGCACCCGAATCAAATAAAACGTAAGCAGATTTATTGTCAATAAGAAACGTACCCGTAACAAGCTCCGGGTCTTCCTGTGCCTCTGCCGCATTAATATTGAAAACTCTTCCGCGGCCTTGTCCATTCGTGTTCTCCTGGTTCGGGAAATTTCTAATAATGTGGCCCGGTTTTCCACATTTATAACAACTACATTGGCATAACTTGCTCCGACACTACTTGCTCCACCATTACTCGTTCCGAAACCATTTGTTCCTTTCGTTCTATTAACCCCTGGTCCGTAGACCTCACACTTCGTCGCACTATGACCATTTCTTTTACACTTGTTGCAAAATTTGGTGCAGAATCCCGAGTGATACTTTTCACACCTTTGGCATAGCTGCTTCTGATTGTTGTTGTTGTTGCGGTTATTATTGTTGTTGGGATGATTGTTGTAGTTGCTGTTGTTGTTGTTGTTGTTGTTGTTGGGCCGTTTGTTGTAGTTGCGATTGATGTTGCGATTGTTGGGATAATTGTTGCGATTATTGTTGTAATTGCTGTTGTTATTGTATTGGTGATTCTTATCACCGTTTTCCTCCCTCTTTCTTTTGACTTGCTTCACATTGGCCTCTTCAGCAATCTGTTCTTTAATTCTTTCTTCAATCTAGTTCACTAGTTTGTGAGCCATTCTACATGCCTGTTGTATGGAGGCGGGCTCGTGTGAACTTATATCTTCTTGGATTCTTTCCGGTAATCCTTTCACAAATGCGTCGATCTTCTCTTCCTCATCTTCGAATGCTCCCGGACACAATAGGCACAATTCTGTGAATCGTCTTTCGTACGTGGTAATATCAAATCCTTGGGTTCGTAACCCTCTAAGTTCTGTCTTGAGCTTATTGACCTCGGTTCTGGGACGGTACTTCTCGTTCATCAAGTGCTTGAATGCTAACCACGGTAGTGCGTACGCATCGTCTTGTCCCACTTGCTCTAGATAGGTATTCCACCATGTTAACGTAGAACCTGTGAAGGTATGCGTAGCGTACTTCACTTTTTCCTTTTCAGTACACTTACTTATGGCAAACACCGATTCGACCTTCTCGGTCCACCGTTTCAATCCGATCGGTCCTTTGGTTCCATCAAATTCTAAAGGTTTGCAGGCAGTGAATTCTTTGTAGGTGCATCCTACACGATTACCTGTAATACCAGATCCAAGGTTATTGTTGGTATGTAGCGCAGCCTGTACTGCGGCTATGTTTGAAGCTAGAAAAGTACGGAATTCCTCTTCATTCATATTCACGGTGTGTCGAGTAGTCGGTGCCATTTCCTTCAAAATAGTCAAATGGAACAAGTTAATCATACAGAATATTAAGAGTAGTTAATAGTATTTCGTAGCATAATATGAACTCATTTATAAAAGCTTTTTCTTCATATTAGCGTTTTATAAGTTTAAATTCGGGTAGTACCTACCCGTTAAGTTCATACTTAGTAGCTAATATACAATTCAACTACTACAATTCTATATGAAAAACTGATTTTAATAATATTTCACGTTCAAACTTTTATACAATATTTTACAAACTTACAATACCGCTTATTTTACATAAAGCATGAAATATAACACACAATAACTTTGATACAAGATAGTTGTGAAGATAATTCTAGCTAGTACACAAGTTGTTCAGCAAAGGCAATAAAGACACGTAATTCATACGTCCAGAAACAAGTCATGCATTCTGGTTTTACTAGGACTACTTCCCATCCTTGGTCTTGTGGAACATAACCGTTATGGCCGTTGATAAGACAGCGTGTTGTAACGTCGTCAAAGGGACGAGGGTTACGTAATGACCAACAGTCTCGTAATAACATAAAAACCTCATTTCTTACCCCAATTACCGACTCCGTCACTTGTGGAAACGTTTTGTTTAATAGTTGTAGCCCGATGTTCTTTTTCTCACTTTGGTGAGAAGCGAACATTACTAACCTGTAAGCATAGCATGCTTCTTTATGTTGCATGTTAGTCGCTTTTTCTAAATCATGAAGTCCTATATTCGGATACATTGAGTCAAAAATAATTTCTTAACCCGTTGCGTAAAATAGCATTTGGGTTCCCCGCAATATATGCGTCAAAGTAAACACATCGTAACTTATGGGTTTCCCAATGTGATATCCCCCATCTTTCAAACGAAAGTCTCTTATAAACCAAGACATTCTTGAAAAGTTCTTCGAATGTCTTACAAATTGATTTCACCATAAATAGTTGTGCCGAAGAATTCTGACCGACTCTAGACAAGATTTCATCAATCATGTCTCCGGGTAGGTTTCTTAAAATATTGGGTTGTCTATCCATTTTGTGTTTTTATACTGTAAAATAGACAAGAGTTAGATTTATAAAAAAAATATACTTATTAATACAAGCAATTTTTACATATATCATAAAGCATAAGCACACTATATTACATATATTACACCACACGAATACAACTATCTTATTCCGACTCGCTCGTTTCTTCTTCTTCGATTTTGGTTCGTTTTGGCAAGTTTCTAGGAATATATGATGTTTCCCTAATACGAGCAGTCGTTTTCCACATTGGTTTAGAAAAACCTGGTGGTTTAGAGGTTCCCGGGTCATTGTTACAACTTAAGGACTTCGGGGGTTGACGATACATATAAAGTTCATCGGGGTTGGAATTAGATTTCTCTATTTTTATGCCCTTTCCCTTATTATTTTCTTTTGCCTTTTTAAATTCAGTTGGGGTAATTTCTATAACATCATCTGAATTCTCGTCGGAATCCGATTCATCGGAGAATTGGTAATCCTCCCAATATTTTGCTTCCTTGGCGGAAACACCATTGACCATAATTAACCTTGGTCGGTTGGTTGAGGATTTTCTTTTACTTAACCGTTTTATTATTTCCCCCACCGGTTCTATTTCTTTATCCGGTTCCGATTCTTCTTCCGGTTCCGATTCTTCTTCCGGTTCCGACTCTTCTTCCGGTTCCTCTTCGGGAACTTGTGAATCAGTCCACGAATCATTCCAATTTACATTTGACTCTTCATTATTATTAGGTGAGTCAATAGGACTTGTTCTAGAGGTAGACATCTATCACATAATATTAAACGCGTTAAGAGATTAATATATCACATAATATTCACATGTTAAAAATATATAGTTTCCAACAAAATTTGTTAAGCAATCATTTTTCAAGTAAACACGGTCGAAGTCCAGACTCACTAATGCATCCTAACAAACTCAATAAGACACACTAATGCAAAATTCTGGTTCTCTAAGACCAACGCTCGGATACCAACTGAAATGTCTCGTTCTTATTGATTAAAAACGTTCCATATTAATTGATTTCGTTGCGAGGTTTTAACCTCTATATGAGACGTTTTTCAAAGACTGCATTCATTTTTAAAACAAACCATAACCTTTATTTCATAAATAAAGGTTTAAAAAGCTTTACTTAGATTATCAAATAATGATAATCTAAAATATCCTGTTTACGCACGACCATTACATAATGGTTTACAATACAAATATGTTACATCGAAATCAGTTTCTTGAATGCAGTTTTTACACAATATCATACAAACATGGACTCCAAATCTTGTCCTTATTTTAGTATGCAACAGCGGAAGCTCTTAGTATTCACCTGAGAATAAACATGCTTTAAACATCAACAAAAATGTTGGTGAGTTATAGGTTTAACCTATATATATCAAATCGTAACAATAGACCACAAGATTTCATATTTCAATACACATCCCATACATAGAGAAAAAAATCATTCATATGGTGAACACCTGGTAACTGACATTCACAAGATGCATATATAAGAATATCCCCATCATTCCGGGACACCCTTCGGATATGATATAAATTTCGAAGTACTAAAGCATCCGGTACTTTGGATGGGGTTTGTTAGGCCCAATAGATCTATCTTTAGGATTCGCGTCAATTAGGGTGTCTGTTCCCTAATTCTTAGATTACCAGACTTAATAAAAAGGGGCATATTCGATTTCGATAATTCAACCATAGAATGTAGTTTCATGTACTTGTGTCTATTTTGTAAATCATTTATAAAACCTGCATGTATTCTCATCCCAAAAATATTAGATTTTAAAAGTGGGACTATAACTCACTTTCACAGATTTTTACTTCGTCGGGAAGTAAGACTTGGCCACTGGTTGATTCACGAACCTATAACAATATATACATATATATCAAAGTATGTTCAAAATATATTTACAACACTTTTAATATATTTTGATGTTTTAAGTTTATTAAGTCAGCTGTCCTCGTTAGTAACCTACAACTAGTTGTCCACAGTTAGATGTACAGAAATAAATCGATAAATATTATCTTGAATCAATCCACGACCAAGTGTATACGTATCTCAGTATTGATCACAAATCAAACTATATATATTTTGGAATCAACCTCAACCCTGTATAGCTAACTCCAACATTCACATATAGAGTGTCTATGGTTGTTCCGAAATATATATAGATGTGTCGACATGATAGGTCGAAACATTGTATACGTGTCTATGGTATTTCAAGATTACATAATATACAATACAAGTTGATTAAGTTATGGTTGGAATAGATTTGTTACCAATTTTCACGTAGCTAAAATGAGAAAAATTATCCAATCTTGTTTTACCCATAACTTCTTCATTTTAAATCCGTTTTGAGTGAATCAAATTGCTATGGTTTCATATTGAACTCTATTTTATGAATCTAAACAGAAAAAGTATAGGTTTATAGTCGGAAAAATAAGTTACAAGTCGTTTTTGTAAAGGTAGTCATTTCAGTCGAAAGAACGACGTCTAGATGACCATTTTAGAAAACATACTTCCACTTTGAGTTTAACCATAATTTTTGGATATAGTTTCATGTTCATAATAAAAATCATTTTCTCAGAATAACAACTTTTAAATCAAAGTTTATCATAGTTTTTAATTAACTAACCCAAAACAGCCCGCGGTGTTACTACGACGGCGTAAATTCGGTTTTACGGTGTTTTTCGTGTTTCCAGGGTTTAAATCATTAAGTTAGCATATCATATAGATATAGAACATGTGTATAGTTAATTTTAAAAGTCAAGTTAGAAGGATTAACTTTTGTTTGCGAACAAGTTTAGAATTAACTAAACTATGTTCTAGTGATTACAAGTTTAAACCTTCGAATAAGATAGCTTTATATGTATGAATCGAATGATGTTATGAACATCATTACTACCTTAAGTTCCTTGGATAAACCTACTGGAAAAGAGAAAAATGGATCTAGCTTCAACGGATCCTTGGATGGCTCGAAGTTCTTGAAGCAGAATCATGACACGAAAACAAGTTCAAGTAAGATCATCACTTGAAATAAGATTGTTATAGTTATAGAAATTGAACCAAAGTTTGAATATGATTATTACCTTGTATTAGAATGATAACCTACTGTAAGAAACAAAGATTTCTTGAGGTTGGATGATCACCTTACAAGATTGGAAGTGAGCTAGCAAACTTGAAAGTATTCTTAATTTTATGTAACTAGAACTTGTAGAATATATGAAGAACACTTAGAACTTGAAGATAGAACTTGAGAGAGATCAATTAGATGAAGAAAATTGAAGAATGAAAGTGTTTGTAGGTGTTTTTGGTCGTTGGTGTATGGATTAGATATAAAGGATATGTAATTTTGTTTTCATGTAAATAAGTCATGAATGATTACTCATATTTTTGTAATTTTATGAGATATTTCATGCTAGTTGCCAAATGATGGTTTCCACATGTGTTATGTGACTCACATGGGCTGCTAAGAGCTGATCATTGGAGTGTATATACCAATAGTACATAAATCTAAAAGCTGTGTATTGTACGAGTACGAATACAGGTGCATACGAGTAGAATTGTTGATGAAACTGAACGAGGATGTAATTGTAAGCATTTTTGTTAATTAGAAGTATTTTGATAAGTGTATTGAAGTCTTTCAAAAGTGTATAAATACATATTAAACCACTACATGTATATACATTTTAACTGAGTCGTTAAGTCATCGTTAGTCGTTACATGTAAGTGTTGTTTTGAAACCTTTAGGTTAACGATCTTATTAAATGTTGTTAACCCAATGTTTATAATATCAAATGAGATTTTAAATTATTATATTATCATGATATTATCATGTATGAATATCTCTTAATATGATATATATACATTAAATGTCTTTACAACGATAATCGTTACATATATGTCTCGTATAAAAATCATTAAGTTAGTAGTCTTGTTTTTACATATGTAGTTCATTGTTAATATACTTAATGATATGTTTACTTATCATAGTATCATGTTAACTATATATATATATTCATATATATGTCATCATATAGTTTTTACAAGTTTTAACGTTCGTGAATCACCGGTCAACTTGGATGGTCAATTGTCTATATGAAACATATTTCAATTAATCAAGTCTTAACAAGTTTAATTGCTTAACATGTTGGAAACATTTAATCAAGTAAATATCAATCTCAATTAATATATATATACATGGAAAAGTTCGGGTCACTACACGCTAGGGGATTTATATCTTGGCACGAGATCGGTTAAGTTCTTCCCGATATAAGGGATTGAGCAAACTTTGTACTCGGACTTGTGGACTTTAGTAAATTGCGGGTGACAATTTGGTTATTAATGTTGACTCTTAGAGAATGATTTCGTAGAGAAGTTGGAAGAATACGTGACGACTTCGCGTATTCTAAGTGATCATTATAGACTTCGGATGTTGTGTGTATTGCACGTTTCGGAATGCGTGTAAGTGTGCATTTAGTTATTGGAATAATCTTCGAATTAATGATTAATTGACGATTCGATTTCAATGGCAGTTTTATGATTGTGTGGCGAGTGTTGTACGCTCTTGACGGCCACTCTTTTCTTTTATGATTTTGGGGGTGTACACGGTGTGCCGTTCTAGAGGCATTTCCGTTAATCGCGTTCGTGTGCGAGTAGAGTCTTGGTGGTTAACTATCCTTATGTATGTAGGTAACCAGGTTAATGGTTAGGACCAAGTTGGAAAGGTGTAAGCCTTGGTGTTCCAAGCACCTCCTTAGTGTTGAGATGGAATATAAGTAGACTAGCTATGCGGCCTAGGTGGATAGTGACTAGCAGGTGCCGCTAGGAAGTCATGGGTGTCGAGCCGTAAGGTTCGTTAGATTTGTGTGACCGCGTGTAGTTAGGTGACGTGTGACATCAGGAGTAGACCCCGTAAGGGTTGAGTCTGGGAGACTCGGTGTTAGTAATCGGAGTTGGATAACACAACGTCAGGTGCCTCCTTATACCTACTAGTGTAACTTTTGACCCCGATGATGTGATTGCTTTGATTTTGGGTACCGGTGAGAAACTCGAATTTACAACGGTGGTATAGTGTGATGTTTAGCGAGCGTTGACACTCAAATGATTTGAAAGACCGAGGTTCGAATATCTTATAGCGAGTCCTTGGAAGGATTATTTAGTATGACCAATGCCGGAGAATGCAGAAAAGTTCCTATCTAGTAGACGTGATGAGCGAACGGGTGTCGCTCATTTAGGAAAGGAAAGCTTCGATGGTCTTCGAAAAAGCCCCAAGTTGGACTTTGGAGTTAATTGCGAAGGTAGTTAGCAACGTGAGACGGTATGGCGAAGTTCCCAATAGAGGGATACGAGAGATTTTCGAAAAGTGTCGGGATGATTCCCGAATATTCCACGATTTATAGGCGTGACGACAATGATTGTGGGTGGATTATACTACTTTTAGGACGATTGTGGAGTGTAGGGTACGAGTTTGGATGCTCAGCGTAAGAGCAAACGGTTGTAGTTATTGGGTCTCGTGGGTTGGTTACCCGATATCGTGAAATGATGGAGTGCTATGGCTTTTGGAAAGATATATTATGATGTTTTCGCGGTGTATTTCCGAGTGAGTGGTGAGAATTTTGATCGAATGGAAGTGTGAAGTACGGTTGTTGTATTATGATGCGTTAGTGTACAAAGTGAGAACCTGGATGAGTGATTGCTACAAGTGTAATTCCGCATTGGAGACGGAAATGTTCAAGGTAGAGTGCTTAACTTCAAGTATTTTGTGCGGATCATGAGGACGTGATCCAATCTAAGTGGGGGAGAGTTGTAAGACCCTAATCAGTTTGTACAGCAGTGTAAATATGTTACATAGAGTGTGGGTGATGTTGTGCAGTTAAACAGAAGTCACTGAGTGAGCTGAGCCTAGTGCGCGCCGCGCACACTAAAGGGAGCGCGCCGCGCACCCTTACTGTAGCCGGGTTCCAGCTTTTTAAATCAGATATTTTGATGGGCATTTTGGTAAATTCACTTATGGACGGGTTAAAGACAGATAGGTCAGTTTGTGGAGCACCATTACTCCATTATCAACAACCTTATCACTTTAACTTTAATTCTAGAGAGAGATTGTGATTTTTGAGAGAGAAAGCTTAAATCCAAGAGGAAGGAGCTTGTTTTGGGTTAAAGTTCAAGCATTAAAGTCGTTCATCTTATCTCTAGCTTGGTTGTGGTAGTTGTGGTATGTTCTAATTTTATTTTCCTTACTTTGATTTAGTGTAAGGGTTAGGGTTTGAGTAAATGATGAACACAAAACCCATTATTGGTGATTTTGGGTGTTCTTGGGTAAAATTGAGTCTTGGATACTAATTGGTGACTAGTCTAGGGTTTCAAAGTATTAAATGATGTTTATGAACCCTAATTGATGAGTTAATTGCTAACACACCTAGTTATTTAGTAAATGAGTGTTGGTTAGTTAGTGGATGACCCGAAATGGGTGTGTTGTCTTAAAATGGTTATTTGGGTAATAAATTGACCTAGTTTGGAAAGATGGGTATGAATTACCCTAATTATGTATTAGTTGGTGTTGTTGGACCTTAATCACTAGCTTTTAAGTGATTAGTGGTGGTCTTGACTTTAATTGGGCGGTTCTGGTATAAATGGGCGATTTAATACATTAAGTCATTAAATGCTCATGTGTAAGTGTTAGTATTGAGTCCACTTAGCTTGTGTGTTGATCAAGTACTTATTATATTAGGTACTTTGCTTTGAAGCTTGTGGAGGTTGAAATCGTCATCTAATTGTTAAAGTGAGTGGAATAATTATATGCGTATGTATATAATGTATCTATTTGTTGTAGCGTGAAAGGTGTAGTGTCGAGGTGTTAAGACACCACGTTTCACGTGAAGGGTGTAGCATCGAAGTGTTAAGATGCCACTCGGGTGTAGCATCGAGGTGTTAAGATGCCACCTAGGAGTGTAGTGTCGAGGTGTTAAGACACCACTCCGTAAAATAATGAGTGTTGCATCGAGGTGTTAAGATGCCACTCGGGGTGATGTGCCGAGGTGTTAAAGTGCCACCCTAGGGGTTAGTGGTGCGAGGTGTTAAGTGCCCTAATGGATGTTATGAACACCGATGGCGTTTTCGCGAGCGCCGTTCCCTTGTACTATTGGTCGACCATGGTTACTTGTGTTGTAAGCATATTATATCATTTCGAGTTATATTATTATGCGGTTGTTGCTAGCTTGTGGTATTGGAGATTATAGCTTGTTAATGTGACGAAAAGCTAATTGTGTTGCTAGCATGTTTGCGGTTTGTGTAAGTATATGCAAGTAGGTATAATTATATATGTATTCGTATAATTATTGCATTCACTAAGCTTTGCTTACCCTCTCGTTGTTTACCATTTTATAGGTTTGGTTTTGGACAGGGGTAAGGGCATCGTATTGGACTAGAGATCCCGCTTGATGCTAGGGGACGCTTTTGGCTTTAGTAGCTCTTGGAGTTTGACCGGTAGTTGGGTAGTTTAATCCCAAACGCCATGCTCATTAGTTTGAAACTTAAACTTTTTGGTGGTCGAAACTCTAAACTTGTATTAAACTTGTATTTTGGGTCGTGTGGGCCCTGCTTGTAAAACATCTTTTTTATGTTTGATTCGTGTTAGTTTTACATATATAAATTTGTTGTGAAAAGCGTTCGGTCTAAAAATGTCGGGAAGTGGTCCATCTTTTTGTGTGTTAAAAACAGTTCGGACAGAAGCTGGAGTGCTCTGTGCGCGCCGCGCACTAAAGGGGATGCGCGCCGCGCACTCCCCTGTCCAGCAGCTTTTAAATTTTTTTTTTTTGGGACTGTTTATGGTCGGTTATCGGGTTGGGTTGTTACATTTTATATTGACATGAGTACTACACATATGCATAATGAGTTTGTTCAAAAAGCCTCTAGCTTGAATACTTTTAATACCATCGATGTAAGCACAATTTAGATGGACGGATCCGTTAGGTGTGATGACCCGGGAATTTTCGACCAAATTTAAACTTAATCTTTATATGTTTCCAACACGATAAGCAAAGTTTGTAATGTTGAGTCTCGAAAACTTTGGAACAGTTACATGATTGCATTTGCCCTTTTGACCATTCCCGACGATTCACGAACAATTAATTTTAAAATAGATATGTGTGTATATATACATACATATATATATATAAATAATAATTGAAAATATAATTTTAAATATTATATGTTGTTGTGATTAAAAATAATTATGTAAAATAAAATAAAAATAGGATAATATAATAATTATTATTTAAAATATATTTATATATAAAAATAAAGTATATTAAAAAAAATATTAAATGATTGTGATACTCATTTGATGTATCGATTGATATTAAGTAAGTTAAATTCAAACTTATATGATTTTAAAATAAACGGTGATTCGAAAATGAGTTTTATAAATTTTAGGCTTAATAATCATATATGTAAAAGTTGTTTGTCAAATTTTAAAACTTTTTATATTTTACTTGGGGTTGGGAGTGAATAATTAATGTAATTTTTATTTAAGAGTTAATGATCGAATTTTATACCATAATGTCTGAAATAAATAAATATAGTTAATTTAAAATATGAGATTTTTCTGGAAACATTTATCCGCTACTGATTAACAACGGGACACGAAATCCAGTAATAGTTGAAGGCGGCTCTTTCAGTGACACCTCCTTTATATTCTGTGTCAATATCTATTACTATACCTAATTGATAAATCCTTTGAAATTACTATGCTTAATTGGATTGAAAGCAACTCATAACAACCTCAATTTTTAATACGCATCATTTAAGAAATACTGTGCCAATGATTTGTGTTTACTGTTTTTGTTTGAACTCCATATCCATTAACAAATTCACATCTTTTTATATATATACAAATACTTATTACAATTTATGAGAAGAAAAGATAGATATATTAAACCATTATCCATTTTGTTCCTTCTTCCTCTACTTCTAGTTCCATCACCACCACACTAACCATCACCATTACCACCTCCGGTCTCCATCATCTGCACCTTATTCATCACCACCCTACCACCTCTCTAACACTCTCTTTCTCTCTCTCTCTCTCTCTCTCTCTCTCCACTCTTACTATCTTTCTTATATATATATATATATATATATATATATATATATATATATATTTATATATTCATATAGATGACAGTGATATATATAAACCATGATCAATCCTAACCCTCTTGAACAACCATAATCCGTCACCACCACCACTACTGCAGTCTGAGATCAAAGCCATCACCACCTCACCGTCACCCTCAACCTCTCTCCTCTCTCTCTCTTCTATAGTTCCCTTCGTAAACTCGTTAAATACCCACCATAAAAACCTGCTGAAAATTCGCTGTCTTTATTTTATAGCTACTGCTATTGTACATCGTGATTTAATATAACCCATGAAAGCCTACTGCAAACGTTGCAGTTGCTATTTTCGATTCAAAACCCGACATCACAGAACCACTTAATCGCCATTAATTTCCGGCTATTTCACTTTACTCCTGCTGCTACAGCCCCCTTTGATGTCGACTGCAGCTGCTACTCACATTCTGTTTTGATTTTAAGATAATGATGATGACGAGTACACTATGTGTAATAGACTAAGCATGATGATAATTACTCGATGATATGAGGATGGTCACGAGATGAGTCGATGTATCAAGGTGATATATCAAGGTTACGGTTAATACTTTGTAATAATGACAACCGTATGATACGAAAATGATGAAGTTGCGGATGATGATGAACGCGGTTGTGATGATAGATTTAGATGATGATAATGTTGTTGAAAGTGTGTTTATGATGATGATGATGATGATGATGATGATGATGGAGGTGACTATTGAAAAATTTAATACGAGTTATAAAGAACTCAGTTCGGAACAAATCAGAAAAACTTGAGTGGTTGAGTGGTTTGCGAGTGTGGTATTATAGAGGAGGTCGCGGGTTCAATCCCCGACCATGGCCAAATTATTTTTAATTAACAACAGAAATGTTGGGCCGTGACTAGTATTTCTCTGTTGGGCTTCAGTTTCGTTGTTGGGTCGTTAAGGTTTATTCTGTTGGGCCGTATAAGTACTTGGGCCATGAATTGGTAAGTGGGTTCATATAAGTTGGGTTTTAGTTTAAGAATAAAGAAAACATAAATCAGACGAGCGGTTAGGAGGTTAGCGGGTGAATGAGGGGTCTTGAGTTCAAACCTGATCTGAGGCATTTTTTTTATAAAAGCTCTTGAAGGTAGTTTACTAATTATGATGATGATTATTATTATTATTATTATTATTATTATTATTATTATTATTATTATTATTATTATTATTATTATTATTATTATTATTATTATTATTATTATTATTATTATTATTATTATTATTATTATTAGTATTATTATTATTATTATTATTATTATTATTATTATTATTATTATTATTATTAGTAAAGGTACTATTATAGATACTATAGTTATTATTATTATTACAATTATCATTATTATTATCATTAGTAGAAAACTTATGATGTAGTTTTTGTTATAAGTATTATCATTACTATAATTATTATTATTATCAGTATGGTTATCATCATAGTCAAATATGATTTTTATCACTATTATAAACGTTATTTTACCACATAAATATTATTTATATAAAACTATACTTAAAAGTAATATTACATATAAATATGTATTAATCATATTAACAATCTATATATAAATATTTATATATACCAAATTAGGTAATTTTAAAATAATAAGTTATATATATTAATAAAATCATATAAATATTAATCTTTTTGAATATATACACAAATTAAATATATATATAATACATGAAATTGTTCGATTACAAGTATATGTATTAATATAGATATGAATGATATAGGTTCGTGAATCCGAGGCCAACCCTGCATTGTTCAATATTGTCATATGTATTTTTACTACAAAATACATTAGGTGAGTTCATTTACTCCCTTTTTACTCATTACATTTTTGGGCTGAGAATACATGCACTGCTTTTATAACTGTTTTACGAAATGGACACAAGTAATCAAAACTACATTCTATGGTTGGATTATCGAATCGAATATGCCCCTTTTTAGTCTGATAATCTAAGAATTAGGGAACAGACACCCTAATTGATGCAAACTCTAAAGATAGATCTATCGGGCCCAACAAGCTCCATCCAAAGTACCGGATACTTTAGTACTTCGAAATTTATATCATGTCCGACGGAGGATCCCGGAATGACGGGGATATTCTTATATACATATTGTGAATGTCGGTTACCAGGTGTTCAATCCATATGAATGATTATTTTTGTCTCAATGTATGGGACGTATATTGATGAGAAATGAAAATCTTGTGGTCTATTAAAATGATGGAAATGATTATTTATGTAAACTAATGAACTCACCAACCTTTTGGTTGACACTTGAAAGCATGTTTATTCTCAGGTACGAAAGAAATCTTCCGCTGTGCATTGGCTCATTTTAAAGATATTACTTGGAGTCATTCATGATATATTTCAAAAGACGTTGCATTCGAGTCGTTAAGTTCATCAAGATTATTATTAAGTTAATTATCGTTAGATATATTATAAAATGGTATGCATGCCGTCAACTTTTGCTGTAATGAAAGATTGTCTTTTCAAAAACGAATGCAATGTTTGTAAAATGTATCATATAGAGGTCAAGTACCTCGTGATGTAATCAACTGTTGTAAATAGTTTATAATCGATATGGACTTCGTCCGGATGTATTGGGACGGGGTATCACAGTTGGTATCAGAGCTGGTATAACGCCGTCCATGTGTGGCGGGTTAGTCGTAAAGGAGGTTCTCACAGTGTTACCTGTGACGAAGCATTGGCTCTTACTCCTTGCGATCCCTTACGAGGGTTGGCAGTAGCCGAGAGGCAGGCCCTAAAATCAGTATCTGAGGTACACTCAGTGGTCACCAGGCGGTTAGCTGGGAAGGCACTGGGTGGGACGGTGGTTGTCCCCAACTGTACTACAGTTGGTATCAGAGCGGTGGCCTTAGCGAACCAGGTCTGCATTAGTGTGTATAACTGATAAATCGTTAGGATGCATTAGTGAGTCTGGACTTCAACCGTGTCTGCATGTCAAAAGTTTTGCTTATCATTTCGTGTTGAAAATTACCTGCTTATCATTCTTAAAGAATCACTTGCTTATCATCCTTAGTCTAGACACATCTTATTTCATTGATTGCATGATTAGTGTATAGACAAAATTCATATCTTAGCATATCTGCTATTTCATATCTTAGCGTATCTGTTATTGTTACCTTTGCCTGACAGCTTCCGTATATTCCTCCGTAACTTATGGGATTTTAGTATTATATATGCATATGTAAATTATGTATTGCAGGGTACTAATCTACATCCTATAATCTATTTCTTATCGAAAATCCTTCATCTAATCGTACGAGATGAATACTACAACCAGTTCGAGTCCCTCAGATTCCGATAGCTATTCCGATAGTTATTCCGACAGCTATTCTGACATAGATGTTCACCTAAGCTCCGAAAACAGCGTCATCGGCATGAATCAACCAATCATCCATTATCAATTCATCTGATGGGTTCGTAGTCAACTTAATTAATGGAAACGCGCAGAAGGCAATCCCTTCCACCAACCGAATTCACCTCTTGACAATGAACCTGTAGCGTTTACCGGCGAACCTGTTCGAGACACCATTTTCAGTCTCATTTCCGGGGTAACTCGACAAGATTATATTCTATCCATAATTCTGAACCTTATTCATCCACTCGTTCCGATCGACAATCATCCTGGAGTAATAAGTCAACGAACTTCGCGCTCGAATAATCAATTCGGAGAATATGGTACAAAATGTACCAGCTTCAGCAACATCACCAGCACCAATAGTACAATCAATAACAGTACCAGTACCATCAATAATCCATGCTTCAATATCATCATCTGTACTTTGAGTATGATCTTCGTTCGACATGTCGAATATGTAATCTCTAAAGTTTTAGAGATTATTTATTCTAGTTCCAACCGAAAAGCAAATGAGTTTAATATCATATTAACTCATTAAATCCATGAATACATTTGAAGAAAATATATATGTATATATGTTTTCATAAAGATTGTAATTAAAAATTCTCTTGTACAAACTGTTAATGGTGAAAATATTTTAACGGGTAGGTAATACCCGAGGACTATTTAAATTTCACATTAATAAGTTACATTTTACGTTCTTCGAATCTGTTTCAACAGTCATATACTATCCTACTTACATCCACCGATATACAAATCCGTTCACCACATAATAACCATATTCATCCAATTACATATTTGGATTTTGACCTATCAGAATCCAACAAGTGGCATAATGAAGAAATAATGGACACAATAAAAATTGATTAGAAACAGATTAATTAACAATATGAAATTCTATTAAGAATCCACGCTAACAAAATCCTAGCTAACTGTTCCTAGCTAACTGTTAATTCCGTATTACTATTTAATTATCGCAATTTATTTATCGCAGTTTATTTATCGCAATTTACATTCTCGCAATTTTATTTATCGTTATTTAATTTCTGTTATTTACTTTACGCACTTTATTTATCGTCATTTAATTTCTGTTATTTATTTTACGCACTTTAAATATCGGAACACGTATACAAGGTTTTGACATATCATATCGACGCATCTATATATATTATTTGGAATCACCATAGACACTCTATATGCAGTAATGATCGAGTTCTCTATACAGGGTTGAGGTTGATTCTCAAATAATATATATACTTTGAGTTGTGATCGAGTCTGAGACATGTACACGGGTCACGATATTTATTAATTAATTCGAATATTATATATTAAACTATATATAAATTATTAGACTGTTAACTGTAGACTATCGACTGTGGACTAATAACATTGGACAATTAAAATGAATTAAAATATTGATTATAATATATGAAACTAAACAATTCTTCAAGTTTGCCACTTGATTTCATCTAAATCTCATTTGTATCTTGACGATTACAATCTGCGATTAAACCTTTCATGAATCTTGAAAACACCTCAATCGAGAGGATGAACCAACCGCATTTCATCTACAGAAGAAAAGATTGATGCATATAGTCATGCACCTGAAAATACTCGAAACCTGAGTAAACGTTTAACACGTATCTGTGCTAGCTTCTTTAGCGTTATTATTACCGAAAATAACTTTGCATATGCTGTTCGAGATAGCCAATTTTGTCACAGTTCCAACAAGACAACTTCGACTTTTCGTACGAAACAACCTTATTATAACGTTGATATATACGCGTGCTCTTTTATTGTTACCAGAGAACCTTTCATATTCCACCATGTTACCATCAACGTTTAATCATCTAAAAACACAATTCTCCTGAAACCACCTCGGATTAATAACCGATGATTCAGATATCATAGCATTAAATGCAGAGGAAATAGAAAAATGATAGGTGGTCTAAACGGCCAAAAGTTTGATGATAAAGAAAGGAGTGTTAGGAACGCTCGATAGAAAATTGGGTATTGAAAAACAGATTGAGCTACCCATGAAGGAGACCAAGGACAAATACAAGGACCAAACCCTATATTCAAAGGATTCAAGTAATTCTGGATCCGTTGAAATCTTCAGAGAATATCTTGCTCCGAAGTCATGTTAAAATCTTGCGAAAAATCTTTCTCCATCAACCATCGAACTTAGAAATTCCAAAATATCATCATCAATATCTTCGATATTTCTGAGGATATTTTCATAAATATTCTCGTCCGAAAATATATACCTCCTCGTGCTTCCTGTGTATCATTATATTGGAAACATTCAATAGAAAATTTAGTACCAAAAAGCAGATTATGCGAAACTAGGAAGAAAGCCGTGGACAAATCACAAAGAATAAGTTTGACTTCAAAGAATCCAAATGATTCAATGTCTGCTAAAGTCTTTAGTGAATATCTTACTCCTTACTCTAAACCCTTGCAGACAATAGTTTCTATCATCCTCTGATATTAGATATTCAAAGATATTATCTTATCTTTCATTATAAATATCCTCCATATTTCTGAAGATATCTTCATAACTATACTTATCTGAAATCATTAATCTCTTCATGCTATCAGTGTTACATCATATAGAAACTGTTAGTTTCTATATTCTGTAAACTTTCGAGCTTAAAATATGAATGTTATTGAAGTAATGTTGGGAACTGATGCATGAGTTAGTATAATATAATGACACTTGATCAACGTGATTATATTACAGTAAGTCATGCTGAGTTTCTAATGGGACGCGATGATTCACAGATTATAACGTCATCATGTGCCATGTTACATAACTCTTTCATTGTGCTTAACTCCTGAACATATTAAGAAAATATATTTTTGATAGTTCTATTCTCAGTGATTCAGGTAATTTGACAAAACAAATCGTGCTACTACCTTTCCCTTCTACCTTGTATATTATGATAATTCGAAACTCCATACCTACGAATTCTGGACCGTTATTCGCTTGACTTGAAGTCGGGAAGAGAAAAACAAAAACATGTAGCTTCGGAATATAAATAAGAATAGGAAAAACATCAAACAACAAAATTACAAACCGTGTATATCTATGCGAATAACAAGATAAAGACACGGGAGAATTAGAAATACTATAACCCCAAGGTAATAGTAAAATTGGAAGATTGAAAAGAAGGATGACAAAAATGATAATTAGGAAAATATCAAGAATCAGAACGGGATTAAGCATTTTCACAATCTTTTGGATGTATGGACTAAGAAAGAAAGTATAGAAATGGTGAGAATAATGGAACAGAAGAGTTTGATTTATAAGGGAAATATCAGACAGAATAATCGAGACAGATCACCGTATTTAATTATAGAGATCTTAATTTCCTTATTTACCGAAGAATCAAATTTTATAGATTTTGAAGATTTTCTTTAATTCCTTGAATTCTGGAATTCAACCAAGATAACGTCAACAGCTAAGACGCACCTTATTTTCTAATTTCCACCATGACTACATCAAAAGTTAAATCTCTATCTCAATCTGTTGTGACAGCTTCATTCGTACACTTCATCTAATCAAATCGTTTTATCTATATTAGTCAATAATGATAAAACTCAATTTATCAACTCATATTTGTTATGAAAACATATTTATTGTTAGTCATGACCACCTCACTCAAATTTCGGGACGAAATTTCTTTAACGGGTAGGTACTGTGATGACCCGGGAATTTTCGACCAAATTTAAACTTAATCTTTATATGTTTCCAACACGATAAGCAAAGTTTGTAATGTTGAGTCTCGAAAACTTTGGAACAGTTACATGATTGCATTTGCCCTTTTGACCATTCCCGACGATTCACGAACAATTAATTTTAAAATAGATATGTGTGTATATATACATACATATATATATATAAATAATAATTGAAAATATAATTTTAAATATTATATGTTGTTGTGATTAAAAATAATTATGTAAAATAAAATAAAAATAGGATAATATAATAATTATTATTTAAAATATATTTATATATAAAAATAAAGTATATTAAAAAAAATATTAAATGATTGTGATACTCATTTGATGTATCGATTGATATTAAGTAAGTTAAATTCAAACTTATATGATTTTAAAATAAACGGTGATTCGAAAATGAGTTTTATAAATTTTAGGCTTAATAATCATATATGTAAAAGTTGTTTGTCAAATTTTAAAACTTTTTATATTTTACTTGGGGTTGGGAGTGAATAATTAATGTAATTTTTATTTAAGAGTTAATGATCGAATTTTATACCATAATGTCTGAAATAAATAAATATAGTTAATTTAAAATATGAGATTTTTCTGGAAACATTTATCCGCTACTGATTAACAACGGGACACGAAATCCAGTAATAGTTGAAGGCGGCTCTTTCAGTGACACCTCCTTTATATTCTGTGTCAATATCTATTACTATACCTAATTGATAAATCCTTTGAAATTACTATGCTTAATTGGATTGAAAGCAACTCATAACAACCTCAATTTTTAATACGCATCATTTAAGAAATACTGTGCCAATGATTTGTGTTTACTGTTTTTGTTTGAACTCCATATCCATTAACAAATTCACATCTTTTTATATATATACAAATACTTATTACAATTTATGAGAAGAAAAGATAGATATATTAAACCATTATCCATTTTGTTCCTTCTTCCTCTACTTCTAGTTCCATCACCACCACACTAACCATCACCATTACCACCTCCGGTCTCCATCATCTGCACCTTATTCATCACCACCCTACCACCTCTCTAACACTCTCTTTCTCTCTCTCTCTCTCTCTCTCTCTCTCCACTCTTACTATCTTTCTTATATATATATATATATATATATATATATATATATATATATATATATATATATATTCATATAGATGACAGTGATATATATAAACCATGATCAATCCTAACCCTCTTGAACAACCATAATCCGTCACCACCACCACTACTGCAGTCTGAGATCAAAGCCATCACCACCTCACCGTCACCCTCAACCTCTCTCCTCTCTCTCTCTTCTATAGTTCCCTTCGTAAACTCGTTAAATACCCACCATAAAAACCTGCTGAAAATTCGCTGTCTTTATTTTATAGCTACTGCTATTGTACATCGTGATTTAATATAACCCATGAAAGCCTACTGCAAACGTTGCAGTTGCTATTTTCGATTCAAAACCCGACATCACAGAACCACTTAATCGCCATTAATTTCCGGCTATTTCACTTTACTCCTGCTGCTACAGCCCCCTTTGATGTCGACTGCAGCTGCTACTCACATTCTGTTTTGATTTTAAGATAATGATGATGACGAGTACACTATGTGTAATAGACTAAGCATGATGATAATTACTCGATGATATGAGGATGGTCACGAGATGAGTCGATGTATCAAGGTGATATATCAAGGTTACGGTTAATACTTTGTAATAATGACAACCGTATGATACGAAAATGATGAAGTTGCGGATGATGATGAACGCGGTTGTGATGATAGATTTAGATGATGATAATGTTGTTGAAAGTGTGTTTATGATGATGATGATGATGATGATGATGATGATGGAGGTGACTATTGAAAAATTTAATACGAGTTATAAAGAACTCAGTTCGGAACAAATCAGAAAAACTTGAGTGGTTGAGTGGTTTGCGAGTGTGGTATTATAGAGGAGGTCGCGGGTTCAATCCCCGACCATGGCCAAATTATTTTTAATTAACAACAGAAATGTTGGGCCGTGACTAGTATTTCTCTGTTGGGCTTCAGTTTCGTTGTTGGGTCGTTAAGGTTTATTCTGTTGGGCCGTATAAGTACTTGGGCCATGAATTGGTAAGTGGGTTCATATAAGTTGGGTTTTAGTTTAAGAATAAAGAAAACATAAATCAGACGAGCGGTTAGGAGGTTAGCGGGTGAATGAGGGGTCTTGAGTTCAAACCTGATCTGAGGCATTTTTTTTATAAAAGCTCTTGAAGGTAGTTTACTAATTATGATGATGATTATTATTATTATTATTATTATTATTATTATTATTATTATTATTATTATTATTATTATTATTATTATTATTATTATTATTATTATTATTATTATTATTATTATTATTATTATTATTATTATTAGTATTATTATTATTATTATTATTATTATTATTATTATTATTATTATTATTATTAGTAAAGGTACTATTATAGATACTATAGTTATTATTATTATTACAATTATCATTATTATTATCATTAGTAGAAAACTTATGATGTAGTTTTTGTTATAAGTATTATCATTACTATAATTATTATTATTATCAGTATGGTTATCATCATAGTCAAATATGATTTTTATCACTATTATAAACGTTATTTTACCACATAAATATTATTTATATAAAACTATACTTAAAAGTAATATTACATATAAATATGTATTAATCATATTAACAATCTATATATAAATATTTATATATACCAAATTAGGTAATTTTAAAATAATAAGTTATATATATTAATAAAATCATATAAATATTAATCTTTTTGAATATATACACAAATTAAATATATATATAATACATGAAATTGTTCGATTACAAGTATATGTATTAATATAGATATGAATGATATAGGTTCGTGAATCCGAGGCCAACCCTGCATTGTTCAATATTGTCATATGTATTTTTACTACAAAATACATTAGGTGAGTTCATTTACTCCCTTTTTACTCATTACATTTTTGGGCTGAGAATACATGCACTGCTTTTATAACTGTTTTACGAAATGGACACAAGTAATCAAAACTACATTCTATGGTTGGATTATCGAATCGAATATGCCCCTTTTTAGTCTGATAATCTAAGAATTAGGGAACAGACACCCTAATTGATGCAAACTCTAAAGATAGATCTATCGGGCCCAACAAGCTCCATCCAAAGTACCGGATACTTTAGTACTTCGAAATTTATATCATGTCCGACGGAGGATCCCGGAATGACGGGGATATTCTTATATACATATTGTGAATGTCGGTTACCAGGTGTTCAATCCATATGAATGATTATTTTTGTCTCAATGTATGGGACGTATATTGATGAGAAATGAAAATCTTGTGGTCTATTAAAATGATGGAAATGATTATTTATGTAAACTAATGAACTCACCAACCTTTTGGTTGACACTTGAAAGCATGTTTATTCTCAGGTACGAAAGAAATCTTCCGCTGTGCATTGGCTCATTTTAAAGATATTACTTGGAGTCATTCATGATATATTTCAAAAGACGTTGCATTCGAGTCGTTAAGTTCATCAAGATTATTATTAAGTTAATTATCGTTAGATATATTATAAAATGGTATGCATGCCGTCAACTTTTGCTGTAATGAAAGATTGTCTTTTCAAAAACGAATGCAATGTTTGTAAAATGTATCATATAGAGGTCAAGTACCTCGAAAATGAGTTTTATAAATTTTAGGCTTAATAATCATATATGTAAAAGTTGTTTGTCAAATTTTAAAACTTTTTATATTTTACTTGGGGTTGGGAGTGAATAATTAATGTAATTTTTATTTAAGAGTTAATGATCGAATTTTATACCATAATGTCCGAAATAAATAAATATAGTTAATTTAAAATATGAGATTTTTCTGGAAACATTTATCCGCTACTGATTAACAACGGGACACGAAATCCAGCAATAATTGAAGGCGGCTCTTTCAGTGACACCTCCTTTATATTCTGTGTCAATATCTATTACTATACCTAATTGATAAATCCTTTGAAATTACTATGCTTAATTGGATTGAAAGCAACTCATAACAACCTCAATTTTTAATACGCATCATTTAAGAAATATTGTGCCAATGATTTGTGTTTACTGTTTTTGTTTGAACTCCATATCCACTAACAAATTCACATCTTTTTATATATATACAAATACTTATTATAATTTATGAGAAGAAAAGATAGATATATTAAACCATCATCTATTTTGTTCCTTCTTCCTCTACTTCTAGTTCCATCGCCACCACACTAACCATCACCATTACCACCTCCGGTCTCCATCATCTGCACCTTATTCATCACCACCCTACCACCTCTCTAACACTCTCTTTCTCTCTCTCTCTCTCTCTCCCCTCTTACTATCTTTCTTATATATAAATACATATATATATATATATATATATATATATATATATATATATATATATATATATATATATATATATATATATATATATGTATTCATATAGATGACAGTGATATATATAAACCACGATCAATCCTAACCCTCTTGAACAACCATAATCCGTCGCCACCACCACCACTGCAGTCTGAGATCAAACCCATCACCACCTCACCGTCACCCTCAACCTCTCTCCTCTCTCTCTTCTATAGTTCCCTTCGTAAACCCGTTAAATACCCACCATAAAAACCTGCTGAAAATTCGCTGTCTTTATTTTATAGCTACTGCTATTGTACATCGTGATTTAATATAACCCATGAAAGCCTACTGCAAACGTTGCAGTTGCTATTTTCGATTCAAAACCTGACATCACAGAACCACTTAATCGCCATAAATTTCCGGCTATTTCACTTTACTCCTGCTGCTACAGCCCCCTTTGATGTCGACACAAGCTGCTACTCACATTCTGTTTCGATTTTAAGATAATGATGATGACGAGTACACTATGTGTAATAGACTAAGCATGATGATAATTACTCGATGATATGAGGATGGTCACGAGATGAGTCGATGTATCAAGGTGATATATCAAGGTTACGGTTAATAATTTGTAATAATGACAACCGTATGATACGAAAATGATGAAGTTGCGGATGATGATGAACGCGGTTGTGATGATAGATTTAGATGATGATAATGTTGTTGAAAGTGTGTTTAAGATGATGATGATGATGATGGAGGTGACTATTGAAAAATTTAATACGAGTTATAAAGAACTCAGTTCGGAACAAATCAGAAAAACTTGAGTGGTTGAGTGGTTTGCGAGTGTGGTATTATAGAGGAGGTCGCGGGTTCAATCCCCGGCTATGGCCAAATTATTTTTAATTAATAACAGAAATGTTGGGCCGTGACTAGTATTTCTCTGTTGGGCTTCAGTTTCGTTGTTGGGTCGTTAAGGTTTATTCTGTTGGGCCGTATAAGTACTTGGGCCATGAATTGGTAAGTGGGTTCATATAAGTTGGGTTTTAGTTTAAGAACAAGGAAAACAGAAATCGGAAGAGCGGTTAGGAGGTTAGCGGGTGAATGAGGGGTCTTGAGTTCAAACCTGATCTGAGGCATTTTTTTTATAAAAGCTCTTGAAGGTAGTTTACTAATTATGATGATGATGATGATTATTATTATTATTATTATTATTATTATTATTATTATTATTATTATTATTATTATTATTATTATTATTATTATTATTATTATTATTATTATTATTATTATTATTATTATCATTATTATTATTATTATTATTATTATTATTATTATTATTATTATTATTATTATTATTATTATTATTATTATTAGTAAAGGTACTATTATAGATACTATAGTTATTATTATTATTACAATTATCATTATTATTAACATTAGTAGAAAACTTATGATGTAGTTTTTGTTATAAGTATTATCAATACTATAATTATTATTATTATCAGTATGGTTATCATCATAATCAAATACGATTTTTATCACTATTATAAACGTTATTTTACCACATAAATATTATTTATATAAAACTATACTTAAAAGTAATATTACATATAAATATGTATTAATCATATTAACAATCTATATATAAATATTTATATATAACAAATTAGGTAATTTTAAAATAATAAGTTATATATATATTAATAAAATCATATAAATATTAATCTTTTTGAATATATACACAAATTAAATATATATATAATACATGAAATTGTTCGATTACAAGTATATGTATTAATATAGATATGAATGATATAGGTTCGTGAATCCGAGGCCAACTCTGCATTGTTCAATATTGTCATATGTATTTTTACTACAAAATACATTAGGTGAGTTCATTTACTCCCTTTTTACTCATTACATTTTTGGGCTGAGAATACATGCACTGCTTTTATAACTGTTTTACGAAATGGACACAAGTAATCAAAACTACATTCTATAGTTGGATTATCGAATCGAATATGCCCCTTTTTAGTCTGGTAATCTAAGAATTAGGGAACAGACACCCTAATTGACGCGAACTCTAAAGATAGATCTATCGGGCCCAACAAGCCCCATCCAAAGTACCGGATGCTTTAGTACTTCGAAATTTATATCATGTCCGATGGAGGATCCCGGAATGATGGGGATATTCTTATATACATATTGTGAATGTCAGTTACCAGGTGTTCAATCCATATGAATGATTATTTTTGTCTTAATGTATGGGACGTATATTGATGAGAAATGAAAATCTTGTGGTCTATTAAAATGATGGAACTGATTATTTATGTAAACTAATGAACTCACCAACCTTTTGGTTGACACTTGAAAGCATGTTTATTCTCAGGTACGAAAGAAATCTTCCGCTGTGCATTGGCTCATTTTAAAGATATTACTTGGAGTCATTCATGATATATTTCAAAAGACGTTGCATTCGAGTCGTTGAGTTCATCAAGATTATTATTAAGTTAATTATCGTTAGATATATTATAAAATGGTATGCATGCCGTCAACTTTTGCTGTAATGAAAGATTGTCTTTTCAAAAACGAATGCAATGTTTGTAAAATGTATCATATAGAGGTCAAGTACCTCGTGATGTAATCAACTGTTGTAAATTGTTTATAATCGATATGGACTTCGTCCGGATGGATTGGGATGGGGTATCACATTAGGTTGACAACCTCACCCACTATAAAAGCAGTGGTGCATTTATTTTGAACATTAAATACATTTGAACAAATGTATAACATTTTACGAGGTAAGGTCGGGTGTAGTAGTTTCAATACTCGGGTCATTGCTAGTATTCAGGTGCTCGGTTTGTGCAAGCGATAGAATCTCGTGGTCAAGGAAATCAAACTATTTTTCTGATAACTGTTTTTCAGATACTGTTACATTACTTTAATCCTATAGATTCACCAACATTATGTGTTGACCTATTTTGCGTGTTGTTATTCTCAGGTCCTTAAGAGGTATGCTTCCGCTGTGTTTGCTGCATGACTGGCCGTGGAGTCAGCATTTGATTTTAAAGAACATTATTTACCTTCGCATTTAAAACTTTTATACTGTTTAAATACTGTCGGCTTGTGGTTACGATCACAACAGTGTTTTATTTTGTGATTATTGACTTATGTTTTTGAAAGTTAATATTTTTAAATAAAATTAAATACGATTGCTTTAAACGTCTCATATAGAGGGCGTAACTGTTAACTGTGGGACCGGAATTAACACGCCGTCAGATGGTAATTTTTCGGGGTGTTATAGTTGGTATCAGAGCTAACGGTTCGTAGGGAAAATAGGACTTGCATTAGTGTATCTGATTTGGTCATTAGGACGCCTTGATGAGTCTAGACTACGATCGGGACTTAGTCATTACATGAGTACTTTGTGACTAACGTTATTTACTTGACTAATCTGTTTTGTTTGTGTTCTTGTACTATGAGTTAGATGTCACAGGATTCAGGAAGCAGTGACAGCGACTCCAGTGTGGCTGAGGTGAATACTCCAGCCCCAGCACCTGCTCCGCATCAGATACCTAACCATCCCGTGAACCTTTATGCATTGGATTTGGTTCATACTAACCGTAACAGGGATATTGTTGATCGTGTTAATGCCTTGAGCGATATTGCTAGGATATATTCGCACCCCGATGATCTTGAAAGAATGGAGGAAAGAGTCACGGGTATAAATACTTATACGTACGAGGCTGAAGCGAGGTTCGTTGAGATGGCGAGATTGATAGCAGCCTTAACTGCCAGGGTTGCTGCTTTAGAGGCGGAACGTAATAGGCCGAGGAATGATGGACCTGCCTTCCATACCCGACAGAAGAGGAAGTGAAGGGTCGTTGACCATGAGCTTCTTTTCCTTTTTCATCCATCATACTTTCTTTATATAAGACTTACCGGGTGTTATAAACCGGGCTATTAGCACATTATGTTTATTGTTTGGTTTACTACTTTGAAATTTGGTTTATCACTCTTGGATTTTATTTATATTAATGGTGGTTTATGCTATTAGTAACTATTACCTTTTATTGCATGCGGTAATATTCTATATTTAGTAACTTTGCATGATCATAATACTTGTGTTATGCTATACTACTACTATTGCCATTAATGTTACTACTTAGTGTTACTACTATCACTACTATCACTACATGACACTAGTACCACTACTACTACCACTAGTGTTACTACTAACATTACTAACACTACTATCACTACTTACACTACTTCTCACTACTAGCGAATCTTTTCGTACTATTATTTACTAGTCTTCAACACTCGTTGCTAGTATATTTTCATATATAGAGTTGTTTTGACACTGACCTGGTGTGTTTTTCTGTGTTGAAGATGCCTCCGAAGGAATCAACCACCGCCCAAATCAGGAGAATGGTCGACGAAGGAATCGTGGCTGAAAGAGCTGAACTACTGAGAGAATTCAACAATGCTTGAAACAGTAATGATCGTGGTGGCTCGAGCAACACCAATGGAAACGACACACAAGGCCATAATGGATGTTCATATAAAACATTCACTAGTTGCAACCCGTATTCTTTCAACGGAACTGAGGGACCAGTTAGTCTCACTAGGTGGTTTGAGAATCTCGAATTGGTTTTCCGCATTAGTGGTTGTAATGATAACGACAGGGTAGGCTTTGCAACGAGCACACTAGCAAACAGTGCGCTCACCTGGTGGAACAACTATGCTCAATCCCTAAGTCGTGATTAGGCTTATGCCCTACCTTGGGACACTCTGAAGCAAAGAATGATCGAGGAGTATTGTTCGAGGAACGAGGTTAAGAAAATGGAACGCGAGTACCGAGAGCTGAAGTTAGTAGGCAATGATCTCACCGCCTATAATAAGAGGTTCTTTGAGCTGGCGTTAATGTGTCCTGAAATGGTAACTCCGGAAAGGCGTAAGGTGGAACTGTACATTGAAGGTCTGAGTGAGAATATTCAAGGCGGGGTCACTACTTTAAAACCAGCAAATGTGCAGGAAGCTATTGACATGGCTAGTTTGCAGTTGGATCAGATTTCCCAGAGAGGGAAGGGCACTACAATGAATGAGAATAAGCCAAACGATGGTAAGAGGAAGTGGAACGGTGGTCAGGACAAGAATTTCAATCAACAGCCGTTCAAAAAGCAAGATTCTTACCGTAACGACACTGGAACCACAGGAACTAACTCCAGGTATAAGGGCAAGAAGCCACAATATCAGAAGTGTGGCAAGCATCATACTGGGAATTGTTCTGTTTTAAATTGTGACCGTTGTAAGAAGTTTAGTCATTTGTCAAAGGATTGCAAGGTTAATCTCAACGGCAACACCAACAACAACAGCACTGCAAGCAACGCGAACAATGCTAATGGTGGTAAGAACTATTATGGTTGTGGACAGCCGGGTCATTTCAAGAAGGACTGTCCTAAGAACAACAATGGGAATGCTCGAGGAAAGGCGTTCAACTTCAATTCTGCGGAAGCTCGTGATGATCCAAAGCTAGTCACGGGTACGTTTTCACTTGATGATCAACTTGTTTATATTTTGTTTGATACTGGCTCCGATATAAGTTTTATATCTAAGGATATTTGTCACAATGTTAAGAAACCTGTTTCTCCCCTAGATAACGTGTATTCCATAGAACTAGGGAATGGTAACTTGATGAGAGCTGATAAGATTTATCGTGATTGTACTTTGATGTTAGAAAGTAAGCCCTTTAGCATTAATGTGATACCTATTAAACTGGGAAGTTTTGACCTTGTGGTTGGAATGGACTGGTTAGCTGATAACAAATCCGAGGTGGTCTGTGACCTAAAGGCTATTCGTATTCCTATAGCTGACGGTGAACCTATGATGATTTATGGTGAAAAGAATGGCTCACAATTACATCTCATTAACTGCTTGAAAGTCCGGAAGTATGTGAGAAAAGGATGTATCACGTTCTTGGCTCATGTAAGCCAAATTGTACCGGAAGAAAGGAGACTCGAAGACGTTCCTATAGTTAAGGAATTTCTTGAAGTTTTTCCGGAGGAATTACCTGGTCTCCCACCGCATTGAGAAATTTAGTTTCAGATAGACTTAGTGCCAGGAGCAGCACCGGTGGCTCGCGCACCGTACAGACTTGCACCCCCAGAACTTCAAGAGTTGTCTAGTCAATTGCAAGAGTTGTTAGACAAGGGATTTATTCGACCGAGTTCTTCACCTTGGGGAGCTCCGGTCCTGTTTGTTAAGAAGAAGGATGGGCCGATGAGATTGTGTATCGACTACAGAGAATTGAACAAGCTAACAATCAAGAATCGGTATCCGTTACCAAGGATTGATGACTTATTTGATCAGTTGCAGGGATCCAGTTGTTATTCGAAGATTGATTTGAGATCCGGGTATCATCAATTGAGAGTCAAAGAAGCTGATGTCCCGAAGACAGCGTTTAGAACACGTTATGGACATTATGAGTTTACAGTGATGTCGTTTGGTTTGACGAACGCACCAGCAGTGTTCATGGACCTCATAAACCGTGTGTGTAAGCCATACCTAGATAAATTTGTCATCACGTTCATTGATGATATATTGGTGTACTCCAAGAACAGAGAAGAGCACGAACAACATCTACGCTCGATATTGACTATGCTTAGAGAAGGGCAGTTGTACGCAAAGTTCTCTAAGTGTGACTTTTGGTTACCAGTGGTACAATTTCTTGGCCATGTTGTAGGGGCCAATGGAATACAGGTCGATCCAGCAAAGATTGAGTCGGTTAAGAATTGGAAAACTCCAAAGATGCCAACGCAGATTTGGCAATTTTTGGGTCTAGCTGGTTACTACAGGAGATTCATTGAAGGATTCTCTAAGATCGCCCGACCATTAACCGCATTGACTCATAAGGGCAAGAAATTTGAGTGGTCAGAACCGCAAGAGACTGCATTTCAGTTGTTGAAAGAGAAGTTAACAACTGCACCAGTATTGTCTCTACCCAAGGGAAGTGAAGATTTTTTTATTTATTGTGATGCCTCACGTCAAGGAATGGGTTGCGTGCTTATGCAATGAAATAAAGTTATTGCTTATGGATCGCGTCAGTTAAAGAGTCACGAGCAGAACTACACTACGCATGACCTTGAGTTAGGAGCTGTTGTCTTTGCACTTAAAATGTGGAGACACTACCTGTTTGGAACTAAGTTCACTATCTTCACTGACCATAAGAGTTTATAGCACATATTCGATCAGAATCAACTCAACATGAGACAACGACGTTGGATGGAACTACTTAATGATTATAACTGCGAACTTCCATACCATCCGGGCAAGGCGAATGTTGTGGCAGATGCCTTGAGCAGAAAGGAGCGAGAGAAACCTCTTAGGATTAAAGCGCTTAACATAGTTGTCCGTACGAATCTCACATCACAAATCCGTGAAGCACAACAAGAAGCCATGAAACCGGAGAATGTTGATGTTGAATTTCTCAAAGGAATGGATAAAAAGTTTGAAATCAAGGAGGACGGAACACGGTACTTTGCTAACCGAATTTGGGTACCAAAGTTTGGTGGATTGAGAGAACTAGTGTTGGAGGAAGCACACAAGTCGAGATACTCAATTCATTCGGGATCAGATAAGATGTACCAAGATTTGAAGGCATTTTATTGGTGGCCGAACTTGAAAGCTGACATTGCCACTTATGTCGGGAAGTGCTTGACTTGCGCTAAAGTCAAGGCTGAGCATCAGAAGCCATCAGGATTACTGATTCAACCAGAGATTCCCCAGTGGAAGTGGGAAGGAATTTCCATGGACTTCATTACGAAACTACCGAGAATGGCAGGAGGTCACGATACCATTTGGGTTATCGTGGATCGTCTCACTAAGTCCGCACACTTCTTACCGATAAGGGAAACTGATAAAATGGAGAAGTTGGCTAAGATCTACATTAAGGAAGTCGTCTCTAGGCATGGAGTGCCTATATCCATTATATCCGACCGTGACAGCAGATTTACTTCCAATTTTTGGCAATCGTTACAGAAAGCAATGGGGACCCGTTTAGATATGAGTACATCATATCACTCCCAGACTGATGGCCAGAGCGAAAGGACTATTCAGACTTTTGAAGACATGTTAAGAGCGTGTGTCATTGATTTCGGAAACGGATGGGATAAGTATTTACCACTTGCTGAATTCTCATACAATAGCAGCTACCATGCAAGTATTAAAGCTGCACCTTTCGAGGCATGGTATGGAAGGAAGTGTAGATCTCCCGTTTGTTGGAGCGAGTTGGGAGATAGTCAGTTGACAGGTCCTGAGATTATTCAGGAGACAACTGAGAAGGTTCTACAGATTCAGGAACGATTGAGAATGGCTCGAAGTCGTTAAAAGAATTACGTCGATGTTAGACGGAAGGACATAGAGTTCCAAGTTGGTGACAAGGTTATGCTTAAGGTATCACCTTGGAAGGGTGTTGTACGATTTGGAAAATGAGGTAAACTGAGTCCTAGGTATGTTGGACCATTTGAGATAATTGAAAGAGTTGGACCAGTAGCTTACATACTGGAACTGCCACAAGCACTCAGCGATATTCATGACGTTTTTCATGTATCTAATCTAAAGAAGTGCCTAGCCGATGATAATTTGATTATTCCTCTAGAGGAACTACGTATCGACGACAAACTTCATTTCATTGAGGAACCTGTTGAAATCTTGGGCCGTGAGGTCAAGCAGTTGAAGCAAAGCAGAATTTCTATCGTTGAAGTTCGGTGGAACGCGAGAAGAGGACTAGAGTTCATGTGGGAGCGTGAAGACCAGATGAGGCTGAAGTATCCGCAATTGTTTCCCGAGGAAACCACTTCAGCGGACGATCACTAAAATTTCGGGATGAAATTTTCAATAACAGGTGGGTAATGTAACAACCCTGATTTTTCCGTTACTTTTGTTAACCTTCCGTTAGTTTATTTAACGGTGATTATTTAACTTTTATGCGTTTACGTGTATTAAATGCGTACTTGATCTTCGGAGGGTTTTAATAATTGATATGGGTTGATATTAATTCAAATAAATATTTCGGATAATGAAATACGATAAAAACGATACGATTTTGATAAAAGCTTTTTGAGCAACGAAACGCTCGGGTTTATTTTAATAATTAATTTTATTAATTATTAACTTTTTAAAATATTTAATTTATTGAGTTTTTAATAAATTACACAATTGGTTGCGTTTAACGATCGGGTTAGCGTTCCGGGCCTTCGGTACGACTAAACGACACTTAAAATGGACCACGAATACACAGAATTCCAAAACGAGAGCCCAGGAACCCCCCACTTGGGCCATTCGGCCGACCCCTCCCCCTCACCCCCTTATGTTTCAATTGTTGTAAGTTTAGGGGCTTATGTGCTAATTGTTTAAACTAGGGTTGATATAAATAGAAGTATTAAACCTAATTAGGGATAAGAAAATAAAAACGCAGCTTTTTCCCTCCTGCTCCCTCCCCATCATCGACATCATAACCATCACCATCACCTTCAATTTTCAATTTTTGATTAAACCTCAAGAACAAACGTTGTAATTCGCGTTATCCTCTACTCATTGATATAATTCTTTTCGCGATCAAAGGTATAATTGTATAAATCCTAATTCTTAAAAATCTGATTTTTATAAAGTTTCATAGTTATGTTGTCAATTGCTCAAGTCTATACGCGTACGTGTTAATTGTAATCGTTATTTTGATTGTTTGATGCGCTAGGGTTTAAAAACGAATTTATATTTGTTTGAGCAGAAAAATTAAGTTTTTAAAATGTTAATTATTATGTTATAATCAGATTCCTTGCAAAAAACTATTGAGTTTAGGCTTTGGATTCGCTTGATTTCGTTTCCGTATGATTAAGTTATGTCGATTTGAATTATCGTTGTGTTTTTGTTGCTTGATCAGAAATCTGGTATTGATAGAAAAATAATTGGCATGTAAGACTTATACCACTAGAAAGATAATTTAAAAATACTCAAGTTAGACTAGGATATCATGTCGTTTGCTTATGTATAGCCCGAGATATGCTAGAATTAGTGTAAATGTAGTTTTATACAGCACTTGCATGAAAATAACCTTGTATGATAAAATGAGTTAATCTCTGTGATTAAAGCTTTGCATATTTGAAAATTATACAAAAATTACTTCATCTTTCATGTGGATATGATAGGCTAATTGTACCTATATCTTCGAATAATCATATGCGAATGTGACTAACTAAATGAGAATCGAATCTGTAAATTGATCACGGTTTTGTACTTTGTGAATTTTGTGTATTGTTTGAGCAGGAATGCTTCTGTAAAATGAAACTTAACATGATATGTGACTTATTTTTAGTTATTTCAATCTCTGAAACCTTATTCATTGGGCACAATAGAGCTATACTTTATGTGAGTTCTGATTTGAGCTGAAAACTGAATGATCAACTTGCACTGATAAACTGTACAAATTGGCTAAATAAAAGTGGCTAGATTTTTGATATGTGTTAATTTGATTTGTCCTTGAACTATGGCCAGTGGTCTTGTATCAATTTCATGTTCCTAACTCCGGTTATAGCCAAAATGAAATCAGTGCGCGGTCAGAAACTGACTTGGCAAACCCCAAATGTATCCCTTCTGATTCCTGACTTTTAATTGTCGTATGAGTCCCTGGATGGACTTTTTGGAATTGATTTTAAGTGTAATTATGATCTGGAGTTTGTCATATTTACGTGAATTTTGTACTAGTAGATAATGTGCTAAGTATGCTACGTGTTCATAAATTTTGTGCATGACGATAAACTGAAATTGTGAAAATGATCATTCATGACCTAAAATGTATTTTTTGACTTAGGTTTGACATGTTGACCAATATTTGACATGAACCTACTGATGTTGACTTTAGTTGACTACTTTGACCAAGTTTGACTTTCGGTTTGACTTCGGTTGACTTTGTTTGACTTGCATGATATAGTTGACTTTTACTTTGAAACGCGTCGAGTCGAGCAATAAGACAACGTACACTATGAAACCACACTTATTTAAGATACATATATTAACCAACCTACATACGTATACTTAGGTTACATTACTCGGGTCTAAACCGTACAAGTCATTTGTCTTTCATTCCGAGCTTATTCAAAGGTGAGTCTACAGTCCCGCTTTTTACATGTTTTCAGGAATGAGAATACACGCTGTTATATTTACATTTTTAATTACTTTTATATTGACATGAGTACTACACATATTCATAATGAGTTTGTTCAAAAAGCCTCTAGCTTGAATACTTTTAATACCATCGGTGTAAGCACAATTTAGATGGACGGATCCGTTAGGTTGACAACCTCACCCACTATAAAAGCAGTGGTGCATTTATTTTGAACATTAAATACATTTGAACAAGTGTATAACATTTTACGAGGTAAGGTCAGGTGTAGTAGTTTCTATACTCGGGTCATTGCTAGTATTCAGGTGCTCGGTTTGTGCAAACGATAGAATCTCGTGGTCAAGGAAATCAAACTATTTTTCTGATAACTATTTTTCAGATACTGTTACATTACTTTAAACCTGTAGATTCACCAACATTATTTGTTGACCTGTTTTGCGTGTTGTTATTCTCAGGTCCTTAAGAGGTATGCTTCCGCTGTGTTTGCTGCATGACTGGCCGTGGAGTCAGCATTTGATTTTAAAGAACATTATTTACCTTCGCATTTAAAATTTTTATACTGTTTAAATACTGTTGGCTTGTGGTTACGATCACAACAGTGTTTCTATTTTGGGATTATTGACTTATGTTTTTGAAAGTTAATATTTTTAAATAAAATTAAATGCGATTGCTTTAAACGTCTCATATAGAGGGCGTAACTGTTAACTGTGGGACCGAAATTAACACGCCGTCAGATGGTAATTTGGCGGGTGTTATAAAAATCATCTCACCGTGGTAGTTAATATAATATAATTCTTACAACGGGGGCTAATGCGTTCGCAATGCAAAATCATCCCTCCGAGGGTAGCTGAAACGGGGGCTAATGCGTACGCAATGCAAAATCATCCCTCCGTTACCAACTACAAAGTCGATTATAATGCAATACAATACATCGATGGCTAGTGCGTGCGTGCAATGCAAAATCATCCCGCCGATGGTAGTTAAAACGGGAGCTAATGCGTACGCAATGCAAAATCATCTCTCCGTTAACTACTAAATCGAACCTCTGAATCTAAATAATTCTATCATAGAATGTAGTTTTGAATATTTGTGTCTATTTCGTCAATCATTTATAAAAGCAGTTCCTGTATTCTCAGTTCAAAAATATATCTCAAAAGCATTTAGGAAACAGTTATAAAAAACAGCGCATGTATTCTCAGTCCCAAAAATGTAAAGAGTAAAAGGGAATCAAATGAACTCACTATACTGTATTTCGTAGTAAAAATACATATAACGTCATTGAACATGTGCAAGGTTGGCCTCGGATTCACGAACCTATATAATTTGTATATATATATTAAAATATATACTCGAAATCGAACAAATTTGTATATATATATATATATATATATATATATATATATATATATATTCCTTATATTAGTAATTTATTGACTATTTATTTATATATATATTCTAAATACTTAAAATTTGTATATCTATATGTATATATGTATATATATATATATATATATATATATATATATATATATATATTCCTTATATTAGTAATTTATTGACTATTTATTTATATATATTCTAAATACTTAAAATTTGTATATCTATATGTATATATATATATATATATATATATATATATATATATATATATATATATATATATATATATATATATATATATATATATATATATATATATATATATATATATAACAGATGTAATAGATATGTTATATATTATAATTATCCTATTTTGATGTTTAGAAAAAATATCATATTAGGTATTAAAACTTTATATTGATATATTTTAAATATTTATTTGGAATAATAATAATAACAGTGATAGTAATAATAATAATAATAATAGTAATGATAATAATAATAATAATAATATAATATTAGTAATGATCATAATGATAATATTATTAATAATAATACTTATTAATATCTTAAGAACTTAACGGTTTTATACCTATACTTACATATGGATAGAGATACTTTGTTTACAATATGCACGATCATAGTTATATCCTAATCAATATAAATCTTATATTTATCTAAATACTTATCTTATTCAAGATCATAAGAGTTTACATAATTTCCAAGTTTAGTTCATAAATGTATAATACTTATTAATAATAATAATAATAATAAATGGTAATAAATACTTATATTAGTCATAAAATTACATTTTAATGATAATAATAATATTATTAATAACGAAAATGATAATAATATTAGTTTTACTTACTTGTAATACTAAATAACAACAATCATAAATAATAATAGTAATAACAATTATAATAATAATAACAATACTAAGGTAGAAATAATAGTAATAATTGATATATGACAATAATAATAATTTTAAAATTAATAATAATAACAATAATAATAATAATAATAATAATAATAATTTTTAGAAAAATAGAACTACCTCATAAAGGGTTTAAAAAAAATAGTTGGCACTAGCAAAACTCGAACCCGCGACCTCCCGTTCACCCGAAACACTCTAAACCGTTGGGCTGTTGCCCAATTTCTATTTTAATACCGAAACCATTTATATATAACGTATCCTTCTGTGATATACCTTCTTCTTCCCCATTTAATAAATCGACCGGAATAAATCATCTTCATTAAAACTAAATCACGTTTGTTTTAGAATATATAATCGAAACAGAATACCCTTCATGTGCTATTTTCATTGACAGAAAAGAATTTAAATAAAAAAAATATCTATTGATGACATGAAGAACACGACCTGACCCAAACATCTAAATCGAAATTTAGGACGTTTCAGATCATACTTAAAACATGAAAAGGGTTCTAAATCATTATTAGAAACTGTCTGCTTCATCAATTTAGCTTATAACATCACAACAAGCTTGAATTTAACGATGAACAGATCGTTTGACTTTTAGAAATTATGTTTGACTTCGAAAATTTGAATTCAATATGATAAATTGGGGTTTGTAACTTTCCAGAAATCTTAAATGAAAGGTTTATAACGAAACTGCATTAAAGGATTTGAACTTTAAACTCAAATTAGATGTTTTTGAAAAATGAATGAAGAACAGAGTTTAAACGGTTTCAGTTTCTGTTTTTTTATCGATCAAACCAAGGCTGTAAGTATGAATAACAATAATTTTATTAATATCGATAATAATGAGTAATAATAAGGATAATAATAATTATTAATAAAAATAATGATATAAATAAAAGTAACAATAAGTCACAATATTAAGGATTTTAATGAAATTGACAATAATAGGATTATTAATGATATTTATAATAATAATACTAGTTATTAATAATAACATTAGTAGTAATATTAATATTTATATATATATATATATATATATATATATATATATATATATATATATATATATATATATATATATATCAAATTTCATTATATATATATTTTATATTAGACATAATATTACTAATGATACAAATATTAATGTTACTATTAGTAAAAATAATGAAAGTAATGATCATAATATTAATATAACATTTATACCTTAACTTATGATTACATTTTATTATTTTTCTAATTATTATATATATATATATATATATATATATATATATATATATCAAATTTCATTATATATATATATATATTTTATATTAGACATAATATTACTAATGATACAAATATTAATGTTACTATTAGTAAAAATAATGAAAGTAATGATCATAATATTAATATAACATTTATACCTTAACTTATGATTACATTTTATTATTTTTCTAATTATTATATATATATATATATATATATATATATATATATATATATATATATATATATATATATATATATATATATATACACATTTATATACATATGTATTTATTAACAATTAATGGTTCGTGAATCGTCGGAACAGTCAAAGGGTAATTGCATAAATGAAAACACTTCAAAATATTTAAGACTCAACCTTACAGACTTTGCTTATCGTGTCGAAATCATATAAAGATTAAGTTTAAATTTGGTTGGAAATTTCCTGGTCGTCACACATCACAATAAACCGTCACGTCTTCTACACCTTCCGGCAACACTAACACCGGAGTTTGACACAACTTCTCTTTTAACAATTGAAAAGTAATTTCTTGCTCGTTCTCCTAATTAAATCTAGCATTCTTTCTCGTTAAGTTCATCAATGGAGAAGCAATATTAGAAAAGTCTTGGATAAACCGACGATAATAACCGGCCAATCCGAGAAAACTCCGGATTTTCGTAGACGTAGTCGGTTGTCCCCAACTCTTCACCGTCTCTATCTTCCCCGGATCTACTTGTATACCTTCTTTATTCACAATATGACCAAGGAATTGAACTTCCCTTAGCCAAAATTCACATTTGGAGAGTTTAGCATACAACTTCTCCTTCCGCAATGTCTTCAACACACCGTGCAAATGGTGTTCATGTTCCTTCATACTCTTTGAATAGACAAGTATGTCGTCAATGAACACGATTACCAACTTGTCCAACATAGGTTGGCACACTCGGTTCATAAGATCCATGAATGCCTCCGGTGCATTCGTGAAACCAAAAGGCGTAACTACAAACTCAAAATGCCCGTAACGTGTTCAGTAAGCCGTTTTCTCAATGTCTTCCTCACGGACCCGCATTTGGTGATTGCCGTACCGTAGGTCAATCTTAGAGAAATACGTTGCACCTTGGAGTTGGTCAAACAAATCGTCAATTCGAGGCAATGGATAATGATTCTTGATCGTCACTTTATTCAACTCCCGATAATCGATGCACATTCGCATACTACCATCCTTCTTCTTCACAAATAAAACCGGAGCGTCCCATGGCGAAGCACTCGGTCGAATAAAACCCTTCTCAAGTAACTCTTGGGTTTGATTTAACAATTCTTGCATTTCGGTCGGCGCTCAACGATAAGGAGTTTTAGCAATGGGAGTAGCACCCGGAACCAACTCAATGCGAAATTCAACTTGTCTTTCCACCGAAACACCCGGTAATTCATCCGGAAAAACGTCTTCGAATTCACTAACCACTGAAATTTCATGAATGGATGGTGGCTCTTCACGAGTATCAACTACATGGGCAAGAAAAGCCATACCACCACTATTAAGATAACGACGTGCCCGTGCAAGAGTATATATCAGCACAAGTCTTCTCCGTCTCTCGACATGAATAATTAGTTCTCCCCCACTTGGGGTCTTTACCCTAATAGACTTTTAATGGCATGCAATATCGGCTCTATAACGATCGAGCCAATCCATACCAATGACAACATCAAACTCACCCAAAGTCATCGGAATGAGATCAATTTTAAATGTTTCGGAACCGAACACAATATCACAATCATTACAAACATCAACCCCTAGCACCATCTTACCATCCACTATTTCAACTTCTACCGGATGACTTAACTTAGCTAGCGGCTTATTAAGTTTAGGCACAAATTTTGGAAAACAAACGATAAATTAGCACCGCTATCAAATAGGATCCTTGCCGGATTAGAATTAACCATAAAAGTACCTGAGACAACTTCGTTTGATTGCTTGGTCTCATCATTAGTCATCAAATAATTGCATCCCCTAGCCTTACCCGCTGCCTTTTCTAACCGTTTAACATGATCGGTGTTCAAATCGGGACACTCCATCCTTCGGTGCCCTTCCTTACCACAATTGTAGCAAGTAAGTTTGGTCGGCGCCTTGGTACAATCACGGGCCAAGTGCCCCCTTTGATTACAATTGAAACACGTGGGTCCATAACTCAAAGAACCACCTTTCTTCACGCTATTAACACTTTCGGATCCTTTCTTAAACTTTTTGTTTGAAAAGTTCGAATGATTCGAACCTTCAAATTTTCCCTTAGAGAAAGAGAAATCTCTTTGCTTTGGGACTTCTGGTTCGAAGCCCCGGGCTAACTCAAACAATTCCTCAAAAGACTTAGCCATTCCCCGACTAATCTTACGCTTTAAATCATCGCTTAGTGTACGATAAAAATCTAGCATCAACTTGTGATCATCGCCAACATACTCCGGGAAAAAATGAGTCTTTGCCAAAAAGGTCGACTTGAGGGTAACCAAGTCCATTGAACCTTGTTGCAAATTGTGCAACTCGTCCCGGATTTTATCAAGGTCGGAAGGAGTTCGGTATTCTTTGAAAAATTCCATTTTGAACTCTTCCCACGTCAAGCTCATGCATTGCTCTTCACCATAAAACTTAATTTTATCGTCCCACTACAACTTAGCTTCTTCACGCAACATACTAGAACCGTATCTCGTCTTCTTCTCGGGAGGACATTCGGCGGTACGGAAAGCCCCCTCGATGTCGGAGATCCAACATGTGCTTTTCAATGGATCCCTTACTCCATTAAACATAGGAGGTTAAGTGAAATGTCCCGTTCTTATTGATTAAAAACGTTCCATATTAATTGATTTCGTTGCGAGGTTTTGACCTCTATATGAGACGTTTTTCAAAGACTGCATTCATTTTTAAAACAAACCATAACCTTTATTTCATAGATAAAGGTTTTAAAAAAAACTTTACGTAGATTATCAAATAATGATAATCTAAAATATCCTGTTTACACACGATCATTACATAATGGTTTACAATACAAATATGTTACAACAAAATAAGTTTCTTGAATGCAGTTTTTACACAATATCATACAAGCATGGACTCCAAATCTCGTCCTTATTTAACTATGCAACAGCGGAAGCTCTTAATAATCACCTGAGAATAAACATGCTTAAAACGTCAACAAAAATGTTGGTGAGTTATAGGTTTAACCTATATATATCAAATCATAATAATAGACCACAAGATTTCATATTTCAATACACATCCCATACATAGAGATAAAAATCATTCATATGGTGAACACCTGGTAACCGACATTAACAAGATGCATATATAAGAATATCCCCATCATTCCGGGACACCCTTCGGATATGATATAAATTTCGAAGTACTAAAGCATCCAGTACTTTGGATGGGGTTTGTTAGGCCCAATAGATCTATCTTTAGGATTCGCGTCAATTAGGGTGTCTGTTCCCCAATTCTTAGATTACCAGACTTAATAAAAAGGGGCATATTTGATTTCGATAATTCAACCATAGAATGTAGTTTCACGTACTTGTGTCTATTTTGTAAATCATTTAAAAAACCTGCATGTATTCTCATCCCAAAAATATTAGATTTTAAAAGTGGGACTATAACTCACTTTCACAGATTTTTACTTCGTCGGGAAGTAAGACTTGGCCACTGGTTGATTCACGAACCTATAACAATATATACATATATATCAAAGTATGTTCAAAATATATTTACAACACTTTTAATATATTTTGATGTTTTAAGTTTATTAAGTCAGCTGTCCTCGTTAGTAACCTACAACTAGTTGTCCACAGTTAGATGTACAGAAATAAATCGATAGATATTATCTTGAATCAATCCACGACCCAGTGTATACGTATCTCAGTATTGATCACAACTCAAACTATATATATTTTGGAATCAACCTCAACCCTGTATAGCTAACTCCAACATTCACATATAGAGTGTCTATGGTTGTTCCGAAATATATATAGATGTGTCGACATGATAGGTCGAAACATTGTATACGTGTCTATGGTATCTCAAGATTACATAATATACAATACAAGTTGATTAAGTTATGGTTGGAATAGATTTGTTACCAATTTTCACGTAGCTAAAATGAGAAAAATTATCCAATCTTGTTTTACCCATAACTTCTTCATTTTAAATCCGTTTTGAGTGAATCAAATTGCTATGGTTTCATATTGAACTCTATTTTATGAATCTAAACAGAAAAGTATAGGTTTATAGTCGAAAAAATAAGTTACAAGTCATTTTTGTAAAGGTAGTCATTTCAGTCGAAAGAACGACGTCTAGATGACCATTTTAGAAAACATACTTCCACTTTGAGTTTAACCATAATTTTTGGATATAGTTTCATGTTCATAATAAAAATCATTTTCTCTGAATAACAACTTTTAAATCAAAGTTTATCATAGTTTTTAATTAACTAACCCAAAACAGCCCGCGATGTTACTACGACGGCGTAAATCCGGTTTTACGGTGTTTTTCGTGTTTCCAGGTTTTAAATCATTAAGTTAGCATATCATATAGATATAGAACATGTGTTTAGTTGATTTTAAAAGTCAAGTTATAAGGATTAACTTTTGTTTGCGAACAAGTTTAGAATTAACTAAACTATGTTCTAGTGATTACAAGTTTAAACCTTCGAATAAGATAGCTTTATATGTATGAATCGAATGATGTTATGAACATCATTACTACCTTAAGTTCCTTGGATAAACCTACTGGAAAAGAGAAAAATGGATCTAGCTTCAATGGATCCTTGGATGGCTCGAAGTTCTTGAAGCAGAATCATGACACGAAAACAAGTTCAAGTAAGATCATCACTTGAAATAAGATTGTTATAGTTATAGAAATTGAACCAAAGTTTGAATATGATTATTACCTTGTATTAGAATGATAACCTACTGTAAGAAACAAAGATTTCTTGAGGTTGGATGATCACCTTACAAGATTGGAAGTGAGCTAGCAAACTTGAAAGTATTCTTGATTTTATGAAACTAGAACTTTTGGAATTTATGAAGAACACTTAGAACTTGAAGATAGAACTTGAGAGAGATCAATTAGATGAAGAAAATTGAAGAATGAAAGTGTTTGTAGGTGTTTTTGGTCGTTTGTGTATGGATTAGATATAAAGGATATGTTATTTTGTTTTCATGTAAATAAGTCATGAATGATTACTCATATTTTTGTAATTTTATGAGATATTTCATGCTAGTTGCCAAATGATGGTTCCCACATGTGTTAGGTGACTCACATGGGCTGCTAAGAGCTGATCATTGGAGTGTATATACCAATAGTACATACATCTAAAAGCTGTGTATTGTACGAGTAAGAATACGGGTGCATACGAGTAGAATTGTTGATGAAACTGAACGAGGATGTAATTGTAAGCATTTTTGTTAAGTAGAAGTATTTTGATAAGTGTCTTGAAGTCTTTCAAAAGTGTATGAATACATATTAAAACACTACATGTATATACATTTTAACTGAGTCGTTAAGTCATCGTTAGTCGTTACATGTAAATGTTGTTTTGAAACCTTTAGGTTAACGATCTTGTTAAATGTTGTTAACCCAATGTTTATAATATCAAAAGAGATTTTAAATTAGTATATTATCATGATATTATGATGTACGAATATCTCTTAATATGATATATATACATTAAATGTCGTTACAACGATAATCGTTACATATATGTCTCGTTTCAAAATCATTAAGTTAGTAGTCTTGTTTTTACATATGTAGTTCATTGTTAATATAATTAATGATATGTTTACTTATCATAATATCATGTTAACTATATATATAACCATATATATGTCATCATATAGTTTTTACAAGTTTTAACGTTCGTGAATCACCGGTCAACTTGGGTGGTCAATTGTCTATATGAAACCTATTTCAATTAATCAAGTGTTAACAAGTTTGATTGCTTAACATGTTGGAAACATTTAATCATGTAAATATCAATCTCAATTAATATATATAAACATGGAAAAGTTCGGGTCACTACAGTACCTACCCGTTAAATAAATTTCGTCCCGAAATTTTAAGCTGTTGAAGGTGTTGACGAATCTTCTGGAAATAGATGCTGGTATTTCTTCTTCATCTGATCTTCACGCTCCCAGGTGAACTCGGGTCCTCTACGAGCATTCCATCGAACCTTTACAATTGGTATCTTGTTTTGCTTAAGTCTTTTAACCTCACGATCCATTATTTCGACGGGTTCTTCGATGAATTGAAGTTTTTCGTTGATTTGGATTTCATCTAACGGAATAGTGAGATCTTCTTTAGCAAAACATTTCTTCAAATTCGAGACGTGGAAAGTGTTATGTACAGCCGCGAGTTGTTGAGGTAACTCAAGTCGGTAAGCTACTGGTCCAACACGATCAATAATCTTGAATGGTCCAATATACCTTGGATTTAATTTCCCTCGTTTACCAAATCGAACAACGCCTTTCCAAGGTGCAACTTTAAGCATGACCATCTCTCCAATTTCAAATTCTATATCTTTTCTTTTAATGTCAGCGTAGCTCTTTTGTCGACTTTGGGCGGTTTTCAACCGTTGTTGAATTTGGATGATCTTCTCGGTAGTTTCTTGTATAATCTCCGGACCCGTAATCTGTCTATCCCCCACTTCACTCCAACAAATCGGAGACCTGCACTTTCTACCATAAAGTGCTTCAAACGGCGCCATCTCAATGCTTGAATGGTAGCTGTTGTTGTAGGAAAATTCTGCTAACGGTAGATGTCGATCCCAACTGTTTCCGAAATCAATAACACATGCTCGTAGCATGTCTTCAAGCGTTTGTATCGTCCTTTCGCTCTGCCCATCAGTTTGTGGATGATAGGCAGTACTCATGTCTAGACAAGTTCCTAATGCTTGCTGTAATGTCTGCCAGAATCTTGAAATAAATCTGCCATCCCTATCAGAGATAATAGAGATTGGTATTCCATGTCTGGAGACGACTTCCTTCAAATACAGTCGTGCTAACTTCTCCATCTTGTCATCTTCTCTTATTGGCAGGAAGTGTGCTGATTTGGTGAGACGATCAACTATTACCCAAATAGTATCAAAACCACTTGCAGTCCTTGGCAATTTAGTGATGAAATCCATGGTAATGTTTTCCCATTTCCATTCTGGGATTTCGGGTTGTTGAAGTAGACCTGATGGTTTCTGATGCTCAGCTTTGACCTTAGAACACGTCAAACATTCTCCTACGTATTTAGCAACATCGGCTTTCATACCCGGCCACCAAAAATGTTTCTTGAGATCCTTGTACATCTTTCCCGTTCCAGGATGTATTGAGTATCTGGTTTTATGAGCTTCTCTAAGTACCATTTCTCTCATATCTCCAAATTTTGGTACCCAAATCCTTTCAGCCCTATACCGGGTTCCGTCTTCCCGAATATTAAGATGCTTCTCCGATCCTTTGGGTATTTCATCCTTTAAATTTCCCTCTTTTAAAACTCCTTGTTGCGCCTCCTTTATTTGAGTAGTAAGGTTATTATGAATCATTATATTCATAGATTTTACTCGAATGGGTTCTCTGTCCTTCCTGCTCAAGGCATCGGCTACCACATTTGCCTTCCCCGGGTGGTAACGAATCTCAAAGTCGTAATCATTCAATAATTCAATCCACCTACGCTGCCTCATATTCAGTTGTTTCTGATTAAATATGTGTTGAAGACTTTTGTGGTCGGTATATATAATACTTTTAACCCCATATAAGTAGTGCCTCCAAGTCTTTAATGCAAAAACAACTGCGCCTAATTCCAAATCATGCGTCGTATAATTTTGTTCGTGAATCTTCAATTGTCTAGACGCATAAGCAATCACCTTCGTTCGTTGCATTAATACACAACCGAGACCTTGCTTTGATGCGTCACAATAAATCACAAAATCATCATTCCCTTCAGGCAATGACAATATAGGTGCCGTAGTTAGCTTTTTCTTCAATAACTGAAACGCTTTCTCTTGTTCATCATTCCATTCAAATTTCTTCCCTTTATGCGTTAATACAGTCAAGGGTTTTGCTATTCTGGAAAAGTCTTGGATGAACCTTCTGTAGTAACCAGCTAGTCCTAAAAACTGGCGTATGTGTTTCGGAGTTTTCGGGGTTTCCCACTTTTCAACAGTTTCTATCTTTGCTGGATCCACCTTAATACCTTCTTTGTTCACTATGTGACCGAGGAATTGAACTTCTTCCAACCAAAATGCACACTTTGAAAACTTAGCGTACAATTCTTCCTTCCTCAATACTTCTAACACCTTTCTCAAATGTTCACCGTGTTCTTGGTCATTCTTTGAGTAAATAAGTATGTCATCAATGAAAACAATGACAAACTTGTCAAGGTATGGTCCACACACTCGGTTCATAAGGTCCATGAACACAGCTGGTGCATTAGTTAAACCAAACGGCATAACCATAAACTCGTAATGACCGTAACGTGTTCTGAAAGCAGTCTTTGGAATATCATCTTCTTTCACCCGCATTTGATGATACCCGGAACGTAAGTCAATCTTTGAATAAACAGATGAGCCTTGTAGTTGATCAAATAAGTCATCGATTCTCGGTAGTGGGTAGCGGTTCTTGATGGTAAGTTTGTTCAACTCTCGGTAGTCGATACACAACCTGAATGTACCATCTTTCTTCTTGACAAACAAAACAGGAGCTCCCCATGGTGATGTGCTTGGTCGAATGAAACCACGCTCTAAAAGTTCTTGTAATTGGCTTTGCAGTTCTTTCATCTCGCTGGGTGCGAGTCTGTAAGGAGCACGAGCTATTGGTGTAGCTCCTGGTACAAGATCTATTTGAAATTCAACGGATCGATGTGGGTGTAATCCCGGTAATTCTTTCAGAAATACATCGAGAAATTCTTTTGCAATGGGAACATCATTGATGCTCTTTTCTTCAGTTTGTACTTTCTCGACGTGTGCTAGAACAGCATAGCAACCTTTTCTTATTAGTTTTTGTGCCTTCAAATTACTAATAAGATGTAGCTTCGTGTTGCCCTTTTCTCCGTACACCATTAAGGGTTTTCCTTTTTCTCGTATAATGCGAATTGTATTTTTGTAACAAACGATCTCTGCTTTCACTTCTTTCAACCAGTCCATACCGATTATCACATCAAAACTCCCTAACTCTACTGGTATCAAATCAATCTTAAATGTTTCGCTAACCAGTTTAATTTCTCGATTCCGACATATATTATCTGCTGAAATTAATTTACCATTTGCTAATTCGAGTAAAAATTTACTATCCAAAGGCGTCAATGGACAACTTAATTTAGCACAAAAATCTCTACTCATATAGCTTCTATCCGCACCCGAATCAAATAAAACGTAAGCAGATTTATTGTCAATAAGAAACGTACCCGTAACAAGCTCCGGGTCTTCTTGTGCCTCTGCCGCATTAATATTGAAAACTCTTCCGCGGCCTTGTCCATTCGTGTTCTCCTGGTTCGGGCAATTTCTAATAATGTGGCCCGGTTTTCCACATTTATAACAAACTACATTGGCATAACTTGCTCCGACACTACTTGCTCCGCCATTACTCGTTCCGACACCATTTGTTCCTTTCGTTCTATTAACCCCTGGTCCGTAGACCTCACACTTCGCCGCGCTATGACCATTTCTTTTACACTTGTTGCAAAATTTGGTGCAGAACCCCGAGTGATTCTTTTCACACCTTTGGCATAGCTGCTTCTGATTGTTGTTGTTGTTGCGGTTATTATTGTTGTTGGGATGATTGTTGTAGTTGTTGTTGTTGTTGTTGTTGTTGTTGTTGGGCCGTTTGTTGTAGTTGCGATTGATGTTGCGATTGTTGGGATAATTGCTGCGATTATTGTTGTAATTGTTGTTGTTGTTGTATTGGTGATTCTTATCACCGTTTTCCTCCCACTTTCTTTTGAATTGCTTCACATTGGCCTCTTCAGCAGTCTGTTCTTTAATTCTTTCTTCAATCTGGTTCACTAGTTTGTGAGCCATTCTACATGCCTGTTGTATGGAGGCGGGCTCGTGTGAACTTATATCTTCTTGGATTCTTTCCGGTAATCCTTTCACAAACGAGTCGATCTTCTCTTCCTCATCTTCGAATGCTCCCGGACACAATAGGCACAATTCTGTGAATCGTCTTTCGTACGTGGTAATATCAAATCCTTGGGTTCGTAACCCTCTAAGTTCTGTCTTGAGCTTATTGACCTCGGTTCTGGGACGGTACTTCTCGTTCATCAAGTGCTTGAATGCTGACCACGGTAGTGCGTACGCATCGTCTTGTCCCACTTGCTCTAGATAGGTATTCCACCATGTTAACGCAGAACCTGTGAAGGTATGCGTAGCGTACTTCACTTTGTCCTCTTCAGTACACTTACTTATGGCAAACACCGATTCAACCTTCTCGGTCCACCGTTTCAATCCGATCGGTCCTTCGGTTCCATCAAATTCCAAAGGTTTGCAGGCAGTGAATTCTTTGTAGGTGCATCCTACACGATTTCCTGTACTGCTAGATCCAAGGTTATTGTTGGTATGTAGCGCAGCCTGTACTGCGGCTATGTTTGAAGCTAGAAAAGTACGGAATTCCTCTTCATTCATATTCACGGTGTGTCGAGTAGTCGGTGCCATTTCCTTCAAAATAGTCAAATTGAACAAGTTAATCATACAGAATATTAAGAGTAGTTAATAGTATTTCGTAGCATAATATGAACTCATTTATAAAAGCTTTTTCTTCATATTAGCGTTTTATAAGTTTAAATTCGGGTAGTACCTACCCGTTAAGTTCATACTTAGTAGCTAATATACATTTCAACTACTACAATTCTATATGAAAAACTGATTATAATAATATTTCGCGTTCAAACTTTTATACAATATTTTACAAACTTACAATACCGCTTATTTTACATAAAGCATGAAATATAGCACACAATAACTTTGATACAAGATAGATGTGAAGATAATTCTAGCTAGTACACAAGTCGTTCAGCAAAGGCAATAAAGACACGTAATTCATACGTCCAGAAACAAGTCATGCATTCTGGTTTTACTAGGACTACTTCCCATCCTTGGTCTTGTGCAACATAACCGTTACGGCCGTTGATAAGACAGCGTGTTGTAACGTCGTCAAAGGGACGAGGGTTACGTAATGTCCAACAGTCCCGTAATAATCTAAAAACCTCATTTCTTACCCCAATTACCGACTCCGTCACTTGTGGAAACGTTTTGTTTAATAGTTGTAGCCCGATGTTCTTGTTCTCACTTTGGTGAGAAGCGAACATTACTAATCCGTAAGCATAACATGCTTCTTTATGTTGCATGCTAGCCGCTTTTTCTAAATCACGAAGTCCAATATTCGGATATATTGAGTCAAAATAATTTCTTAACCCGTTGCGTAAAATAGCATTTGGGTTCCCCGCAATATATGCGTCAAAGTAAACACATCGTAACTTATGGGTTTCCCAATGTGATATCCCCCATCTTTCAAACGAAAGTCTCTTATAAACCAAGACATTCTTGGAACGTTCTTCGAATGTCTTACAAACTGATCTCGCCTTAAATAGTTGTGCCGAGGAATTCTGGCCGACTCTAGACAAGATTTCATCAATCATGTCTCCGGGTAGGTCTCTTAAAATATTGGGTTGTCTATCCATTTTGTGTTTTTAAACTGTAAAATAGACAAGAGTTAGATTCATAAAAAAATACTTATTAATACAAGCAATTTTTACATATATCATAAAGCATAAGAACACTATATTACATATATTACACCACACGAATACAACTATCTTATTCCGACTCGCTCGTTTCTTCTTCTTCGGTTTTGGTTCGTTTTGCCAAGTTTCTAGGGATATATGATGTTCCCCTAATACGAGCCGTCGTTGTCCACATTGGTTTAGAAAAACCTGGTGGTTTAGAGGTTCCCGGGTCATTGTTACAACTTAAGAACTTCGGGGGTTGACGATACATATAAAGTTCATCGGGGTTGGAATTAGATTTCTCTATTTTTATGCTCTTTCCCTTATTATTTTCTTTTGCCTTTTTAAATTCAGTTGGGGTAATTTCTATAACATCATTGGAATTCTTTTCGGGATCCGATTCATCGGAGAATTGGTAATCCTCCCAATATTTTGCTTCCTTGGCGGAAACACCATTGACCATAATTAACCTTGGTCGGTTAGTTGAGGATTCTCTTTTACTTAACCGTTTTATTATTTCCCCCACCGGTTCCGATTCTTCTTCCGGTTCCAATTCTTCGTCCGGTTCCGATTCTTCTTCCGGTTCCGACTCATCTTCCGGTTCCTCTTCGGGAACTTGTGAATCAGTCCATGAATCATTCCAATTTACATTTGACTCTTCATTATTATTAGGTGAGTCAATGGGACTTGTTCTAGAGGTAGACATCTATCACATAATATCAAACACGTTAAGAGATTAATATATCACATAATATTCATATGTTAAAAATATATAGTTTCCAACAAAAATGTTAAGCAATCATTTTTAAAGAAAACACGGTCGAAGTCCAGAATCACTAATACATCCTAACAAACTCGATAAGACACACTAATGCAAATTTTCTGGTTCTCTAAGACCAACGCTCGGATACCAACTGAAATGTCCCGTTCTTATTGATTAAAAACGTTCCATATTAATTGATTTCGTTGCGAGGTTTTGACCTCTATATGAGACGTTTTTCAAAGACTGCATTTATTTTTAAAACAAACCATAACCTTTATTTCATAGATAAAGGTTTTAAAAAAAACTTTACGTAGATTATCAAATAATGATAATCTAAAATATCCTGTTTACACACGACCATTACATAATGGTTTACAATACAAATATGTTACAACAAAATAAGTTTCTTGAATGCAGTTTTTACACAATATCATACAAGCATGGACTCCAAATCCCGTCCTTATTTAACTATGCGACAGCGGAAGCTCTTAATAATCACCTGAGAATAAACATGCTTAAAACGTCAATAAAAATGTTGGTGAGTTATAGGTTTAACCTATATATATCAAATCATAATAATAGACCACAAGATTTCATATTTCAATACACATCCCATACATAGAGATAAAAATCATTCATATGGTGAACACCTGGTAACCGACATTAACAAGATGCATATATAAGAATATCCCCATCATTCCGGGACACCCTTCGGATATGATATAAATTTCGAAGTACTAAAGCATCCGGTACTTTGGATGGGGTTTGTTAGGCCCAATAGATCTATCTTTAGGATTCGCGTCAATTAGGTGTCTGTTCCCCAATTCTTAGATTACCAGACTTAATAAAAAGGGGCATATTCGATTTCGATAATTCAACCATAGAATGTAGTTTCACGTACTTGTGTCTATTTTGTAAATCATTTATAAAACCTGCATGTATTCTCATCCCAAAAATATTAGATTTTAAAAGTGGGACTATAACTCACTTTCACAGATTTTTACTTCGTCGGGAAGTAAGACTTGGCCACTGGTTGATTCACGAACCTATAACAATATATACATATATATCAAAGTATGTTCAAAATATATTTACAACACTTTTAATATATTTTGATGTTTTAAGTTTATTAAGTCAGCTGTCCTCGTTAGTAACCTACAACTAGTTGTCCACAGTTAGATGTACAGAAATAAATCGATAAATATTATCTTGAATCAATCCACGACCCAGTGTATACGTATCTCAGTATTGATCACAACTCAAACTATATATATTTTGGAATCAACCTCAACCCTGTATAGCTAACTCCAACATTCACATATAGAGTGTCTATGGTTGTTCCGAAATATATATAGATGTGTCGACATGATAGGTCGAAACATTGTATACGTGTCTATGGTATCTCAAGATTACATAATATACAATACAAGTTGATTAAGTTATGGTTGGAATAGATTTGTTACCAATTTTCACGTAGCTAAAATGAGAAAAATTATCCAATCTTGTTTTACCCATAACTTCTTCATTTTAAATCTGTTTTGAGTGAATCAAATTGCTATGGTTTCATATTGAACTCTATTTTATGAATCTAAACAGAAAAGTATAGGTTTATAGTCGAAAAAATAAATTACAAGTCATTTTTGTAAAGGTAGTCATTTCAGTCGAAAGAACGACGTCTAGATGACCATTTTAGAAAACATACTTCCACTTTGAGTTTAACCATAATTTTTGGATATAGTTTCATGTTCATAATAAAAATCATTTTCTCTGAATAACAACTTTTAAATCAAAGTTTATCATAGTTTTTAATTAACTAACCCAAAACAGCCCGCGGTGTTACTACGACGGCGTAAATCCGATTTTACGGTGTTTTTCGTGTTTCCGGGTTTTAAATCATTAAGTTAGCATATCATATAGATATAGAACATGTGTTTAGTTGATTTTAAAAGTCAAGTTAGAAGGATTAACTTTTGTTTGCGAACAAGTTTAGAATTAACTAAACTATGTTCTAGTGATTACAAGTTTAAACCTTCGAATAAGATAGCTTTATATGTATGAATCGAATGATGTTATGAACATCATTACTACCTTAAGTTCCTTGGATAAACCTACTGGAAAAGAGAAAAATGGATCTAGCTTCAATGGATCCTTGGATGGCTCGAAGTTCTTGAAGCAGAATCATGACACGAAAACAAGTTCAAGTAAGATCATCACTTGAAATAAGATTGTTATAGTTATAGAAATTGAACCAAAGTTTGAATATGATTATTACCTTGTATTAGAATTATAACCTACTGTAAGAAACAAAGATTTCTTGAGGTTGGATGATCACCTTACAAGATTGGAAGTGAGCTAGCAAACTTGAAAGTATTCTTGATTTTATGAAACTAGAACTTTTGGAATTTATGAAGAACACTTAGAACTTGAAGATAGAACTTGAGAGAGATCAATTAGATGAAGAAAATTGAAGAATGAAAGTGTTTGTAGGTGTTTTTGGTCGTTGGTGTATGGATTAGATATAAAGGATATGTTATTTTGTTTTCATGTAAATAAGTCATGAATGATTACTCATATTTTTGTAATTTTATGAGATATTTCATGCTAGTTGCCAAATGATGGTTCCCACATGTGTTAGGTGACTCACATGGGCTACTAAGAGCTGATAATTGGAGTGTATATACCAATAGTACATACATCTAAAAGCTGTGTATTGTACGAGTAAGAATACGGGTGCATACGAGTAGAATTGTTGATGAAACTGAACGAGGATGTAATTGTAAGCATTTTTGTTAAGTAGAAGTATTTTGATAAGTGTCTTGAAGTCTTTCAAAAGTGTATGAATACATATTAAAACACTACATGTATATACATTTTAACTGAGTCGTTAAGTCATCGTTAGTCGTTACATGTAAATGTTGTTTTGAAACCTTTAGGTTAACGATCTTGTTAAATGTTGTTAACCCAATGTTTATAATATCAAAAGAGATTTTAAATTAGTATATTATCATGATATTATGATGTACGAATATCTCTTAATATGATATATATACATTAAATGTCGTTACAACGATAATCGTTACATATATGTCTCGTTTCAAAATCATTAAGTTAGTAGTCTTGTTTTTACATATGTAGTTCATTGTTAATATAATTAATGATATGTTTACTTATCATAATATCATGTTAACTATATATATAACCATATATATGTCATCATATAGTTTTTACAAGTTTTAACGTTCGTGAATCACCGGTCAACTTGGGTGGTCAATTGTCTATATGAAACCTATTTCAATTAATCAAGTGTTAACAAGTTTGATTGCTTAACATGTTGGAAACATTTAATCATGTAAATATCAATCTCAATTAATATATATAAACATGGAAAAGTTCGGGTCACTACATTGAGCATCCTTGAAATTTTTGTAATGGAAGTCTCGCCTTCCATATCCACCATTACCATCACCCCCTTCGCTACGAGGATAAACATTTCTAGCTTCTAATGCCTCTTCGATCGCGGCATTCATTCGTTCGTTTATTAACTCAATTACTTGCCCATCAACCGATTCTTAGAAAACCTTTCGGACATCCTCAAGGAATTCCGCTCTTTGCTTTTTAATGATGGCCTCGACCTTGGCCGTGAATTCGGAGTCCTCACTCGGGCCTCCATTTTCGGTATCATGACCATTTATCATCTTCATTCTATAAAACGGAATATGTTAAATAACGAAACGAAGGACAAGTCATAAATATACCACACCGCTCCATCTTGCTCAACAATCATCGTACATCGCTTGCTTGACACGACTTGAACCCGTAACAATGGTAGCTAATCATTGTTACGCGAGCACGTCGCATTAACTTGCTAGTACAATGTCTATCTCGCTTGATGATTTTAAAACACAACACGAAACAATTAGTACAAGGTTAGATCACATAACCTAGGCACTAACCACACTCGGTCTGACCCGTCTCCTACAAGTCCCGCATTAAGCGCATATACAATAAAGCCTAAGTCTAAGCACCTATCTCAAGTCGCCTAAATCCCTTAGACCATGCTCTGATACCACTTGAAACAACCCAACCCGTATTCAAACGGATTTTTTTTATAGTAACGATCATTAATGTGCCATTGGAATGATATGAACCATTCCATACAACCCATTAAAACGTACAACAAGTTTAATGTTTACAAAAGGCACTAAGGCCATTAATCAAATGTAATACAAGTTTGACCCATTCAAAATGATAGTTTTAATCTAAACTACACCCGAGCATGGTTTGGGGCTAAACTACCCAAAACACTAGGTCATCTTCCAAAAGCTTTAACTAGCAAGCATCATGGAAATCTAATGCCCAATAACCCCTTTTCCTTTCTCCGTGTTCGCACCTAAAAATGTAAACAACGAGAGGGTAAGCTAAAGCTTAGTGAGTACAATAGCTATACGTATACATATATAACCTACTTACTTGCAACCACTTACACAATACCGTATACAAACTTGTAACTCAAAAAGCATGTCATCATACTCATAATACTAACAAGTTGTACAATATCACAAAACCGCATTAGCATATACTCAACACAATATATATATATATATATATATATATATATATATATATATATATATATATATATATATATATATATATATATATATATATATATATATATATAATATGCTAAACAATCAACAAACCCCCATATGGTTAACCATAAACGCTATGGTGCTACCGGCTCGATGGTTCACAGCATACGCATTTGAGTCATACTCTTTTATAGTGCTACCGGCTCGTGGTTCACACTTCGTTTTATAGTGCTACCGGCTCGATGGTTCACACTTGATGCTACCGGCTCGATGGTTCACATCATGATTTTATAGTGCTACCAGCTCTTTGGTTCACACTTCGGCGCTACCGGCTCGATGGTTCACGCCTCATTTTATAGTGCTACCAGCTCAATGGTTCATACTTTGACACTTGTCACATACATGTTATGGCATTACCGGCTCGATGGTTCATACCATAAAATTCACAAATAAATATGCCATACATACATACGTATAATTACTCCACTCACCTTATCTCTTTGGTGAACTAGGAAATCAAGCTCGCAACCTTCAATGTAATGCACCTATCACATTATGCATTTAATTAACATACAAACTAGTGGAATTAACCACCAACACTTACTCTTGAGCATTAAATGACCTAATGCATTAAATGACTCGCATCCACCAAAACCGCCCATTAATGGCCAAGACTCATCACAAATCACTAAAAGCTAGTGATTAAAGTCCCACAACAAAGACTAACACCATTTATGGTATTTTTTTACCCATCTTGCCCAGCTAGGTCAACCATTTCCCATTTGACCCATTTTACAACAAGACATATTTTGGTCAAACTCGAAACCGTTATCAACCCTTAACTAACACACAAGTATATTAGGGATTTGACAACACCATTAATACTTACAAACACCAACTTCCAAGACCAAACCCTAGATTACAAAACCTTAGGGTTTTCTTACATAATTTAACCCAAGTTCGCCCATTTAACCCCAAATGGGTCTTACAAGTCCCAAACGAACAAACCCTAGCCATAAATCAATTAAAACTCAAAACACAGAGTTAAGACTTACTAATACAATCACAACATAGCTAGAGACGTACAGAATAACTTTAAAAGTTGGACTCGGGTGAGATTTGGTCTCCTTCTTCTCCAAGTGAGCTCTCTCTCACTAAAAACCTCAACTCTCTCTAGATTTAATTTAGGTAGATGAAGATGAGATAAATGAGGATAGGATAAGATTAAATCAGTTTTAGACTCCCCAAAACCGTCCATAAGTGAAAAGACCAAAACACCCTCAAAGATGCCATTTAATTTGGGTCAAAAATGTCAAACAGCGACATCTGTCCCGTTTCGGGACAACCTGTCGCGTTACACGACACCCAAACGCGACAAACACTAACCAAACACGATAAAGTGGACAGGTCGGGGGTCCTAAAGCTGTCGCATTCCAGCCAGCTCTGTCGCATATTGCGACAGACCAAAACGCGATGGAACCACCCAAAACGAGACATAAGGCTTGATCGAATCATTTTCTACATTTTCAAACATTTAAACTATAAACAAACGGCCATAGATACAATATTAAATGTACACTAAGTTAAACACGCAGCTTAAGTCATATTTATAAAAACAGAATGTTACAACTCTCCCCCACTTGAATCGGAGCGCGTCCTCGCGATCCAAGCCGCATGACAAGCCGGAAGATACACCAATACAAATTCTTCAGGTTCCCATGTAAACTCGGAACCTTTACTAGGACTCCATTGAACTTTAAAAGTTCTCACCTCTTTATTTCTCAACCTCTTTACCTTTTCATCGAGTATAGCAATCGGCTTATCAGCAATCTCTTCTATTCCATTTTAAATGAATTTAAGCGTTTTGGGTTGTTTCTCAATTTATGCCCTTTCCAAGGTAACAATAATTTCGGTGTTAATACCTAGTTTTAGCATTCATAAATATGTATAAACATTATTTGGAGTTCATTTAGTTGAAAATTTTTTTATAAATTTTACTAGAAGTGGGTAGTCAGTATATAAGACTAGGGCTGTTCTTTATTATCAGGGAGCACTAGATTCTAATACAACTACTGCATTACTAGTAAAATTTAACGGTGGCTATTAAACCAAGTGTATAAGTCAAATTTTTTAAACTGAAATAATTTAATCCCTTCCGACACTTAAGATCTTGCAATGCCCTCTTTTGCAAGAAATCAATAACAATTTAAATTATTGAGGGTGATTGGCGTAGAAAAATGATTAAATTTTTACCAAAGTTTCCAAACATATTGTTGTTTGTTTGAATGATAAATGGTGCACTTCATTTGTTCATTCCTACAGTTGTTATATCACATTTGTTTTTCGTCTTGTCGTCAAAATTAATAATTTTTGCTGAACTTAATGCCAGTCTTTAAAAGTGCGTTGTTTACCCTGTTTTGAACATAAGATAAACTACAAACATATATATATATATATATATATATATATATATATATATATATATATATATATATATATATTTTTGAAGTTGAGTATATCACCCCACGTTCAAAAATTTATAAAATCTAATATTTAAAACGTTAAAAAACTATAAAAACTATTACAATACCAAAATAAATATTAAAAGTAGTAACATTACAAATAATAAAATAAATAAAACTAAGAAAATTTAGGGTTGATTCTGATTGTACCAGAAGGGGTTCCAAGGTTCGTGGTATATGTTTTGATACACTTGGAATGGGTCATATGTAGGAAAAGGTGGTCGTGTTTCATCGGTCCATGGAGGAAAATAGGCTGGTTCAGTAGGAATGTAGTTCCTACCTTGGGAGGCTAAATAGGCTTTGATATATTCTTGATGATATTGCCAAGCCTGAAACTCACGTTGCATAGCCTGATTGCATGCACTTTGGGCCATTATTCTTTCTATATCTGTCATTTGGTTTTCTCCACCCCCATTACCTTGCTCCTGATCTCGTTCTACCTGTGGATGCGCGCCATCATATGGTACTGCTGCGTTATGTCGTTTCTTTAAAACCTTTTCATCATGATACACACGTAAATCAATTCTATCACGGGGTTCTTGTGACGCCCCGTACAAAATCATCATGTACGGATCATCAACAACAGGATCATTACAAGGTCAAACACTCTATGCTGTTTAAAAACCAGTTTTACATTCATGAAAAGATAGTGTTTTACAAAAGATAACGTGCTTCTTATGAATAGAGGCATTAACATAAGTACGTGACACAAAGGTCATTACAAAACCATTGTTTGAAAATAACGTAAGTTACGAATGAAAAATAAAAGTTCCATGATTGAGACATCTCTAAGTAATGCAGCAGAAATCTAACACAGCAGGTCCGTAACGGCAAGTCAATAACACCAAGACAGCAAGTCTAACAGCGGAAGCAACATCGTCTAAGCACCTGAGAAATACACGCTTAAAAGTCAACACGAATGTTGGTGAGCTATAGTTTGTTTGTAATCAGTAATGCAATGTAGGCCACGAGATTTTAGTGCTGCAAACCAGCGTTTCAAATCAGTATTTCAAATCAGTATGATAAAGTATATGCTTATCCGTGGGCACCCGGTAACTAACTTAACGTAATATTACCCCCTAAAAGTACACTTGGTGAGTGCGTAAGTTTACGAAGTATTAAACACCCATTAAATGCTAGCGCGACTAGCCCGAGTGGGGATGTCAAACCCTATGGATCCATATCTAAGATTCACGTTCACCGGTTCAAAAACCAATGACTAAACGTTACCGAGCTAAGGGGAAAGTTTATGTCGTTGTATAACCCACACATATATAAAGTTTAAGTACTCGTGCCTAGTATGTAAAATGTAAAAAGCGCATGTATTCTCAGTCCCAAAAATAGTATAAGTAAAAAAGGGAAGCTATAACTCACAGTGAATAAGCAGTAAAAGTCGTCACGAAAGTGTGCAAGTAGTCAGTCGGTCCGAAAGGTCGTCAACCTAAGTCAAAGGTTACTAGGTCAGTAGGTTGTCCTCATAAGTTCTAATAGTGCATAAAATAAGTTTAAGTGTCATCATCATCATCATCATAAAAGCTAAGTAAGTTTAACAAGTATAGAGGTCGAAACAATAGGCTGACTTTGATCAGCTCCTACGGCCTCTACGTAAATCGAAAAGACACGAAATCAGTGGCTATGGCTCCGTATGGGAGTCCTCTAGTGGCTGACCAGTTTCCAGAACCAAACTAGTCTTCGTTTGACCGTGGCGACAGTTTAAGTGCGAGTAGGTCAGAAATTTCAGCACAACGTTACAACGGCGTAGTGACTTTTGGAGGACTATAAATCCTAAACCGTATGTCGGATTAAGTCGAGGCCTAAACAAAAAGTCATCTACTCAAAACAAACTAACTGAAAATCTGTTTTTCAGAAGTCCATGAATCTGATCAGATCCCGAAAAATAGTAACAAGTGCTCCGGTGGGGTTCTTGGTGCTTGATGCTCATCACGGTTCTCATCATTGATGCTTGTAGCTTCAAGTGTACAACTCGTTGATGGGTTAGCATCACCTTGACCAAGATTCTACCATGAACACACAATATGTTAAGACCAATTAAGAACACAACTCATTTAAGAGTCTTAGATGGATGATGAACCAAGGTTACATCATATCCTTAGTCTTAACACAATTACAAGTTCCATTTACAACTAAAGCTACAAACTTTACTTCAATCAAACAAGTATGAACATAATCTAAATCAAATAAGGTGATGAAACCCTAAGCTAGAGAGCTTGGATCCTTTTCACACAAGTTATAAGATTACAAAGCTAGAAAGCTTGAACCTTTGGTGTTCTTGAAGACCTTGAAGCATAAAGCTTAGATCTTTAAGTTGCATGAAGACCATAAACACAAGTTTTGATCTTTATAACAAAGTAATGAGATCATAAGTTAGAAAACTTAGATCCAACAAAATATATGAAGATTCAAGCTAGAAAGCTTGCATCTTGGTTGTTCTTGAAGATCTTGAAGCATAAAGCTTGGATCTTTAAGTTACATGAAGATTACAAACACAAGTTTGAACCTTTATAACAAAATAACAAGATTAAAGTTAAAAGATTTAGATCTGCAAAGTAGGTGAAGATTCAAAGCTAGAAAGCTTGAATCTTCCATGTTCTTGAAGGATTCAAATCCATGTTTGAATCTACAAGATATAATCAAGATCAAAGCTAAAAAGCTAGATCCTTAGATGATGATGAGGATCAAATGAAAGGGAAGGGAAGAAGAAGAAGAAGAAAAATCAATTACTTACACTTTTTAAAGAGAGAAAGACTAGAAAAATAATTAGAGAGTAAGTGTGTGTGAAATGCAGATGAGAGCAAGTGTAAAATGGATGAATCAAGGCTTGAATTTATAGTGTGGTGATGGTGGTGGTGGTCTTCCAAAACCGTGGGCATGGGGGGACAAAAGGGGAGACAACTTTTGCTTTTTGGTTAATGGTTGTCTAAATTTGGTGCTTATGTTGGGATCCTATGCAACATTAAGGATAATACTTGAAAAAAAATGCTAGCATGTTCCCTCTAATAAATGAGCATTTGTCTTACTTATTAATGGGTCACTAGTTACTTATAATTGGGCTAATTAAATAGTCCACTAACTAGTGTAGGGTGGGCTAAAGTCCAACAAGGTAGAAAGTCCAACAAGACTAACTAGTAAGCATAAGTAAATTACTAAGCGTAATTAAGCATCCAAAAACCAAAGTAATTGTTATTATAAAATAACAATTAGTATTTCGTAGTTATAATATTCCGATTATGACCAAAGTTAAACATGTACACAGTACGCAGTTCGTTTTAAACGTCAAGTGACACCAACGGTCATAAAGGCTTTCGGGGATCAAGTTAAGTACCCTACGTACTTAAAGGCACGTTTTAACATATAAACAAAATTAATCCACATGTAGTAAGATCCCAGAGTATAATATAGCTCAGTACGCACAAATACGCAGTTTCGTGAAAGCACAAAGCACAAAAGCATGTCGAAAAAGCCGGGTCGTTACAGTTCTGGTACTGCAACTAATAATCCCCCCTGACTTCTATCTACATTGAGATACTCAGCAATTAAAGTAATGAAAATTCCACCTCCTATTATACTATTATTTCGCATACCCCTTACCATTACCGATAAGTAATAACCCACACAATAAGGTATGTTCACAATGAAATGTCCCGTTCTTATTGATTAAAAACGTTCCATATTATTTGATTTCGTTGCGAGGTTTTGACCTCTATATGAGACGTTTTTCAAAGACTGCATTCATTTTAAAACAAACCATAACCTTTATTTCATCAATAAAGGTTTAAAAAGCTTTACATAGATTATCAAATAATGATAATCTAAAATATCCTGTTTACACACGACCATTACATAATGATTTACAATACAAATATGTTACAAAAAAATAAGTTTCTTGAATGCAGTTTTTACACAATATCATACAAGCATAGACTCAAAATCTCGTCCTTATTTAAGTATGCGACAGCGGAAGCTCTTAATAATCACCTGAGAATAAACATGCTTAAAACGTCAACAAAAATGTTGGTGAGTTATAGGTTTAACCTATATATATCAAATCATAATAATAGACCACAAGATTTCATATTTCAATACACATCCCATACATAGAGATAAAAATCATTCATATGGTGAACACCTGGTAACCGACATTAACAAGATGCATATATAAGAATATCCCCATCATTCCAGGACACCCTTCGGATATGATATAAATTTTGAAGTACTAAAGCATCCGGTACTTTGGATGAGGTTTGTTAGGCCCAATAGATCTATCTTTAGGATTCGCGTCAATTAGGGTGTCTGTTCCCTAATTCTTAGATTACCAAACTTAATATAAAGGGGCATATTCGATTTCGATAATTCAACCATAGAATGTAGTTTCACGTACTTGTGTCTATTTTGTAAATCATTTATAAAACCTGCATGTATTCTCATCCCAAAAATATTAGATTTTAAAAGTGGGACAATAACTCACTTTCACAGATTTTTACTTCGTCAGGAAGTAAGACTTGGCCACTGGTTGATTCACGAACCTATAACAATATATACATATATATCAAAGTATGTTCAAAATATATTTACAACACTTTTAATATATTTTGATGTTTTAAGTTTATTAAGTCAGCTGTCCTCGTTAGTAACCTACAACTAGTTGTCCACAGTTAGATGTACAGAAATAAATCGATAAATATTATCTTGAATCAATCCACGACCCAGTGTATACGTATCTCAGTATTAATCACAACTCAAACTATATATATTTTGGAATCAACCTCAACCCTGTATAGCTAACTCCAACATTCACATATAGAGTGTCTATGGTTGTTCCGAAATATATATAGATGTGTCGACATGATAGGTCGAAACATTGTATACGTGTCTATGGTATCTCAAGATTACATAATATACAATACAAGTTGATTAAGTTATGGTTGGAATAGATTTGTTACCAATTTTCACGTAGCTAAAATGAGAAAAATTATCCAATCTTGTTTTACCCATAACTTCTTCATTTTAAATCCGTTTTGAGTGAATCAAATTGCTATGGTTTCATATTGAACTCTATTTTATGAATCTAAACAGAAAAAGTATAGGTTTATAGTTGGAAAAATAAGTTACAAGTCGTTTTTGTAAAGGTAGTCATTTCAGTCGAAAGAACGACGTCTAGATGACCATTTTAGAAAACATACTTCCACTTTGAGTTTAACCATAATTTTTGGATATAGTTTCATGTTCATAATAAAAATTATTTTCTCAGAATAACAACTTTTAAATCAAAGTTTATCATAGTTTTTAATTAACTAACCCAAAACAGCCCGCGGTGTTACTACGACGGCGTAAATCCGGTTTTACGGTGTTTTTCGTGTTTCCAGGTTTTAAATCATTAATTTAGCATATCATATAGATATAGAACATGTGTTTAGTTGATTTTAAAAGTCAAGTTAGAAGGATTAACTTTTGTTTGCGAACAAGTTTAGAATTAACTAAACTATGTTCTAGTGATTACAAGTTTAAACCTTCGAATAAGATAGCTTTATATATATATGAATCGAATGATGTTATGAACATCATTACTACCTTAAGTTCCTTGGATAAACCTACTGGAAAAGAGAAAAATGGATCTAGCTTCAACGGATCCTTGGATGGCTCGAAGTTCTTGAAGCAGAATCATGACACGAAAACAAGTTCAAGTAAGATCATCACTTGAAATAAGATTGTTTTAGTTATAGAAATTGAACCAAAGTTTGAATATGATTATTACCTTGTATTAGAATGATAACCTACTGTAAGAAACAAAGATTTCTTGAGGTTGGATGATCACCTTACAAGATTGGAAGTGAGCTTGCAAACTTGAAAGTATTCTTGATTTTATGTAACTAGAACTTGTAGAATATATGAAGAACACTTAGAACTTGAAGATAGAACTTGAGAGAGATCAATTAGATGAAGAAAATTGAATAATGAAAGTGTTTGTAGGTGTTTTTGGTCGTTGGTGTATGGATTAGATATAAAAGATATGTAATTTTGTTTTCATGTAAATAAGTCATGAATGATTACTCATATTTTTGTAATTTTATGAGATATTTCATGCTAGTTGCCAAATGATGGTTCCCACATGTGTTAGGTGACTCACATGGGCTGCTAAGAGCTGATCATTGGAGTGTATATACCAATAGTACATACATCTAAAAGCTGTGTATTGTACGAGTACGAATACGGGTGCATACGAGTAGAATTGTTGATGAAACTGAACGAGGATGTAATTGTAAGCATTTTTGTTAAGTAGAAGTATTTTGATAAGTGTATTGAAGTCTTTCAAAAGTGTATAAATACATATTAAAACACTACATGTATATACATTTTAACTTAGTCGTTAAGTCATCGTTAGTCGTTACATGTAAGTGTTGTTTTGAAACCTTTAGGTTAACGATCTTGTTAAATGTTGTTAACCCAATGTTTATAATATCAAATAAGATTTTAAATTATTATATTATCATGATATTATCATGTATGAATATCTCTTAATATGATATATATATATACATTAAATGTCTTTACAACGATAATCGTTACATATATGTCTCGTTTAAAAATCATTAAGTTAGTAGTCTTGTTTTTACATATGTAGTTCATTGTTAATATACTTAATGATATGTTTACTTATCATAGTATCATAATAACTATATATATATATCCATATATATGTCATCATATAGTTTTTACAAGTTTTAAAGTTCGTGAATCACCGGTCAACTTGGGTGGTCATTTGTCTATATGAAACATATTTCAATTAATCAAGTCTTAACAAGTTTGATTGCTTAACATGTTGGAAACATTTAATCATGTAAATATCAATCTCAATTAATATATATAAACATGGAAAAGTTCGGGTCACTACACACAACGCTCTGTGGGTCTCGAATACACATGAGGTAAAATAGATCATTTTCATTTACCTTTTCTTTATTCCTACCTCGTTGTGTAATCGAGTTTGCTAAAAACCTATGGATCACTCTTAGCTCAGCTCTATTAATATCAGTATAAGAGTAAGATCCCCCACGAAATCGGTTATGGCTAGTCATTCTACTCCATATTCCATTCATATCAAAATTTTCATCAACCCTTCTACCATTAATTATCAACCTTTGACAATCATTAGATACTAATTCCTCAGGCGTATATATACACAAGTCCCGAGCCATATCTAATAGAGACATATGGCGCATCACACCTCCTAAAAAATATCTAATAAAACTTTGATCGGTTAAGCTAGCTACCTGATAATTTATTTCAACTGTACTTAATAATTCCACACACCATTCCCTATATACAGGCTTACATATAGTGAATAAACGTTCCCAATCATTAAAAGTAGAATTACCATACCTTTGGTAAAGTAATTCCCTGATTCGTTCGGCTAATCCCACTGTTCTAACGGTTCCCAATCTATCACCCTGGGTACTTCAACATCCTTTGACTGAAGAATGTGTAAGTTTCTCTGATATTTTGGATAATCTATCCAATGTCTGTCAAATCTTAAATTAGGGTGTAAATCTGCCACTTGTATATTTGAATATGAAATGAATTGATGCGGTAGATTTTGTCTGTATTGGTTGTTAATCTCCTATTCGTCTGCATTCTCAGGAGGAGCATTGTGAGCCTGGGAAGTGGATGAAGATTCACCCCTTTCAGTCTGCAAAACACATTAAACACAATTTTTGTGCATCCAAATATGCATTAGTGTTAGCAAAATCATAGATTGAAACAATCATAATGACATGTTTAATTCAAATTAAACTTTATACGCATTTTCATAATATTAACAATTCTACACTTTTTCAAATAAGCATATATGAAAATGTATGCAATATTCCTTAGCATTTAACTTCTAAAACATGTCAAAAATAATCATTATAGCAATTAAACGAGTTTCAATTGGCATTAATATCAATTAAATCAAGTTCATGCATTTTTTTACTCAAAAAGTCAACAATCTTGCTAAAAAAATCATGTTTAGGATCAAAGTTTGAATTATTTAGCAACCTAAACATGTTATACTACTTAATTAAGCATGAACTAACAACAAAATTCGGCCATAACCCGTTTATATCAAAAAGCCCCAATTTTGCTCAAGAACACAAACCTTAGATTACTCAAAATTTTGAAGTTTAAAGCTTCTAATCATGTTAAATAGCATCAATCTAGGTTATACAAGCATAATATACAAAAAATTTATGCACAATTAGGCTAAAATTCATCAAAATTAAATTAGCTTAAAATATGCTCAAGAACACTTAAATTCCGAATTAAAGAGTGTTTGTGTGTAGAAATTACCGATCTTCTTGAAAAACTACTTGGTATGATTCTTCTCAACATGTTTTTAGCAAGAAATTTGATGATTAACGGTGAAAAATTGTGAATTTGGGAGTGTTTTGTGTGTGTTTTCCGCAAAAAAAAAATGAGATGGGTGTGTTTGGGACTGGTCAGTCGACCAGTTATCTGGTCTGGAAATATGTAGCTCCGCGACTGCGGTGATAATTCCCCTCAGGAGCTCCGCGAGTGCGGTGCTTTTTTTATTTATTTTTTTTATATAAAAACCTTTATTAATAAAACAATTAATGGAGTAATTTTTAAAATTTTGTTCCTTTCTTTGGGTTGAGGTCGTTTCGGTACGTTTACCTAGTTCGTCCCTTGACAAAATTTAAAAATTGTCATTTTAAAGTGATTGTTTTAAAAGCAAAGATTTTTGAGTTTTTTTTTTAATGTTTTTGGCATACTTTAGATCAATAAAATTAAAAATAATGATAATAAAATTTCTCGTCCCGCCATCGGGTAAAGCAATTTCGGTTCAATGACCTAGTCGATGAATTTTAGAAATCAAATTTTTAACTTAATGAAGTAAAGTAAATTTTTGTTTTTAATTCACACCAAACTTAAATTTAAAATGCATAAAATTTTATATAAATATTATTAGTATTTATATACATTAATTTTACAAACTTACATTTAAAAATAATATAGTTATATATTAATTTAGAAAACAATAAAAATCTTTATGGTCTTTTGATGTGTTCTAGAGGGTGTGTATGAAACGGCTATCAGTTTTATATTTATTTACTATAGGAAATCACCTAAATTAAACTAAAACACAAAAGGCAAGTATACCTATCGTGTAATAATATAGCTAAGGTAAAGGCCGAGAGGTCGATCCGTGGACACTATTATTGGGTGTCTTACTAGGTCAAATTAGTTAATTAAGTAGTTAAACTAGATTTAGTAATATATAGTAATTATAGGTAACTTTGGGGGGATTTACCGTTTAATGACCGGTTTGTCAATTTTATATTTTTAAACGTAAATATAAATGACAATAATTAAAGTACAATAAATAAAATGACGATAAATGAAAGTACGATGAGATATAAAATAAAGGAATTATGCTTATTTAAACTTCCGTAATCATGATGTTTGACGTTTTGATTTTAATTTATTACCATGGGTTAATTGTCCTTTGTCTTGGATTATTCAATACGTCTATCTGGTTTTTGTCCATAACAGTACATCGGCCATAATTATAAAGTGCGAGTGTCCTCGTCAAATTACCCTTATACCTGAAGTCAAATATTCCAACTAATTAAGGATTTAAACTGTGACGCAGTTATCACTTCTGTCAACAATTACACCAGTTATCATTGTATGTAATCCACCCCTGTTTTGATTAGATATGAATATTAATTTACCCACTTGATCAGTTTGAATAATCAATTACCCAACCCGAATAATTAATTAAATGATTATAATAGATTCCATATGAATGTCACTAAATAGGACAACCATAATCATTATTAATTATTAGGTTAATTAATTTGAAGATAGGTTTGACAGACTCCAATGAGTTGTCACTCAATTAGACAATACCCCCCATCTATTAATAGTCAATAGTCCAATTTCCACAAGTGTCGGTCTTTTGCCCAAACCTTAATTATGGTCCAAAGTTCAATAACCCCGTCTTAATATTTAGTCAAACATCACGATTACTTTGACTTAAGTAAGCATAATAATAACTTAGTTACAAGACATTAATTTAAAAAAGAAGAACATAACTTACAATAATTATTTATAGCGTAGCGTTACACGGACAGAGTTTCGATTTAAAACCCGTAAAACATTCTTACAGTAACCCAATTATTATTAAACTTAAATTAAAATTATAATTATAAAATATAAATATATATATATATATCGTATATGATATGAGAAAGGAAAAGAAAAAGGTGTAGTTTCTTTATTACTCCGTGCCTTGCTTTTATAGGCAAATGATTGATACTGTTGTAGGTGGAATGTTAGCTGCTACCATTCAAAGTTGAATCAATAATATCTCGTTGCGAATTATTGATTTGAAATTTTCACTTATGACCCTTTAACTATGCTCAATTAACAACTTTTTATTATTTATTATTATTCTTATTATGAATTATTTAAATATTATATTATATTCTTGTGCATAGTTGACTTGTACTTTCAGCTCCGTTGCGTCGAGCGTTGAAAGTTGGTTCATGTCTCGGTTCCGGATTTTCGAACGCCTTTTCGTATAATTTAATATCATGTACTTTGGGTTTTGCGGCTTGTACTCTTGTCATTTTAGACGTTTCTCATCAATAATTTGAACCACTTGGATTGTATCTTGTACATTTGAGCTTTTTGGTCATTTGCGTCTTCAAATCTTCGTTTTCGCCTTTTGTCTTCGCACTTATTTATTTAAACGAATATTACTTGAAAATAGAACAATTGCAACTGAAAACTTTACATATTGGAAAGATATTGCGCCTGAATATATGTTCATTTGTAGCACTATCAAATATCCCCACACTTGAACGTTGCTTGTCCTCAAGCAATATGGAACTTGAAATAAAATCACACTAGAATCACTTCTTTATTCTTCACACTTTATACATAAGTGATTTTGATACGGCGGTATAAACAATGATAGTAACGATGTGGTTTACAGTCCCACATGACTATGAAAATTTAGATCCTTTAAGAAAATCGGATCTTTATGAAAACATTTGATCTTTTGAAAATTCAATCTAGCTTTTACCCTGGATAAGTTTTCCGAAATAACCCTTCATCGGTGTTTGCAAATTATTTTTGTGAGTTTTGTGGGTTTCAGATTTGAAAATTTTAGCTTAAAACTTATGATTTTGTGTCACCCACTTGCTAACCTTGTATTAGGAAAGCAACACGTCCAGTATACTTGCTCCGTATATTACCTTTCGGTAAACTACCATCCGGTTGTAAAGGAAAGCCTTGAACAAGCAACTGTTAAGGCAATGTCCCGTGACATGCTTTTGATTATGGTATATATCTTGTCGGATGCAATTACTATCCTTTGTAGGAGCAATAGTAAAGATCACCCTATAGTTTTTCGGTCTGGCACAAGGTCCTGTCTTTGACCATGCTATGCAACCACCGTTCTTACGGTTGACACCTGATTTGGTTCAGGTGACCTAATGAATTCCAGGTGAATTCCTAGGATTTTACGTTCAATGGTAATGAACGCATTAAAAATGGGTTTTCAGAAAACAAATCGGTTTGTAATTTTGATCAAAATATTTTTCTCGTTCAAGCTCGAGTTTAGATATCATCGAATTCCATGAGTTTGTAATTCTCAATCTTCAAGGTCAATCTAAAGGATCGAGTAATATCAGGCTTACAGAAACATGTGATAGATAGTTTTATTGAATAACTTGGTACATTCTCCCCACACTTAGTTTTTTTCTTTGCCTTTTTATTCTCCTTTATTCCATTTTAAATGAATTCAAGCGTTTTAGGGTGTTTCTTAATTTATGTCCATTCCGAGGTAACGATAATTTCGGTATTAACACCTAGTTTTTATCGTTCATAAATATGTATAAACATGATTTTGAATTCATTTAGTTGAAAATTTTTCAAAAATTAAACCAAGTGTAACCCGAGAGAATTTATAACACTTCCCCACACTTGAGATCTTGCAATGCCCTCATTTGCAAGAAATCAGTAAAAATTTAAATTCATGAGGGTGATTAGTGTAGAAAAATGATTAAAAATACCGAGTTTTCAAACCTATTGTTTTATATCACATTTGATATTTTACGTCTTGTCGTTAAAATTAGTAGCCTTTGATGAACATAATGCTAGTTTTTGAAAGTGTGCTATTTTACCCTGTTTTGTACATAATATAAACTACAAACAAATATATACATAATATTTTTTTATATAAAACCTTTATTTATTAAAACAATTTAAATGAATAATTTTTAACATTTTGTTTCCTTTTACTTTAGGTAGAGGTAGTTTCGGTACGTTTACCTAGTCCGTCCCTCGACAAAATTTTAAAATTTGTCATTTTTAAAGCTATAGTTTTATAAGCAAAGATTTTTGGGTTTTTTAATTTTTTTGGTATACTTTAGATCAATAAAATTAAAAATAATGATAACAAAATTTTTCGCCCCGCCCTCGGATAAAGCAATTTCGGTTCCATGACCTAGTCTTCAACTCACGACGAATTTTATAAATCAATTTTTAACTTGATGAAGTAAAGTACATTTTTGTTTTTAAATTCACACAAAACTTAAATTTAAAAATGCATAAAAATTTCATATAAAACCTATAAAACCAAAAAATTTAGAATGGGGGAGAAAACTAGTTCTTTAGTGTCTACTAGTGGAAAAGACCAATCGAATTCCATTCTTGGAACTACACGAGAACAGAACAACTAACTCTAGACAGCATTTTCTTTTTTTAGAACATTTGAATCTCCCCACACTTAGGTAGCTGTGGTGTCAAATTTGTGATTAACTTCATTGTCAATTTCTTTTGGACCATAATCAACTTGCATATCTGTGACTTTTGCTTTAAGCCATTGGTCGGATTCCTGTGTAATATCCACAAATTCAACTAGTTTTGCCTTATCTTTATGCGATAGATTGGATACTAACCGGTTACATAACTTAAAGTTCCCCTTGGTTCTGGCATCGCGAATCTGTTTAATAAGTTTCTTCATTGAACTATTAATAACGGAGTCATTTAATTTCGTATCAACAACGGGGTTCTTTGTTATCAGGTCATCATTAGGTGTTACTTCATTTTCCCCACACTTAGGCATTTTATTATTGTTAAGCACTACCGATGGAGTTGGTAAAACAATATGGTTCTTACCAATCGTTTTTGTTGGTTCAACGGTTTTGGTTGGTGGAGATTTAGACTTTCGACTCACAAAGGTGATCGATTTTTCATCATTACTAAGTGTCATTCTACCTTTTCTTACATCAAATAACGCTCTGGTGGACGCTAAGAATGGTCGATCTAAAATTAGAGGAATGTTTGAGTCCTCTTCTATGTCAATGACAATAAATGCGACTAGAAATGTTAAATTACCCACTTGAACGGGTAGGTTGTCAGCAATTCCAACTGGGTGCCTAATAGTTTGATCAAAGAGTCGGACACTCATCTCTGTTGGACTTAACGCACCTACTCCTAATCTCTTATATAATGAAAGAGGCATAACACTCACACTCGCACCTAAATCTGCTAGTGCATCATACATGATACAATCACTAAGTAGACAAGGAACAATAAATTCACCCAGATCACCCACCCTGGGTGGAGGTTTTGGTGAAACTATCTTCACCGGGTTTATTTTTACGGTTTTTATTTCTTGTATTTTCTTATTCTTCTTCTTCTTCTTCTTTCCAGAGGTATCACAAACTTTATTACCTATTACTTGCTCATACTCAACTCCTTTTCTTGGAAATGGGATGGGTGGTCTGTATGGTGCCACCACTGGCTTTACATACTCGGGTGGTGGTGGTGGTGGTGGAACTTCTTCATTGTTACTCACATCTAAAACCTTCCCATCTTCTGATGCTGGTTTTTCAGAATTCGTTGATACCATATTAACATTCTCATTCCGAGGATTTACTTCAGTATCACTCGGTAGCTTTCCTTGTTCCCTCTTACTCATCATGCTAGCAAGAGTACCTACGTGTTTTTCTAGATTCAAAATGGAAGCTTGTTGAGTTCTTAATGACTGATCAAACCTCTCATTTGTTTGGGTTTGAGATGTAATAAATTGTGTTTGAGATTCCATTAGCTTTGCCATCATTTCTTCCAGATTTAACTTTTTCTCTTCGGTTTGTTGTGGTGGTTTATACAAGCCAGGTCTTTGTTGATTGAAAGTGTTGTTTTGAGTTGGTTGGTTATTCAGACCTTGTTGATTGTATGAGTTATTGTTGGGTCCATTTGGATTGTAAAAAATGTTTTGATTTCGATTGAAGTTTGGCCTTGGCGGTTGATAATTATTTTGATTATTATTTCCCGGCCTTTGGTTCATGTAGGAACCATTCTCACGTTGTTCCATCGTTTGCTCAATGTGACAATCTTTCGTTAAGTGTGGTCCACCGCATTGCTCACAACTGATTCGTATTGCGTGAATATCTTTAGTCATCTTTTTCATTCGTCTCTCGAAAGCATCTATTTTTGCGGAAACGAAATCAAAGTCATGGCTAGAATCGGCTCTAGCCTCTTTAGATGAATGAAAGATATCTTTTTCTTGGTGCTACTCATGTGAGTGGGAGGCTGTGTTATCAATGATTTTGTGAGCTTTAGTTGCGGTTTTCTTCATAATGGAACCACCAGCTGCTATATCGATGTCTTTTCGTGTAGTGATGTCGCATCTTTGGTAGAATATTTGTACTATTTGATAAGTGTCTAAACCATGTTGAGGACATCCTCTCAACAACTTTCCAAATCTTGTCCACGACTCATATAATGTTTCATTTGGCTTTTGTGTGAACGTAACAATTTCTCCTTGAAGTCTCACGGCTTTAGATGCCGGAAAGAATTGTTTAAGAAATTTTTCAACTAAAACATCCCATGTATCAATCGCCACTTCAGGTAACGATTCTAACCAATCTTTGGCTTCTCCATTTAAAGTCCAGGGAAATAACATGAGATAGATCTGTTCATCCTCAACTTCTCCGATTTTGAATAGAGTACAAATTCTATTAAAGGTTCGAAGATGTTCGTTTGGATCTTCTTTTGGCGTACCACTATATTGGCATTGATTAGTTACCATGTGTAGGATTTGTCCTTTGATTTCATAATCTGACGCATTAATGTCTGGCTTAATAATGGCGTGACCTTGGCCAGTGCGTGTGGCTCTCATTCGGTCTTCCATACTTAGAGGTTCTGTTACTTCCAAAATTGAATTTGTTGAATCTGAATCACTAGAGGATTTTGATTTAATGGTTTCTTCCTCGACAATCTCTGGATGAGTAATTTGTGGTTCCGGAGGAATGATTAGTGGTTCAGGATCTCTGAATTGTCCTTGAATATTCTCCGGATTCTCAATTGTGAAATCGGGTTCAAAATATGGATTATCGGAAATATGAATTGGAGTACTTGTTCGACTAGATGATGATTTGAATGAAAAATCAACGGCGATAATATTGGCTAGATGTCTTGATCTGGTTACAGGTGGTGAACGTAAGAAATGTGGTGAACGTTTTGCTTGGTGCATTCACAGAATATCCTATTAGTTATAAAAATAAAAGAAATTATATAAGTTATCAAATTAATAGACTTTTCTGATTTTGCCCACGTTTCGAATAGCCAAAAGATGCAGCAGGTAGCCAGGACTCTTTAAATCGGAAGCCCACAACTCGCCACTAACAAATCCAACTATTACTACGAACCAGAAAATTTTGGATGTCTATCAATTTAACCACTTAAAACAATTTTTCGTCAAAATTTTGAAATAAAAATCTATGTCCTAAAAACTAGAGCGTCGAGAAATAAGAAAGAAAAAGAGCGCGTCGAAAAATAAAAGGTTAAAAAATAAGAAAATTGTTGCGCGTCGAAAATTAAAAAGGGATTCTAAATGAAAAACGGGAATTACTTAAAAGGATACTAAAATTTTAACACGGCGTCGCAAAATTTTAAGGCACCTAAATCTTAGTCTAAAGAAAAAGCACTTAAGAGATTTTACGGCAAAGCCTAAAAATCTAAAAGTATAAAAATAACTATGACAAAACTAAACTTAATACTAAAAGTTGTGACTAGAGTCTAAAATTCTAAAGGTAATAAAACTTAATTTTTTTTTTAATTTTGTAGACAAAATCTTAAAAAAATATTTTTTTAAATAATTTTTTTAATTTTTTTACGAAATTAATAATTTTTTTTTAAATTTTTTTTTTACGTTTTAATTTTTTTTTAATATTTTTTTTAAATATTTTTTTAAAAAATATTTTTATTTTATTTTTATTTTTAAAAAAATGAGATTTTTTTTATTATTATTTTTTTTAAATTCTATTTTTTTTTTTCCATTTTATTTTATTTTATTTTTTTAAATTTTTTTTTAATTCAAAAAAAATAGAAAAGCAAAAACTATTTAATTATTTTTTTAATTCATTTACTATTCATTGAATAATAAATGAAATGAAATTAATTAATTTACTATTCACATAAAAGCGACATGATATAAATTATTAATTATAAGTTACATAATATACTCCTGAAATATTTAATAAATACGACTTTTTAAAACTTTACGATTCAAATTTGATTCAAAATTATTATTATATTATTATATTTTATTTCAATATTATTATATTATTATATTTATTAAATTATTATATTTAAATTAATATATCTTTAATCAATCAAAAACTAAAAAAAAAAACTTAAATACCCCGTGAAGACACAAAAAGTGTCCCCGGCTGCGGCGCCAAAAATTTAATGTGTTCTAGAGGGTGTGTATGAAACGGCTATCAGTTTTATATTTATTTACTACAGGAAATCACCTAAATTAAACTAAAACACAAAAGGCAAGTATACCTATCGTGTAATAATATAACTAAGGTAAAATCCGGGAGGTCGATCCATGGACACTATTATTGGGTGTCTTACTAGGTCAAATTAGTTAATTAAGTAGTTAAACTAGATTTAGTAATATATAGTAATTATAGGTAACTTTGGGGGGATTTACCGTTTAATGACCGGTTTGTCGATTTTATATTTTTAAGCGTAAAGATAAATGATAATAATTAAAGTACGATAAATAAAATGACGACAAATGAAAGTACGATGAGATATAAAATAAAGGAATTATGCTTATTTAAACTTTCGTAATCATGATGTTTGACGTTTTGATTTTAATTTATTACCATGGGTTAATTGTCCTTTGTCCTGGATTATTCGATACGTCTATCTGGTTTTTGTCCATAACAGTCCATCGGCCATAATTATAAAGTGCGAGTGTCCTCGTCAAATTACCCTTATACCCGAAGTCAAATATTCCAACTAATTAAGGATTTAAACTGTGATGCAGTTATCACTTCTGTCAACAATTACACCAGTTATCACTGTATGTAATCTACCCCTGTTTTGATTAGATATGAATATTAATTTACCCACTTGATCAGTTTGAATATTCAATTACCCAACCCGGATAATTAATTAAATGATTATAATAGATTCCATATGAACGTCACTAAATAGGACAACCATAATCATTATTAATTATTAGGTTAATTAATTTGAAGATAGGTTTGACAGACTCCAATGAGTTGTCACTCAATTAGACAATTTTTTACTGTAGCAATTCACTGTAGCAAAGTCAATTTCACTGTAGCAAGTAGTGATTTTCGAAAACACTGTAGCATTTTGAGTACTGTAGTAATTTGAAAATACTGTAGCAAATTAGTGTTTTACTGGTTCATCTTAAATGCTTTAGTTAACTTATCTAAATATCAATCGAATCAATAAACGAATATTACTATCGTTTACTAAATAACTTGAAATTATATATATGTATATATCTTTTTAATATACATAAATCAGTTTTTAAATATACATTGGAAGTTATTTATAAATAAATTTTAATAATAAATATTCCAACTTATCATATATATTCAAATAGATATTTAAACCAATAAGTTTAATGTACGGTCTCAAACAATTAATACATTGTTACCTTTTCAAATTATAGTATATATGTATCTATTTATATATAATTGTTCGCGAATCGTCGAAAACAACCGAAGGGTATTTAAATATATAAAAGTAGTTCAAAAATTTTGAGATTCAGTTTTACAGACTTTGCTTATCGTGTCAGAAATGTTAATCATACAAAGATTAAGTTTAAATTTGGTCAGAAATTTCATGGTCATCACAACTCTTGTGCATAGTTGACTTGTACTTTCAGCTCCGTTGCATCGAGCGTTGAAAGTTGGTTCATGTCTTGGTTCCGGATTTTCGAACGCCTTTTCGTATAATTTAATATCTTGTACTTTGCGTTTTGCGGCTTGTACTCTTGTCATTTTTAGATGTTTCTCATCAATAATTCGAACCACTTGGATTGTATCTTGTACATTTGAGCTTTTTGGTCATTTGCGTCTTCAAATCTTCATTTTCGCCTTTTGTCTTCGCACTTATTTATTTAAACGAATATTACTTGAAAATAGAACAATTGCAACTGAAAACTTTAAATATTGGAAGGATATTGCACCTGAATATATGTTCATTTGTAGCACTATCATCTTTTATCCCACTTTAATCAATCAAATATTAACAAAAATATACGTCCCTCTTTTGGGTAAAGTAATTTCGGATATATTACCTAGTTTTACTCGTGACGAAATTCTGAAATATTTTAAATTGATTGATTAAAGATATTTATACCTTATGAATAAACGGTAAATTTCGCAGTGATGCATTAAATTTTTGTATGATATCAATAATTTCGGTTTATTATACCTAATTTTATTGAATATCAATTTAATACTTTATAGCGAATGATTCAGCGTTTATTATCAAAAGGTTAAAAGCAATAAATAAAAATAAAATAAAATTAAAAACTGTACATACTTACCTATGAGAAAGAATTCTCAGAGACCTGCTTTAGTTGACTCATAGGAGAGTCGTTCGATTTGGTTCTCCATTGCTACGTAAGCGTAACCTCGAGTTTTCAATAATTTTTCTTCTAAACATATGAATGGTCCTTCTCTGCATTGAGTAACAAATTCAGAATCGGAATGTGTTTGATTGTTCGAACATTTCCCTTCATGTGACCATTTTCCACATTTATGACATCTTTCAAGGTGTCGTGTTCTTCTTTTTGCTGCGGATTTTGATTTTCATTTACCAAAATGTGTCTTATTATGATTGTTCCTGAGTTCTTTTCTTACTTCGTTCATTTTTTCTCTTATGAATGATACCAGTTCACTCGAGAAAGTGTTATTATTACATTTAGTAATCATAGCATGTAGTAGTAGACCATGGTTCAAATTAAAGGAATTCTTCATCTCGTAAAACTTAAAAACACAAAAATTCAGAATGGAAGGAGAAGACTAGTTATTCGGATTCCATTCTCGAGAACTACACGAAAACATAAAATCTAACTCTAGACAGCATTATATTATCCTTTAAAACATTTGAATCTCCCCACACTTAGTTAGCTGTGGTGTCGAACTTGTGATTAACTTCATTATCAACTTCCATCGGATCATGTATGTAATGTTTAACTCTGTGATCATTGACTTTAAATTCAATTCCGTTTGAATTTATCAATTATATTATTCCATATGGGAAAACTCTTTTGACTATGAATGGTCCAGACCATCTAGATTTCAATTTTCCAGGAAATAGCTTGAATCTTGAATTGAAAAGAAGGACTCCGTCTCCTTCCTTAAATTCTTTTGAACTTCTGATTCTTTTATCATGCCATTTCTTCATTCTTTCCTTATAGATTAACGAATTTTCATATGCATCATATCTTAATTCTTCTAATTCGTTTAGTTGACTTAACTGTAGATGTCCAGCTCCATGTAAATCAAGATTACACGTCTTCAAAGCCCAAAATGCTTTGTGCTCAATTTCTACTGGAAGGTGACATGCTTTTCCATAAACGAGTTTAAAAGGTGTGGTTCCAATTGGAGTTTTGTAGGCTGTTCTAAAAGCCCAGAGTGCATCCTCCAATTTCATGGACCATTCCTTCGGATTTGATCCTACAGTTTTCTCTAGAATACGTTTTAAAGCTCAGTTGGTATTTTCATCTTGTCCACTTGTTTGTGGATGATAAGCAGTAGAGATTTTATGAGTTACTCCATATCTTTTGAGAACTTTCTCAAGTTGATTATTACAGAAATGAGTACCCCGATCACTTATTAAAGCTTTCGGTGTTCCGAACCTTGCAAAAAGACGTTTTAAGAAGTTGACTACAACTGGTGCATCGTTAGTTGGGAGAGCTTGTGCTTCCACCCATTTAGATACATAATCAATGGCAACGAGAATATAGAGATTATTATGAGATTTTGGAAATGGACCCATAAATTCAATACCCCAAACGTCAAATACTTCACATACTTGAATGACATTTTGTGGCATTTCATCACGTTGACTTATTTTTCCGGCCCTTTGACAAGCATCACAGGATTTACAAAGAAGGTGTGCGTCTTTGAAAATTGAAGGCCAATAGAATCCAGCGTCATAAACTTTTCTTGCGGTGAGTTGAGGCCCATAATGCCCTCCTGTTGGTCCTGTGTGACAATGGTTTAAGATTTGACTAGCTTCATCTACGAATATGCATCGGCGTATTATTCCATCGGGACAACTTTTAAACAAATGTGGATCTTCCCAGAAATAGTCTTTTATATCACTAAAGAATTTCTTTCGTTTTTGGTACGACAACCCTTTTTCAAGGAATCCACATACTAAGTAGTTTGCATAGTCTGCAAACCATGGAATTTCATTATAATCGATCTTTAATAGATATTCATCAGGAAAGTTATCTTGTATAGTCGATTCATTTAGAACTTCTAATTCAGGGTTTTCAAGACGAGAAAGATGATCAGCGGCGAGATTTTCTGCTCCCTTTTTGTCTCGGATTTCAATATCGAACTCTTGTAAGAGTAAGATCCAACGGATTAATCTTGGTTTGGCATCTTGTTTTGAAAATAGGTATCTAAGAGCAGAATGGTTGGTATAGACCACCGTTTTTGCTAGAACGAGATATGAACAAAATTTGTCAAAAGCAAAGACAATAGCAATGAGTTCTTTTTCAGTAGTTGTGTAATTCGTTTGTGCTCCTTGTAACGTTTTACTAGCGTAATAGATAGGTTGAAATCATTTTTCAATTCTTTGACCTAAAACGGCTCCCATTGCAAAATCACTTGCATCGCACATGAGTTCAAATGGTAGATTCCAATTTGGAGTTATCATGATCGGCGCATTAGTGAGTTTTTATTTAAGAATATTAAAAGATTTGATGCATTCATCTGAAAAGATGAATGGAGCATCTTTTTCTAGGAGTTTATTCATAGGAGTGGCAATTTTAGAAAAATCTTTTATGAAACGTCGGTAAAAACTGGCATGCCCTAGAAAACTCCTAACTCATCTAATATTGGTGGGATGTGGAAGCTTAGCAATTACATCTACTTTAGCTCTATCCACTTCAATTCCTTCCTTTGAAATTTTATAACCAAGAACGATGCCTTCTTTAACCATGAAATGGCATTTCTCCCAATTAAGTACTAGATTTTATTTCTCGCATCTAATAAGCATTCGTTCAAGATTAACTAGACATGTTTCAAAAGTATCACCGAAGACTGAAAATTCATCCATGAAAACTTCCATGCATTCTTCTATCATGTCGTGAAAAATCGCCATCATGCACCTTTGAAAGGTTACAGGGGCGTTGCATAGTCCAAATGGCATGCGTTTGTAAGCAAAAGTACCATAAGGGCATGTGAAGGTGATTTTCTCTTGGTCCTCGGGTGCAATTGGAATTTTAAAGTATCCGAAGAAACCGTCAAGAAAACAATAGTAACTGTTCCCAGCTAACCTTTTCAACATTTGATCAATGAAAGGTAAGGGAAAGTGATCATTTCTGGTGGCGTCATTTAATATTCTATAATCAATACAAACACGCCATCCTGTTACAGTCCTAGTAGGAATAAGCTCATTTTTTTCATTTGTGATGATAGTGATGTCACCCTTCTTAGGTACGCATTGAACTGGGCTTACCCATTGACTACCAGAGATTGGATAAATTAAACCTGCATCTAGCAGTTTAATAGTTTCTTTCTTAACAACATCTTGCATATTTGGATTTAGTCTTCGTTGGTGTTGCACATAGGTTTTATGATTTTCTTCCATAAGGATTTTGTGTGTGCAATACGAAGGACTTATACCTTTAATGTCATGAATCTTCCATGCAATAGTGGGTTTTATGAGCTTTTAGCACAGAAATGAGTTGAGATTTTTCATTTTCTGTAAGAGAAGACGATATTAATACAGGTAATTCAGATTCACCATGTAAATAAGCGTATTTCAAATGGTTTGAAAGTGGCTTTAACTATAATGTCGGTGGTTCTTCTATCGATGATTTGTATTGATATTTGTCTTCCTATTTTAGTATTTGAAGTTCTTCTTTTGTTGGTTCGTATTCGTTAGCCATAAGTGTAGCTAATATTTCAGCTTCATCAATTGGTTCAGTTCCTTCTCCTAAAGAACATTCTCCCGTTCCTTGTAATTCTATAAATTCTTGTAACAATTCTGCATGTGAATCAATGGTTTGAATGTAATAACATGTATCATCTGCAGATTGCGGTTGTTGCATGGCTCTATCAACAGAAAAGGTAACACTCTCTTCCTCTATACTTAAGGTCAGTTTCTTACCAAACACGTCTATTATTGCTTTAGCCGTGTTTAAGAATGGTCTTCCTAATATGAGAGGAACTCGAGAATCTTCTTCCATGTCCAGAATAACAAAATCTACTGGAAATACTAAAGTACCAACTTTAACTAGCATGTTCTCCATTATCCCTCTAGGATATTTTACTGATCGATCTGCTAGTTGTATGCTTATTCGTGTTGGTTTCAAATCTCCAAGGTCTAGTTTAGCATATAATGAGTATGACATTAAATTTATACTAGCACCTAAGTCTGCCAATGCTTCTATTGAACTAAGACTTCCCAGAAAACATGGAATTGTGAAACTTCCTGGATCTGATAATTTTTCTGGTAGTTTATTCAACAACACTGCAGAACAATTAGCATTCATTGTAACAGCTGAGAGTTCTTCCATTTTTTTTCTATTTGTGATTAGATCTTTCAGGAATTTAACATATCTTGGCATTCCTGAAATCACATCAATGAAAGGAAGATTGACATTTATTTGTTTAAACATATTCAAAAATTTGGATTGCTCGGCTTCAAGTCTTTCTTTTCTCATTTTACTCGGGTAAGGAAGCGGTGGTTGGTATGGTTTAACATAAGGCTTTGCCTTAACTGTGTTATCTTCATTAACCTTTTCAACTACTGGTTCTGATTCCTTCTCTTGCTCAGGCTGTGGTGCCTGTGTAGTAGGAATAGAGTCATCAGAAATTACAGGTATTTCAGGTGGTTTAAATGTAATACCAATTCTTGTGCTAATGGCTTTAGCTGTTTCATTTCGGGGGTTAGCATTTGTATCGCTCGGTAGACTCCCCGATTTTCTTTCACCTATTAACCTTGCTAGGTTACTCACTTCTTGTTCCAGATTTTGTATAGAAGCTTGTTGATTTCTAAATGCTTGAGCATTTTGTTCATTAGTTTGTTTCTGAGATGTGAAAAATTGAGTTTGAGATTCAACTAGCTTCGACATCATATCTTCTAAATTTGGCTTTTTATCATCGGTTTGTGGTGGTTTATTTGGAAAAATAGGTCTTTGTTGGTTGTAAGTATTATTAGATACTTGTTGATTGCTAGGACCTTGTTGGTTGTTATAAGGAACATTTTGGTTATAATTCTGATTTTGATTGTAGTTTGGTCTTGGCGGTTGATAATTATTTTGATAATTATTTTGATAATTATTTCCAGGCCTTTGGTTCATGTATGAAACATTCTGTCTTTGTTCCATTGTTTGTTCAATACTGAGACAATCTTTTATCAAATGTGGTCCTCCACACTGCTCACAACTAATTCGTATTGCGTGAATATCTTTAGTCATCTTTTCCATTCATCTCTCGAAAGCATCTAACTTTGCGAAAATGGAATCAAAGTCATGGCTAGAATCGGCTCTAGCCGCTTTAGATGAACGAAAAATATCTTTTTCTTGATGCCACTCATGTGAGTGGGAGGCTGTGTTATCAATAATTTTGTGAGCTTCAGTTGCGGTTTTTTTATAATGGAACCATCAGCTGTTATGTCGATGTCTTTTCTTGTAGCAACATTGCATCCTTGGTAGAATATTTGTACTATTTGATAAGTGTCTAAACCATGTTGAGGACATCCTCTCAACAACTTTTCGAATCTTGTCCATGCCTCATATAATGTTTCAATTTGGTTTTTGCGCGAACGTAACAATTTCTCCTTGAAGTCTCACGGCTTTAGATGCCGGAAAGAATCTTTTACGAAATTTCTCAACTAAAACATCCCATGTATCAATCGCTCCTTCAGGTAACGATTCTAACCAATCTTTGGCTTCTCCCTTTAAAGTCCAGGGAAATAACATGAGATAGATCTGTTCATCCTCAACTTCTCTGATTTTGAATAGAGTACAAATCCTATTAAAGTTTCAAAGATGTTCATTTGGATCTTCTTTTGGCGTACCACTAAATTGGCATTGATTAGTTACCATGTGTAGGATTTGTCCTTTGATTTCATAATCCGGTGCATTAATGTCTGGTTGAGTAATTGCATGACCTTGGCCAGTTCGTGTGGCTCTCATTCGATCTTCTATACTTAGAGGTTCCTGATTTTCCATGATTGAATTTGTTGAATCTGAATCACTAGAGAATTCTGATTTAATGGTTTCTTCCTCGACAACCTCTGGTTGAATGATTAGTTGTTCAGGAGGAATGATTAGTGGTTCAGGATCTCTGAATTGTACTTGAATATCCTCCGGGTTCTCAATTGTGAGGTCGGGTTCAAAAAATGGATTATCGAAAATTTGAATTAGAGTACTTGGTCGACTAGAAGATGATTCTAAATAAAAATCAACGGCGACCATATTGGCTAGATGTCTTGATCGAGTTATAGGTGGTGAACGTATGAAAGGTGGTGAACGTTTTGCTCGGTGCATTCACTGAATATCCTATTAGTTATAAAATTAAAAATTATTAAAGTTATTAAATTAATAGACTTTTCTGATTTTGCCCACATTTCGAATAGCTAATAGATGCAGCAGGTAGCCAGAACCCATTAAATCAGAAGCCCACAATTCGCCACTAATAAATCCAACTATTACTACGAACCAGAAAATTTTGGATGTCTATCACTTTAACCGCTTAAAATAATTTTTCGTTGAAATTTAAAGAAGATAAAAAAATTCAATGTCCTAAAAACTAGGGCGTATAAATGAGAAAGAAAAAGCGGGTCGAAAAACGTCGAAAAAAAATAAAAGGTCGAAAGATAAAAATAAGAAAGAAAAGCGTCGAAACTTAAAAGTCTAAAAACTAAAAATTAAAACTTGTGTCTAAAGGTATTAAAGATTAAAAGGAATTCTATATTCAAAACAGCAATAACTTAATTAGGCACTAAAATCTTAAAACGGCGTCGCAAAATTCTAAAGCACCTAAATCTTAATCTAAAGAAAAAGTACTTAAGATATTTTACGACAAAGCCTAAAAATCTAGAAATATAAAATAACTACGGCAAAAACTATAACTTAAAAAAAACTATAACTTAAAACTAGTTACGAACGATAAATATACAAATTACGAATTAAACGATTAAAATTTACAAAATATATAAAAATAAAACTTAAAGTTATAAAAATACAATTTTTATAAAAATATTATTTTTATATTATTATTTTATAAAAGTATTAATTTTATATATTTAATAATAATTAATAAACTTAATATTACTAAATAAAACTAAAACTAAAACTAAATACTAATTAAATAAATCAAAACCTAATTAGGTTAATAATAATAATTAATTTATTAAAACCCTAATAAGTAATTAATGCGTACAAGGTTTAGCCTGTCAGATGGCTCCGCGACTGTGGTTCATTTATGCCTAAAAGGCTCCACGACTGCGGAGTTTGCAGACTCAGATTTCGTGCAGGCCAAAATTCGTGCAGGTTCAGATATATATATATATATATATATATATATATATATATATATATATATATATATATATATATATATATATATATATATATATATATATATATATATATATATATATATATATATATTGATTTTAAAAATAAAATTTAAATAAAAAAATACTTATTAGTAAAAAAATATAAACTTTTTAATTTAAACACTTAAAATTATAGATATTTATATTTTTTATGTTTTTATATTTTAAAACTTATATAAAATTATATTTTTACAAAAATAGCTTAAAAACTAATTTTTTTTATAACGTTTCGCTTTCGGTGTGATGTTCCCTGGCAGCGGCGCCAAAAATACTTGATGTGTGCGAGGGGTAGTACAAAATACTATTATATTTTACTACGAAATACTATTAAATATGATACAAATTTACACAAGTTATTTATTTATTTATAGAATGGATATACCTAAACCTTGCTACAACACTTATAGGCAGTGTACCTAATCGTAGAGTAGTGTAGTTTTTAGTAAGTCTGGTTCGTTCCACAGGGATACAGTTGAGTTTAACGCTATATTTTTATTAACTATATTTGTATGTATATATATATATATATATATATATATATATATATATATATATATATATATATATATATATATAAGTAGTATTATTATTATTATTATTATAAAGGGGGTTTTACCGTTTAATGACCGGTTTGTCGCTTTTCCGTCTTAAATCACAATTAAAACCTAATGTAAAATATTAAATATAACTTAATTTAAAGCGTAAAGTAAATGATAAATAAAAGTACGATAATTAAAAGTGCGATAATTTAAAGTACGATAAATAAAATGACGATAAATAAAATTGCGATGAGATATAAAATAAGAGAATTATGCTTATTTAAACTTCCGTAATCATGATGTTTGACGTGTTGATTTTAGTTTATTACCAAGGGTTAATTGTCCTTTGTCCTGGATTATTCGATATATCCATCTGGTTTTGTCCATAATAGTCCATCGGTCATAATTATAAAGTGCGAAAGTCTTCGTCAAATTACCCTTATATCCGAAGTCAAATATTCCAACTAATTGGGGACTTAAACTATAACAAGGTCTTAATACTTTGTATAATGAATACACCAGGTTATCGACTGCGCGTAATCGAAGGTTTTAATACTTTGTTAACAATTACACCAATTACCCTTGATTGTAATCCACCCCTGTTTTAATGAGTCCAGTGACTACCAATTCATCCCCGTGTCCGGTCAAATGAATAATTATTAGTATTTATAAATATCCCGCCCACCATACCCAGTCAAGCGTATGTGGTTATAGATAAATACGTCAAATTATAAATCTCTATATTAAATCAACGAGATATCATTTAATTAATATAAAGCCCATTAATAGCCCATAGTCCAATTTCCACAAGTGTCGGTCTTTTGTCCAAACCCCAACTATGGTCCAAACCCCAATAATCCCGTCTTAATATTTAGTCTAACATCACGATTACTTCGGCTTAAATAAGCATAATAATAACTTAGCTACGAGACATTAATTTAAAAAGATTGAACATAACTTACAATGAGTATTAATCGCGTAGTGTTACACGGACAGAGTTTCGACTTACAAACCTTAAAACATTCGCTAAAATAACCTTATTATTATTATTAACTTAATATTAAAATTAAAATTATAAATATAAATATAGATTGAGAGATTGAAGTAGAAAAAGGTGTAAAGAAATCGGCAGAATGCGCGGCCTTTTATAGGCCATTCTGAACTGTAGATCTCCGTGATTGCGGTGCTTCTCTTCCTCACAGCTCCGCGATTGAGGAGCTTTGGATTCCAGCTCACCAAAATGAATTAAACGTGGGCTGCTGATAAATATAATATATAATATTATATATAATTAATTATATATTATATTATATTCTTGTGCATAGTTGATTTGTAATTTTAGCTCCGTTGAGTCGTACGTTGATAGTTGGTTCATGTCTCGGTTCCGAATTTTCGAACACCTTTTTGTATAATCTAATATCTTGTACTTTGCTTTTTGCGGCTTGTACTCTTGTCATTTTTAGACGTTTCTCATCAATAATTTGAACCACTTGGATTGTACTTTGTACTTTTTAGCGTTTTGGTCATTTGCATCTTTAAATTGTCGAATCTGTCTTTTGTCTTCGCCTTTTTTTATTTAAACGATAATTACTTGAAATTAGAACAATTGTAACTAAAAGCTTGTCTTCCTTGAAGGATAATGCTATGAAATATATGTTCGTTTTTAGCATTATCAGTGATGATCAAAAGTTGATGCAAGATTTCTATCGTACCATGAGCGATGAGTTGAAGGGTAAGATTAGTCGAGGAATGGCTAAGTATTTTGATGAGTTATTTGAACTGGCCCGGGGTTTCGAACCGGAGGTTCCAAAAAGAAGTGATTTCTCTTTCTCTAAGAGAAAATTTGAAGGTTCGAGTCATTCAAACTTTTCAAGCAAAAAGAACAAGAAGAGTTCCGAAAGTGTTAATAGTGTGAAGAAGGGTGGTTTCGGAAGTTTTCTCCCTAATTTCTATAATTGTGGTCAAAAGGGTCACATCTCTCGTGAATGCCCAAAGTCGGTTATGAATATGCTCACATGTTTTAATTGCCAAAAGCAAGGACACCGAAAGTCGGAGTGTCCCGATTTTCTTACCGATACGGGTACGGCTAGGGGACAAAACTATTTAATGACCAATGATGAAGCCAAGCAATCCAACGAAGTTGTCTCAGGTACTTTCATGGTTAACTTTAATCCGGCAAGGATACTATTTGATAGCGGTGCTAATTTATCGTTTGTGTCGCCGCGATTTTTGTCTAAGCTTAATAAACCGCTAGCTAAGTTAAGTCATCCGGTAGAAGTTGAAATAGCGGATGGTAAGACGGTGCTAGGGGTCGATGTGTGTAAGGATTGTAATGTTGTGTTTGGTCCCGAAACCTTTAAAATAGATCTCATCCCGATGACTTTGGGCGAATTTGATATTGTTGTTGGTATGGATTGGCTCGATCATTATAGAGCCGATATCGCATGCCATGAAAATTCCATTCGTGTGAAGACCTCAAGTGGGGGAGAGTTAATTATTCATGGCGAGAAACGTAGAAGACTTGTGCCATAATGCACTTATGCACGGGCACGTCGTTTTCTTAGTGGTGGTGGCATGGCTTTTCTTGTCCATGTAGTCGATACTCATGAAGAGCCACCATCCATGCGTGAAATTCGAATGGTTAGTGAATTCGAAGACGTTTTTCCAGACGAATTATCGGGTGTTTCGGCGGAAAGGCAATTGGAATTTCGCATTGAGTTGATTCCGGGGGCTACACCCATTACTAAAACTCCTTATCGTTTAGCACCAATGGAAATGCAAGAGTTATTAAACCAAACCAAAGAGTTGCTAGAAAAGGGTTTCATTCGACCGAGGGCCTCGCCATGGGGTGCTCCAGTTTTGTTCGTGAAAAAGAAGGATGCTAGTATGCGGATGTGTATTGATTATCGGGAGTTTAACAAGGTGACGATCAAGAATCATTATCCATTGCCTCGGATTGACGATTTGTTTGACCAACTCCAAGGCGCGACTTATTTTTCTAAAATTGACTTACGGTCCGGCTATCACCAAATGCGGGTCCGTGAGGAAGATATTGAGAAAATGGCTTTTCAAACTCGTTACGGGCATTTTGAATTTATAGTTATGCCTTTTGGTCTTATGAATGCACCGGCGGCATTCATGGAACTTATGAACCGAGTATACTAACCTATGTTGGACAAGTCGGTAATTATGTTCATCGATGACATTCTTGTCTATTCTAAGTGTATGAAGGAACACGAACGTCATTTGCGCGAAGTGTTGAAGACGTTGCGGAAGGAGAAGTTTTATGCTAAACTTTCCAAGTGTGAATTTTGGCTAGGGAGGTTCAATTCCTTGGCTATATTGTGAACAAAGAAGGTATCCAAGTGGATCCGGGGAAGATAGAAACGGTAAAGAATTGGGAACAACCGACTACACCTACAGAAATCTGAAGCTTTCTCGGATTGGCCGGTTATTATCGTCGGTTTATCAAGGACTTTTCTAAGATTGCTTCTCCGTTAACGAAGTTGACAAGGAAGAACGCGAGGTTTAATTGGGAAAATGAGCAAGAAATTGCTTTTCAATTGTTAAAAGAGAACTTGTGTCAAGCTCCGATTTTGGTGTTACCGAAAGGTGTAGAAGATATGACGGTTTATTTTAATGCTTCTTTAAATGGGCTCGGGTGTGTTCTAATGCAAAGAGGTAAAGTCATCGCTTACGCCTCTCGACAATTAAAGGAACACGAAGAGAGATATCCGACTCATGATTTTGAATTGGCGGCGGTGGTTCATGCGTTGAAAATTTGGTGCCACTACTTGTATGGTGTCAAGTGTACGATTTATTCGGATCATAAAAGTTTGAAACATCTTTTTGATCAACGAGATTTGAATTATCGTCAACGTAGATGGATGGATGTGGTAAAGGATTATGATTGTGAGATACTTTATCATCCGGGTAAGGCGAATGTGGTCGCGGATGCGTTAAGTCGAAAGAGTCAACATCCGGCGATACGAGTAGGATCGTTACGCATGATTAGTACTAACGATTTTCTTGTAAAGCTTGGTGAGATTCAAATTGAAGCTTTTGTTAACAACAAACATGAGGAACGAATCATGGGCCAAACGGAGTTTATTACCTTACACCCGCATGGTTTGTTGTCCTTTTAAGGACGAGTGTGGGTGCCTAGAATGGGAGGTTACTGACAAGTGCTACTTGATGAAGCATATAAGTCAAAGTATTCCATTCATCCGGGTGCGACAAAGATGTATCTTGATTCGAAGAAAGAGTATTGGTGGTCGGGCATGAAGCGTGATGTTGTTAAGTATGTTGAACAATGCGTCACATGTTTGCAAGTTAAAGCCGAGCACCAAAAGCCGTATGGTAAGTTACAACCGTTAGAAATCCCAAAATGGAAATGGGAGCACATTACCATGGATTTCATTACAAAGTTACCAAAGACTGCGAGAACCCAATTTGATACGATTTGGGTGATAGTTGACCGATTGACGAAGAGTGCTTTGTTTCTTCCCATTCGGGAAACAATATCGTCGGAGGCTTTGTCAAAGTTGTTTATCAAGGAGGTGATATCGAGACATGGGGTTCCTATATCTATTATTTCGGATCGGGATACTCGTTTCACATCTCGGTTTTGGAATAAGTTTCATGAAGATATAGGTGCACAATTGAGAATGAGCACGACATACCATCCTCAAACGGACGGTCAAACAGAATGTACGAATCAAACATTTGAGGATAGGTTACGGGCATGTATTATCGATTTCGGTGGTAGTTGGGATGAGCACTTACCTTTGGTGGAATTCTCGTACAATAATAATTATCATACTAGTATCGGGATGCCACCTTATGAGATGCTTTATGGACGAAGGTGTTGAACTCCGATTTGTTGGGGTGAAGTGGGACAAAGGGAAATCGGGAGTACCGATTTGGTTTTAGAGACGAATAGTAAGATTGAAATGATTCTGACTCATTTGAAAGCGGCTCAAGATAGACAAAAGTTGTATGCCGATAAACGTAGGCGACTTATCGAGTTCCAAGAGGGTGACATGGTAATGCTTAAGGTTTCACCATGGAAGGGTATTATTCGGTTTCGAAAACGGGGAAAGTTAGCTCCTCGGTTTGTTGGGCCTTTTAAAATTTTAGCTCGTGTTGGTGAGGTCGCTTATCGTTTGGAATTACCCGAAGAGCTTATTGGGATCCATAATACATTTCATGTTTCCCATCTCCGTAAGTGTCTTGCGGATAATTCATCATGGGTGTCATTAGACGAGATTGAGCTAAATAACAAGTTAGAGTATGTTGAGGATCCGATTGCAATACTCGATGAAAAGGTGAAAATGTTGAGAAATAAAGAGGTGAGAACTTTCAAAGTTCAGTGGCGTCGTAGTAAGGCTTCCGAGTTTACGTGGGAATCTGAAGAGTTTGTTTTGGTTTATCTTTCTGCTTGTCATGCGGCTTGAATTGTGAGGACGTAATCTGGTTCAAGTGGGGGAGATTTGTAAGATCCTGTATCCAGCTAAGTGGGACGCCGTCCAATTGTGAAGGACTGGACGCCGTCGAGGATGCTGGACGCCGTCCAGATGAACTGGCAGACCAGCTGTTTTGCTTTTAGATATTTAAAGGGGTAGTTTGGTCTTTTCACTTGTTGGACGTATTTAAGACCACAAGATCAGTTCTAGGAACCTCATTCACTCCACTTTCAACCACCTCATCCTTCCACCATAAATTCTAGAGAGAGAGGAGAGTTCTAGAGTGAGAGAGCTCAAATCAAGGAGGAAGAATGTTGATTCAGGTCAAAGTGCGTGTTTTAAAGTTGTTCATCTAGTCCCTAGCTACGTTTTGATTGTGGTGGTAAGTCATAATCTCAATTTCCATACTTAATTTAGTTTAAGGGTTAGTGTTTGGGTTAGTGATGAACATAAAACCCTTTTATTTAGTGATTTGGGGGTTTTTGGGTAAGTTTGGTTCATGAGGACACAAAGATGACTAACCTAGGGTTTTGAAATGATAAATGGAGCTTATGAGTCTTAATTTGGTTAGTTAATTGCCAGCACACCTAGATATTATGTAAGTGGGTGTTATTTGGGTATGTGTGTGACCTAAATGGGTGTGTTAACCACAAAATGGGTCAAATGAGTTTTGGGTGACCTAGGTTGTTCAATGAGTATATTAAGACCCTAAATGGCTAGTGTTAGGGTTTTGACAAAGTTGACCTAATATTTGGGTTAAGAGTGCAAATGGGTCGAGATTGCACTATGGGTCAAAATGTTACTAGGATGGTGAGTAAGTTGGTTGACCATCTCAATTGTATGATTGATTATATGCATGATGTAATAGGTACATCGCGTTCAAGGTTGTGAGCTTGATTAACTCACTAAAGGCGTTAAGGTGAGTGGAATAATTATACATGTGTGTATGTAATGTATTTACTTGTGCGAAGTGCGATGTGGGTTTTAAGTTCGGGTATGCGATACCACATCGTGTTGGCATGGGATGAGGGTTTAAAGTTCGGGTATGCGATACCTCATCATCGTGTGTGTGTGCGGGCGTGAAGTGTGGGTTTTAAGTTCGGGTATGCGATACCACATTTCACGTGATGGGTGGTTTTAAGTTCGGGTATGCGATACCACCCAAGGGACTAATGATGCATACTAGTGGCGTCTGAGTGGCTAACGGTTCATTCGCGAGAATCGCTCCCTTTATATTTTGGTTAACCATGGTTATGTGTTGTAGTATAGCATATTGTATGGTTTGTGTTATATGCTATCGTTTGTGCTAGCTCGTGATATCGGGGATTTAGCATGTACTTTGAGATGGTATGCTAATTTAACATGCTAGCGTGTATGAGATATTTATGTAAGTGATTGCAAGTAAGTAGGTTATATATGTATGTGTATAATTATTGCATTCATTAAGCGTTTTGCTTACCCTCTCGTTGTTTACTATTTTTAGGTTCCGGAGTGGACAAGGGTAAGGGTGTTCGTTTGGATTAGTTGCCTCCCGCTTTGTTTTGGATAGGGGATGCTTTTGTGAAGTTTGACTTTTGAAGTTTGACCGAGATTGTGGGTAGTTTAACCTCAAACAGCATGCTCTAGGTGTCGTTTGGAAATTAAACTCTTATGGTCGAAACTTGTATTTTTAGAACGGAATTCGTAAAACGGCCGATGTGGGCCCGATGTTGTAAAACTCGATCTTATGGTGAAAATCTCTTAGTTTTACTTATATTAACATGTTGTGAAAGGCGTTTCATTTAAAAGTGATGGGAAGTGGGTTTTCCGCTCATATAAGTTAGACCCCGAAAGCAGAAATCTGCAGTTCATTTGGACGCCGTCCAGATACACTGTGTCAGAAAAAAAAATTAAGGCGTGTTTTTTGTATAACGAGGGTTGGGTCGTTACATAAATTAATGTAAAGAACATAGACACAAGGATTTATAGTGGTTCGGATGGATGTTAACTAATCCACCTTAATCCACTCCCCGATTACACTAAACGGGATTTCTTGCTTCACTAAGCACTTTTCTCCAAACCCGATGGAGATCTGATTTACAAGTCTTCAACTTCTTTGGTAGACAACAAATATAATCTTTATATCCCTTTGAAAGACCAACTCCAACCTAGCTCAACTTGTCTTCAACTAGGACAAGTATTAATCTTCAAATAAGAGTAATCAACTTCCTAAGTCCCTTTAAGGAAGTAGATCACTAAGCTAGCCTATGCTTCTACTAACTGAAGTTACAAGACTCATACACTTTGCAATGATAATCCTAAGACAATACTAGGATATACATCACACTAAGTAAACTCACAAGATAAATAATTTTGATTAGTAAGTTTACAACAACCAAATTCTATATCTATAAGATCATAGAATCTTCTCTTGCTTGATCACATTTGAGTAGTAATTAAAGCACTTGTGATCTCTAGAAATAAGCCTTTGAAATATGCAAGAGGGTCAACTTCAAATGCTCTTTAATGCTTGCTATTTATAGTGAGTTTTTAAAACTAGCCGTTGTCACACGGTCACCAGCACGGTCGACCGTGGTTCGACCGCGCGTACTCCACTCCAAAATATGTATCCGTTGTATAGCCGTTTGACTCAAATTTGAACACCACATTTTGGAATCTTTACTTCATCTAGCACCTGCAAAAGAAACCAAATATCCTATACAAGTACTATATGTATTAAGTGTGTGAGATTTGGTCTTATTGAGTGAAAATGACCTAACACTCCAAATGTAGTAAACCCAACTTTCTTGGAGAAGTGGCTTGATTGACATTTAGGGTAATCTCAGCTTTGGTCAAGACTTAGTTAGGTTCATTAATTCATTTGGGTCAATCCTAAAGACTAGTCAACATGTAATTAACTTCCTAGTTTCAATTAATCACAAGTCATATTCATTTTAAGACTAAGTAGAGATCAATTGAATGATGTCTTTCTAAATCAAACATTAAGTATATAAAGACATCAATGTTAAGTCATACTTGGACATGTTACACAATGTGTTACTTAGACAAGACCAAATAGATTATTGACCATTATTCTTTTGTGAACCATTTTACACTTAATTTATTGAAGTAAACTAGTTACTTGAATCCTAGTATTCTAACTAGTAACACATAGTAAGCATGTTAATCAAGTTGGCAAATTAACGAGTATTAAACACATTAGCAAATAGCAAGTAATACTCACACATAGCAAGAGATAGTTATTCTAAAATCAATCATATGAATGTTTGCACAACACTATGGTTTAAGCTTTAGCAAGCTTACTTGCAATATAACATATTGCATGATTAATGTGTAAGAACACATTAATGTTCAACACATGCACAAGGGAGGAGCAATATCTAGTTGGTACTTGGTGACTACAAGTCTTTACTTAAAAAATTGTTCTTCATTTTGCCTTAATTTGTCACTAAGTAATCTTTAATTGTAATCAGTGTTCTGGTGACATTAGCTTATGTGTATTGGTACTTGGCAGTGTTGTAAATCTCCCGAGATCTCTCCTAGATCTCCCCGATATCTCATTTTTAGAAGGCAACCGAGACGAGATGTTCATCTCCCGAGATTTCTTGATCAACGAGTTTAAACTTAGTCAAAGCCACGGTTTCTCAGATTTTCTTGCTAATTTGTAAGATTTTCTTGTAAAATTCATAATTTCTAAGATTTTCTCGCTCATTTCTCGGATTTTTTTGTAAAATCTCGTAAAAATGTATATAAATATACATATATTTATGTTTTTATGTATATTTTTATTAAAAAAAACTATAAAGTCAACGTAAGTCAACGTTCGAGATCTCCCCGAGATTATTCCGAGATGCCGAGATCTCCTTAAAAAAGTCCAAACGAGATCTCCGCGAGATCCGAATTCTCCAACCTTGGTACTTGGTGATCATCCTAAGAATATCTAGACAAGTTTTAAGATCACAAGTTATTGATTAATACTTATGTGTTATGTCTAATCATGGTTAATTTGTCATTAAGATGTAATTAAGCGTAATTAACCAAGATTAGTGTTTTTATGACCAAGACTCGGTTGAGTATGGAAAGGACATCTATTCTAAGCGTGTTGAGAAAGGTTTCATGAATTATAGATGTCGGGAAGTGGTCAAACTAAATTTGATCAAAAATGGTGACAGAGAATTCTGAAGTCGCACTACGGTTGACCATGGTGGCAGCCGTGCAACTTGTTTTCACAAAAGTGCGTTGAAGATTCAGTCTGGGCTTCTATGGCAAAGTATACGGTCGACCGTACTTTGACCGTGTACTTTAATGATCTTTATTTTCATTCTATAATTTTTGTTTGACTTGGTCATTTGCAAGATCAAGTATGGATTAGTGAACTTGCGTGTTTTATGTTAAGATGTCGATCATCACTTCTGCATATGTATGTGTCATCATCAAAACATATTCTTTGGTTAATCATCATACTTAACTTTGTCGGTTAGTCCATTAACCAACATTCAACCAACATTCTCCCCCTTTTTGATGATGACAAACATACAAGTGATGAGGTACATTTTGCTATAAATATGCAAGTGTTAACATCACTTATATCCATATTTCTCCCCCTTTTGTCGAAGCAAAAAGGTTAGCTCCCCCTAGAACTAAGATCGCCTTTAGAGCAAAGCTCCCCCTTAAATTGTGCACGATGGAAGATAATTATTAAAAACATAACAAGCACACATTTTAGTCATAGCAAACACGAAACATAGATATGCATATACGAAATTATGCATGGATAACATTGCAAAGCACCTCTAGATTTGTTCTACATGGGGCGAGAGGTGCTTGGTTATGAGGAGCCCCTTCCACAAACAAGGTTGTTCAGAAATCGTCGTAAGAGCTTGTGGGTTCGACGATTTTGACGGTGAAGAATGGACATTTGAGTGGAGTATAATAGTGTAATGAACTGGTCATCTTCAACACTATCATCGAATCCTGTAACACTCCAGGTAGGTGCGTTCTCACCTTCTGTTTCTTCGTTAAATGGTCTAACCGAATGATAATTGATTGGGAAGGTGGTTAGACCAACGGGATAAAGATCTTGAATACACAGTTGCGTGAAGAGTTTTGTCAGGTGTGCTCCATAAGGAAGGGAGATTGATTCATTGTACACCAACCCACTCATCCTCTTTGCCATGAAAAGTGCCATGTTGACTTGAATTCGGTGTTGGAGACACCAGAGTAAAGAGGCTTCACAGGCATGGACCTTTGTGGAGAGATTTTCCACCTTGCAGTAGATATTTTGGTTTATGACCTTGAGCCAAAGGTCAAACTTAGGTGATTGATGGGCCTTTGACAAAAGGTGTTGATAATGTCACCTTTTGTGACAAACTCGGGAAGACAATAAAGATATGGACTGTAGGTGAAGAATTCCACACCTTCATCAGGTACATGCATGAATTTTCCAAAGTCTTTGAGAGATATGGAAAACCCTTTATCAAACAACCGAAATTTGATGTTGTTTGGGAGAGTGAATTCATAGTTCGCATAGAATTCTCGAACTAGAGTGGAGTGAATGAGACCTCTTAAGGTTAAGAATGCGTCCCATTTTATGTGAGCAAAATTCTTGAGAAGGTCCTCAGGAAAGTGTTCAATAGTGACCACATAACCTTCGATAATTGGTCTAGTGCTAACCATTTATCGGTTGTGATTGATCATATCTCTTTCTTCTTGGGAGTTAGGAAAGTGATTATCAAAGGAGTCGGAAATGGAAGAAGACAAGTTAATCATGAAAGGATTGTTAGGGGACTTGTTTGTTTGACTCATTTTGAGTGAAGGGGTTGTAGTGAGTCTTGCATCATGATCTTATCAATTTAAAGGGAAAAATATGAGTCTTCATTTAATCTTTCATTCCCTTTTGAAGTAATTGAATCTTTTAAGGAATTGAATCATATTTAATTATGATGAATTGTGCTACTTTGTGTACTTTTAGATCAGATCCATTTAGGTTTGAAGGAGTCAATGTGCATTAATTCTTCAAAGAAAGAGAAAAGGTAGATTTTTCAGACTGCTGCACGGTCGACCGTGTGCTTGACCGTAGGAATTCTGAAGATATTTGTTTTTGTTCAACAAACTAGTGTTTGCCCAGATTAACTCATTGAAGCAAATATTATTCAAGAAATATTCAAATAGTCATAAGAACAAACATTCAATCACATAATGTATTACACCAGATAAACAAATTCAAACAACATTGTAAATTCATCTTCTTCTACTACTCCCTTCACCTCTACTTCTCACATCGTTGTTCCTCCGGCATGAGAAAGCTCTTTTCGCTTTCTTTGATAGCAATTGAATCTTGGATTGATACTTCTTTATCTTAGCTTGGTTCAGGTAGATTCGTTCTGCTTTTGACTCACGGTCCAAACCATAAAAAGGATCATCAGGTTCGTTTGGAAACTCTTCTTCATCACTGTCGAAGATTTCTTCTAGATTAATTTGTGAGTTGGTCATCGCTTCATAGACCCTTTCGATCTCGTTAGAGTCATCTTCGTCTTCACATCCCACCATGGTCAACGTATGACGATTGAATATTTGATTTATTGGATTGATGTGAATGTCATCCATTACTCTTAGTTTGTTAAACAACCTAGTGAGATGCATTCCATATGGAAGAGCTCTTGTTGAGTTCTTTGGTATATTGATCATTTGTATAGCCATAAAATAAGCCATATCAACTGGTTCTTGCATTTCCAGACATTAAAGGAGAGCCATTTGAACAGCATGAATGTGCGAGCGATTTCCCATTTACAATAAATATTGTAGTCGATCACTGTGTTCCATATGCGGAACTTCTTTCGCAAATGTTTGCCTAGTACACCCCGATTGATGATTTCTTCTCTTGGAGCATTGTCTTCACATAGTGTTTGAATAGCCATATCTCTATTAATGAAGTGTGGGAGATATAAAAGACTATGTCCTGTGTGGAAGAACCTTCGTCCATTTGTCAGAACTCCCAACAATTTTCCAAATTCGTGAAGGGGTATCTTTGTTCTTGTTGCTTTTAATCTAAAAGATACTGATCCATCAACATAAATGAAACTAGAGTAGAAGCTTCGAAAGAGTGATGGATATATGGGTCCATTCAGATCAAGAAATGCATTCCACTTTAAATCTGAGAAGGCTGCAACCATTTCAGGAAAATCTTCAACATCGACTCTTCTTCCTTCTGCTATTCTTCGATTACTCAATCTTTCTCTATTGAGTGTTGATCCATGTGGAGGGAAGTTGGATGAGCTTTCTCCTCGATTAGCCATTTCCTGCACAATGATACTTTCAATTAGTTCAAAGTATATATGTGTTTCAATTGTAGGCTACAAGTTTTGCAAACTTTAATTATCATCAACAGTTAAGCGTTTTGATGTTAATATTCTTCACATTTTCACTATTCATTAGTGTCAATGAGTTTGCAACTAGATTATGATTTTCATAAAGTTCATATGTGTTTTAGATTTTTGAGATCATCATTAACACATGTTTTGACATCTAACATTATCACACTCAATTTGCAACAATGTAGTTTATATCATATGAACAATGATTCTGTGAAAATCTAACCTAGATGTATAATGAACCCTAGAATTATCCAGAGTTAAATCAATGCATAGATAGGCATCACTACAATCGTTTCTAAGTTGTTCTCAAGAACAATTTTGATTGTTTGTATCAATTTGGATTTTGGGACATTCTAGTTAGGGTTTCTTCACAACATTAGTAAAGAGTTCATCATACAAACACAATTGAATGCTAGGAAAACATGGATTGATCATACCGAGAGTAGGAATTGAGATGGAAGGAATGAGTTGTTCTTCGGTGTGCGGTCGATCTCCTCAGCCGTGCAGAGAGTAATTGTTTGAATTGAGTTTGAGTGAAATGAAAAGTGAGAGCTTAATTCAATTTAAAACAGTGTCAGGCCGCGCACGGTCGAAGTACGGTCGACCGTGGCATTCGGGCTGGAGGAAAAGCTTCTAGACGATTGGAACAGGTTTCTACGGTCATGACTGCGGTCAGCCGTGCTTCAGCCGTGAATCTTCTGATGAAGAGTTTCTTCACTTCTTCTTCTTTTGAGCGCGTTTTGATGATCCTTAGGTTCTATAGAATACTTGAGGACAAGTTTTCTTTTCCTAACATTGAATGATCAAATCCTCCCGATGTTTCATCATCAATGACATGTAATATACTACATACTATATATATATATATATATATATATATATATATATATATATATATATATATATATATATATATATATATATATATATATAGTCATAATCAAGAGGGAAACACTTTTTAGGGGGGAAGGGGGAAGCAAATTATTTTTTTTTTTTCGTTTTTTGAAAAATCTTTGTTCACGAACATTATAGATTAGATGAAAATATGAACATTTAAAAAAGACACTTTGTGATGAATGTCATTATTTTGGCGGGAAAACACTCGAATAAAAAAATTAAAACATTCGATGCATTGAATGTTTTCCTGCTGAGTTTATTTGCATCGTTTTGTTTTCATCTTGTGTAAAGTATTTTTTTTGAATTTAGCCCGATTTAGAGTTTAGGGTTTTGGGTTTTGGGTTTTCGGGTTTACTCCGTAAACCCTCAATCCAAAACCCTAAACCCTAAACCCTAAACTCTAAACTGTTCGTGTTAAAATATTCAATCTAAACCCTAATTTCTAAACCCTGAACCCTAATTTCTAAACCCAAAACCCTAATTTCTAAACCCTAATAGCTAAACCCTAATTTATAATCACCTAATTTCTAAACTCTAATTTCTAAACCCTAATTTCTAACCCCTTAAAAAAAACTTAGCAGCAAAATATTCAATGCATTGAATGTTTTTATTTTTTTCTTCAAGCGTTTTCCCGCCAAAATAATGACATTCATCACAAAGTGTCTTTTTTAAATGTTCATATTTTCATTTAATCTATAATGTTCGTGAACAAAGTTTTTTCGAAAAACGAAAAAAAAATTACTTCCCCCCACTTCCCCCCATATATATATATATATATATATATATATATATATATATATATATATATATATATATATATATATATATATATATATATATATACATATCTATATTCAATTATACATATAGTATACACAAAACGCAACAACTTGTATTTAGCATGCAATTCATAGTTTCATTCAAACATACAATCCTAATACAAGTAAACTTCATTCAACATTCCTTTTGAAATCATTTCCAAATTTTTTTTTTTGCATTTGTATGAAAAACCTTTCATTTATTCAAAGTTCTTTGAGAAAGTTATTCTTTTAAGCATTTTGATCGTTGGTATTGGTTGATTTTAAGGTTACTCAATTCTTGACTTATCCCTTCCATTGAATTGCTAGTTTGGTCCATTTTTCCCATGTTCTCAATTTTCCTAATAATAGACAATGGACTTTGATTACATAATTTGTATTTACTAGAGTCGTGACACAAATTCATTTCAAGTTAATCTTTTGATGAATTACAAATAGTTGTCTTTTCAAGCTTTCTTTTCAAAAAGTTGTTTTCATCAATTAGAACTTTACTAAATTGCTTAACTTTGTGTAATTCTTTTTCTAAAAGTTTTACTTTGTCACGACTACTATCATATACAAATTTAATAATTTTGTAATCATCTAGCAATTCTTCATAATTAGATGGATAAAATACATGTACCTCATTGCAATACATGCTTGAGACATCATCTTCTTTGTAGGGAGATTCAACCTCTTCTTCACTTTAACCATCTTGATTTAAATGATTCCAAGAACCCATGAGGCAAAACTCTTCATCTCCATCCAAACCCTTTTCTTGAGTATCTTCCCAATCTCTATCAAGATCCCTAAGCTTCTTCAATTTCTCTCTTACTCTTTTACTCTTTAAACTCATAGAGTTTTCTTCTTCTTGAGAGCATAGTGAATCCCAACATTCCTTTAAATTTTCACATGAGATTATCTTCATTCTTTCTAGCATCAAATTGTTTCAAAACTTCATTGTCTTGAAATGTTGACTTCACTAGTCTTGAACTAGCTTGTGGAACAAAGTCTCCTACTTTGATTATCCTCCACAAGTAGTAATCCTTAGATTTGAGATGATCTTCAAATCTTGATTTCCACACAACAATATCTTCTATATCAAAGATTGGTGCTTCTTTCACCAATTCTTCCAAGTATCCCATAGTTTGAGTTGATTCGAGAATCGTTGACTCAAGTTTTTGCACAAAACGAATTTTGACACTTCCAAAAACGTTTAGAGAGCAATGATTTGAGCAACCGCTCTGATACCAATTGTAAGTAACTAGAGGTTGAAACGTTTTTAACACTTTTTCGATTGATCACTAAATTTGAGTAACTATGATCAACCAATTCAACTCAAACTTGATGTGTGTGGTGTATATGTTCAAAATAATAAGTAAAGTAATATAAAGAACATAGACACAATGATTTATAGTGGTTCGGGTGGATGTTAACTAATCCACCTTAATCCACTCCCCGATTACACTAATCGGGATTTCTTGCTTCACTAAGCACTTTTCTCTAAACCCGGCGGAGATTCGATTTACAAGTTTTCAACTTCTTTGGTAGACAACAAACCTAATCTTTCTATCCCTTTGAAAGACCAACTCCAACCTAGCTCAACTTGTCTTCAACTTGGACAAGTATTAATCTTCAAATAAGATTAATCAACTTCCTAAGTCCCTTTAAAGAAGTAGATCACTAAGCTAGCCTATGCTTCTACTAATTGAAGTTACAAGACTCATACACTTTGCAATGATAATCCTAAGACAATACTAGGATATACATCACACTAAGTAAACTCACAAGATAAATAATTTTGATTAGTAAGTTTACAATAATCAAATTCTATATCTATAAGATCATAGAATCTTCTCTTGCTTGATCACATTTGAGTAGTAATTAAAGCACTTGTGATCTCTGAAAATAAGCCTTTGAAATATGCAAGAGGGTCAACTTCAAATGCTCTTCAATGCTTGCTATTTGGTGAGATTCAAAAACTAGCCGTTGTCACACGGTCACCAGCACGGTCAACCGTGGTTCGACCGCGCGTACTCCAGTCCAAAATATGTATCCGTTGTATAGTCGTTTGACTCATATTTGAACACCACATTTTGGAATCTTTACTTCATCTAGCACCTGCAAAAGAAACCCAATATCCTATACAAGTATTATATGTATTAAATGTGTGAGATTTGGTCTTATTGAGTGAAAATGACCTAACACTCCAAATGTGGTAAACCCAACATTCTTGAAGAAGTGTCTTGATTGACATTTAGGGTAATCTCAGTTTTGGTCAAGACTTAGTTAGGTTCATTAATGCATTTGTTCAATCCTAAAGACTAGTCAACATGTCATTAACTTCTTAGTTTTAATTAATCACAAGTCATATTCATTTTAAGACTAAGTAGATATCAATTGAATGATGTCTTTCTAAATCAAACATTAAGTGTATAAAGACATCAATGTTAAGACATACTTGGACATGTTACACAATGTGTTACTTAGACAAGACCAAATAGATTATTTACCATTATTCTTTTGTGAACCATTTTACACTTAATTAATTGAAGTTTACTTGAATCCTAGTATTCTAACTAGTAACACATAGCAAGCATGTTAATCAAGTTGGAAAATTAATGAGTATTAAACACATTAGCAAGTAGCAAGTAATACTCACACATAGCAAGAGATAGTTATTTTAAAATCAATCATATGGATGTTTGCACAACACTATGGTTTAAGCTTTAGCAAGCTTACTTGCAATATAACATATTGCATGATTAATGTGTAAGCACACATTAATGTCCAACACATGCACAAGGGAAGAGCAATCTCTAGTTGGAAATTGGTGACCATCCTAAATGTATCTAAGTGTATTTTAGGATTACAAGTCTTTACTTAAAAATATTGTTCTTCATTTAGCCTTCATTTGTCACTAAGTAATCTTTAATTGTAATTAGTGTTCTAGTGACATTAGCTTATGTGTGTTGGTACTTGGTGATCATTCTAAGAATGTCTAGACAAGTTTTAAGATCACAAGTTATTGAATAACACTTATGTGTTATGCCTAATCATAGTTAATTTGTCATTAAAATGTAATTAAGCGTAATTAATCAAGATTAGTATTTTTATGACCAAGACTCAGTTGAGTATGGAAAGGGCATCTATTCTAAGCGTGTTGAGAAAGGATTCATGAATTATAGATGTCGGGAAGTGGTCAAACTAAATTTGATCAAAAATGGTGACAGAGAATTCTGCGGTCGCACTACGGTTGACCGTGGTGGCAGCCGTGCAACTTGTTTTCACAAAACTGCGTTGCAGATTCAGTCTGGGCTTCTACGGCTAAGTATACGGTCGACCGTACTTTGACCGTGTACTTTAATGATCTTTATTTTCATTCTATAAGTTTTGTTTGACTTGGTCATTTGCAAGATCAAGTATGAATTAGTGAACTTGCATGTTTTATGTTAAGATGTCGATCATCACTTATGCATATGTATGTGTTATCATCAAAACATATTCTTTGGTTAATCATCATACTTAACTTTGTCGGTTAGTCCATTAATCAACATTCAATCAACACGATCGTTAGTCAAAAATACACGATTGGTCCTCAAACTTTCTTAAAAATTGCACCAAAAGTCTATAACTGCTACTGTTTGTTCATACCTTCATCAACCTCATGAACTTGAAACTCAAATTCTTAATTGATCATCTTCAACAAACATTCATTATAGATTCGTGATTCTCGTTGGATATCTAACACTCGTTGATCACCTAATGAAAACCCGAATAGTGAAACATGTTTTGAAGAATCGAAAAAGGTGGGCTGTGATGAACTACCAAATATTAATCTTAATGAAAACCCGAATTTAAAGGATATATTTAGGGTCGATTCTTTTCGTCGTCTACCCAGTCGGGCCCTTATCCGCAAGAGCCAACGAAGTTCCGGATCTTCCGATGCTACTTCATTTCGATGTTTGGAAAAAATGTACTAATGGAAATCAAAAGAGCTGCAGCAACTAAAATCGAAACTTTGACAATAGTTCAGGAGGTGGTAAGGAAGAAATTAGTGCTTAGCGCATTTGAAATACTCAATCACCCAATTAATCCAAACGTGTTAGCCGAAGAGAAGAAATTATTAGAGACTTTTAAGAAAGCAGTAGGTACTTGCGTAAAACATAACAAACAACAAGACTAAGACAATGATTAGGATTAGTTTGTGTTTTAATTTATGTTTTAAATCTATCTGAATGCTTTAATTTTCGTTTGTTTGTGAGTTTTATAATTTTAAAATAATGTAATCATATTTGTGTTAATTAAGGAAAATGTTATTTTAGTTAAAATGAATAAAAAATATATTAATTAATAACGTGAAAGTTAAGAGAACAAAATGTTAGTTATGATCAAATTTGCAAAAAAAAAAAAAAAAAAAAGCCGAGGCTGCTGTCGCAACGGATTTAATTGTGTACCGTCGCAACGGATCTAAAAACGGGTAAAAACGGTCTACGTTAAAACAACCGACAACAACGGTAAAAATGGTCAACTTCAAAAAACGTTCGAGACGGGGTCGAAGCAGATTTTGACCAATGTTGACTTTTAATATATTTTTAAACATAACCATTATTTCAAATTAAAGACAAATATTTGAAATTAAACATACATTTTAATTACAAATTTATGTCTGATATGTTAATGTTTAAAATATATATAAAAAATTAATTTCGATTAACATCCGTCTCGATTTCGTCTTGACCGTTGCGACGTTTTAAGGTCCTAATCATGCAAGTTTTATAACTTTGGTTATGGTTGCGAAAATTTAGTTATATGAATCAACTATGAAATTTTGTTGTTAACGTGATCATGATTAGACCATTTGAAACGCACCATCTTCAACGGCGTTGGTGCCTATGTGGCAGGCCGGAAACGCCAACAATCGGCCGTATCCCGGCGTTGGCCACTCGCGTTTTTCCGGCGTTGGGGAGACTCCAACAGAGGCTACAACGGACGTTGGATCGACGTGTACATTTTTGTTTGGTGCTGAGATTTGACCAAAACTCCATAGTTGCAGATATATTTTGTGATTTTAGGAAGAAAATAAAATTTACAGGTATGAAATTTTTAGGTTGTGGGAGTAATTTGGGGAAGAAGAGTCGTGGGAGTAATTTGGGGAAGAAGAAAACAATTTATCAATTTTTAAGTTAAGTCCCTCAACTAATATATAGATTCTATTATAACCCTTTAAAAAATAATAGTATGTATTATGTCAAGTATTCAATCTCAAACTTGTAAATAACTAGATATTTTTTTAACTAGTCTTCTTTTGTAATAAATATAGATATATAAAATAGCTGTTTATTGTAATTAAAAAATATTTTTAAAATATAAATATAATCATATTAATAATAAAAATAATATAAAACAATTAAATAAAACACAAAAATACAAAATTAAATGCCACATCAGCATTCCACTACCACAACACGAACTCACAACACGAACTCTACTCCACTCAATAACTCAACACGTCCTAGTCATAAAAAAAGTACAAAAAATGCACAACACGAACTCACAACACGAGTTATCAATACAAATGGTCTTATACGGAGTATTTGTTTTCTTTTGGGTTCATATTAAATTAAATGGATTATGGATTATTGGATTATTACAATTAAGAAAAACAAATGATCTGTCAATTGTCAATTGTAATTTTAATGTTGAACATTGAATTAGCCATGCTGAATGTCTACAGTATGACTTCCTAAACTCCCACATCTCCCCACTCAAACAATGGAGTAGAGTCGACTAGTCGACTAGTCTTGATCTGTTACGTAAAAAATCACTAGTAGGCTTTTTATTTTATATACATATAAAAATAAAAAATAAAAATATAAAAAACTACTGTATCTTAAAATAACCACACATCCTGCTCTCTTTCATATTCCAAATCACAATCTCTAGTCGCCAGCTGCATCTGCTCCTGCTATATATTTACTCCGTATATCCCACTGTCTGTCGTTTACTGCTCTTTTTTTTTTTTTTTTTTTTTTTTTTTTTTTTTTTTTATCAGTTCAAACTTGAATAAAAATATCTCATCTGCCTCATTTCAATGGACTTTCATCTTCATCATCATGAAGATTCTTCTTCTTCTTCTTCACTTGCTCTTCCCCTGTTTTCTTCTGAACCGACTTCTTCATCCTCCATTAAATCCTCCAGTAAGTCCTTTTTGTTGTTTATACAAACAAGATACTTATATGGGTTAAAAAGTGCATGCTCAACTTACACTCCCATGTAACATTTTTTTATCTTTCTTGTTTTTAAAACTATAATTAGATGCGGCATTTATAATCGTCAACAAAGTACTGTAGTAACATATATTAAAAAAAAACAAATGTGTATGTATAGATCATAATATATGTAACTTTTAGGTAACAAATATTTTTGCAATAAAGATTGGATTTTTATTCTTGGGTATGAATCCTTTTTTAGTTCATGGATGAGAAAGTTTGACAAAATAATGTATTTTGCTAGAAGGTTGGAATTTTTTTTTTTTTTTTTTTAATATTGTTGTTACTAATATTTGAGTGTGTGTGTGTGTATGTGTGTGTGTGTGTGTTAAAGAAGATATGATGCAAGGAGCAAGTGGCTACTTCAGCATATGTCAATGGCAAGAACTTGAAGTTCAAGCTTTAATATACAGACACATGCTTACTGCTTCACCCATTCCTCAACAGCTTTTACACCTTTTACTCAACTCATCATCATCATCATCATCATCATCATCATCATCATCATCATCTAACTCCATAACAAACATCAACTCTACTTTTTACCCTCTTTCCAACATCCCACCTTGTAAGTCACTCCTAAAATCTACTATTTCTGTATAAATTAGGTGAACTTTTAATACTTATTAGATGTAACATTTTTTTTTATTTTAAAAATCACATTTTGAAAAAGTACACAATAGATCATATGGAATGATATCCTTATATTTCTTATATCTTTTGAAATTTTTTTGTTTCTTGAAGTGTACCAAAGTACAGGAGGGTATTGGGGAAAAGGTGGAATGGATTTAGAACCAGGAAGGTGTAGAAGAACTGATGGTAAAAAATGGAGGTGCTCAAGAGATGTTGTTATTGGCCATAAATACTGTGAACGCCATGTCAACCGTGGCAGAAACCGTTCAAGAAAGCCTGTGGAAGCTGTCCCCACACCAACAACAACCACCAATCACAGTAGTACAGCTGGAAGTCAACCGTTTGCAACGTTGACTAGTGCTAGTGGTGGTGGTGGTGGTGGTTCTGGTTCTGGGCATTCTCCATTTTTTGATCAACTTCATCATAATCAAAGGTACATAATTTAATGTTTATTATTACTGTAAAGTTTTGACCTTTTTGGCCTACATTGCATATATTGTTTGTACGGTACAAGTGAAAGAGACAAGTCTTTATTGGTATTTTAAATGCGCATGTTAAAAGTTGCTAGGTAAACTACAGTGAAAGTTCCTGTTGGTTGTTTTGTATTTTTCACTTTTTTTTTTTTTTTCATTCAGTCATTTTTGTAGAAAAAAGTTTCTTTTTAAAGGTCTATTTTACCCTTAATTGGTTTACTAGCATTTTTTGATATCATTTGAGAAGTCTATTACGGAGTTATTGTTGGATTGTTGCTTAAATACCAATAAGGTTACACTGTATTTTTTATTTGGGTAAGTGAGGAAAATTTTTTATCAACGAACACATTGACTTTTCCATAGAAGGTGAAATTTCGGGTAATCAAAACGTACCAAACAATTAATATAAATTAATATAGTTGAAAATATATGTTTAGGTCAGATGGATGTATGTATGTGTAGATTGAATTGGATTCATTCCATGGAGTGTTTGCAAGCATGTGAAAATTTAATACTCCGTATATGTGTATTATTGAATATATGATGTGTCATAAGTCAGAACCTGACAATTTCATTAGATCTTTGCACCATGTTTGAATAAATCTTATGTTTTATTATTATATTATAATATTATATATATATATATTATATATATACGGAGTATTTATATTTATATTTGCTTTAAAAGATGGACTTTATTTTCAGTACATATTTGAGCAAAAATATTAATTAAGATCTTACAAATGTGAACACCTTGACAAAAACTTATGCACATAGTGGCCTTTGTAGCCTACTCTACACGTTAGCACATTCCCCTTCTTGTGTTTAACCTTCAATACAAATACAATCGATATTCAATAACACATAAAACACTCAATTTTCATTTTCATATAAACAGAAAATGAAAAATGAAATAAATTGAAATGAAATTGATAGGAGTAATATATAAAAGGAGTAAAAGATTTACCACAGATATGTGTATTGATTATAGTTTGGATTTTTTAGGCTTTTAGTGGGTCTCATGTTGTAGATGTGGACAAAACGCATGGGTCCCATGTTTGAAGTCTTTGGAAAAGGTGTTAGGAATCTGGGGTCAAATCTGGTGTGAAACTCACCCCAGCCACTCATATTTGCACTGTACTATCAGCCTGCTCTACTAATTTCCCTTCTGTTTATTTCTAATTTACTCACTGGCATACACACCTACTTCTCACTTTTATATGGGCAGTGATATCTACACAACCAATTTTTACAAATACACAACCAAACATGCTTTACAGTGTTGTACTGTACAACACTGTAAAACATGTTTGGTTGTGTATGTGTAAAAATTGGTTGTGTATATATCATCACCCCTTTTATATACACACTATTTTGTACTACGTGTTTTCAATAAATTAAATTGAATACGGAGTACTTTTTTTTTTGTTTATTTCTAAGGATAAAAAATATTTCTATTTCTATTTTCTGTATTCTATAATCTATATACAGAGACAAGGCATTGCAGTATGTAGTAATTTAACCATATTAATAGTTTACTTAAAACTATATTATTTTTTCGTAAAATAAAATCACTTGTGAAGATTATGGATAACAAGTGACAAGCATATAATGTATTAGCTCAATTTATTAGGCTAATATTAGCTCAAGTGACAAGCATATATCATATGCTTGATTAGAGTAATATCCATATGCCTTTTGGTATGGTACCGCCTTCTAGATACGAGCCTCACCAGGATCCTCTATTGTACTTTTTGTTGAACTCGTTTTCTTTTCGAAAATGTTTATGATGTTATATAATGTTCTCGTTATTTTTGCCAATAAATACATAAATAAATAAATAAATAATATGTCTTTTGTTATTCTCAGGACTTCAAAATCTACTATTGACAAGAATGCATATGGATTTTCGCAAGGCAAATTATTAGAAAACGACAACAGATCATCAAGTGATCGAGTTCTTCGACCTTTTTTTGATGATTGGCCAAGAACTGATCAAGATCAAGAATTGCTAGCTACAAGCCTGTCCATTTCAGTACCCGGAGATACATCTTCTGATTTCTCGTTGAAACTTTCATCTGGAAACAATGAAACGGGCCATCGTGGGGAACAAATCGATAGTGAACGAGAACGTGGCCCATCAAACTGGGGCATGTTGTGGGGAACACATCATGCAGGTTCAATGGGTGGGCCTCTTGCTGAAGCGTTGAGATCATCTTCAACGTCTAACTCGTCATCACCAACGAGTGTTTTACATCAGTTGCAACGCGGTTCTACTACTACTTCTGAGACTAGTTATGTTAGCACTTGATTGCATTGTGTTTTATTTTTTTTATTTGATTACGTGTTTGCTGTATTGTGATGATGTACACCTTGTCAAGAATTGTCCTGGCTCTAACTATACAACATTGTTTGTTATGTTCGGTTTGTATGTATTGTGATAGTGCAACCGTACAGGAACTTAAGCGAAAAAGAATTATTTCGCCACTACTCAGCTAATTCGAAACTGTCCTTCCTTTCAACCTCATTTACATTATATAGTGAAAGCTACAACAAAGACAAATAGTCAACAATGCCTACAAAAATAATTATTTCGACCTAAAAAGGCTCGAATTCCAAGTGCCTTTCAGCAGATCCGTTGTAGTTTAAATATTTTTTCGCATTCTGCAAACATTCATATTCATCCTCTCCAATATCATAATCCTCGGGCACTTCTGGCTGAGTAGCACACCGTATCAGAGCCCAATTCAAACCATCAAAGAACGGGTGTTGTTTAATCTCTGCAGCCCCTTTTTTTTTTTTTTACCCCAATCGGTTTTCAGGCTCCTTTATAAACAACCCTTTGATAAGATCTCGTGCTTGGAAACTAACGAGCGGTGTGTCAGGAAAATTAACGCTTTATATAACCAAATTTGCTAACGTCACATCGTTTCCCGAACCTTTAAAAGGAGTCGTTCCATACAAAAGCTCGTAAAGAAAAATCCCAAACGTCCACCAATCAACAACACTTCCATGACCATCTCCTTTGATGATTCCCGGCGCAAGATACTCGTGGGCGGTGGGTCCCAACAAATGAGTTGGATCGGGCTTCTGTCGGCTCAGCTACAAGCTGGGGTAATGATCTGGGTAATGTAGCAGGGGCGAGTTTTCTTTTTTTTTTTGGTTCTGCGTATTTTAGGGTGAAACATAAGACTTGACATGTGGGTTTAATGCAGAATGGACCGATGCAGTTGGACCACGCACACGGGGCTTGACATTCTTGGAGGGTCGATCGTACCTGATGAAGGTGATTGCAGGAGAGTGGGATTCACAGAACAATGAAGAGAAAGATCGAAGTCTGTGAGCATTATGTGACCATCCTGTCGTACTAGAATGTTTTCTGGTTTTAGATCCCGGTATATAATTCCGAGCATATGCAAGTATTCCAAAGCTAGAAAGACTACAGCAACGTCGAATCAGTAAATTACATTTAATCTAAGTTGGTACATATATGAAGTTATTCAGGATTACCCTTGCTGTTTCCAACCCATACCTGGCCACCACTAAATATTCGACCTAGACAGGATTCGAACCTGGGACCAAGGTTGCAAAATACGTGAGACGGGGTCGAGACGGTCGGGTCCTAAAAAGGTCGACACGTTCGAGACGGGGTCGAGACGGGGGTCGAGACGGACGTTGACCAAAGTTGACTTTTAAATATATAAGTATAAAAATGCTTATATGTATACATATTTTAAAGCTAAAAACTTTAATTAATTAATTTATACCGATAATTGCTATCATCGTTAATTTAATACAAAAAATTCAAACTAAAATACGATATATTTTACCGATTTTATCGATTTTCTCCCTTTTCTGAATGTTGACCGACTTTGACTCGATTTTTTTCAACTTTAACCCGAATTTTGATCGTTGACTGTCATATTAGACGGTTTTCTACGAGACGGGACGGACTAGTCATCAAACCGTCGAGACGGGCGTCGAGACGGCTCGAGACCGGGTGTTTTGCAACAGTGCCTGGGACCTCTCACAAGGCACTCAAACCCCAACCACTGGGCTATTTAGTGATGTTTTTTTCTTCAGATGTACAGAATATAAGTTTATTCTAAAGCAACTATAATGACGGATCGATGGCCAAACAACAACACAACTCAAATGGACCCGTTAAAAAAAAAAAAACTGACCCATTTTGGTTCGACCCGTTTGGACCCAAACCCAATTGCCAGGTATACTTATATATAAGAAAATGGGTCAAAATCACCACCTTACAGCCCACATATAAGTTACACACCAACACTGCAGAAAATATCTTATAGAGGAAACTTAATATGGATAACGATATGACAAAAATGGAGTTAACAAATGCATGATGAGTTCGACCGTACCTTGCTCCTTGTTGGTCAAAATATCTTCCTGCAGGTTGCTTCTGTCGAAGTACATGCAAATCGCCACCTGGACAATACTCCATAACTAGACAAGAAAAGCTCTCCGATACAAAATGAGCATAAAGAGTTGGAAGAAACGGATGATCAAGACATCTCAAAATCTCATGCGCGTTGACATATGAGGTCAATTACCAATGCTACACCTGCTCATATTGCTCTATCTTCACTAATGCTTGTGCTACTACTATATTCACCAATGCTGCTGTTCGAACTTTGTGTAAACTCTGATTTATCTCCACTTTTTGATATCGTGTTAATGTATGCTATAAACTCATTTGTACCACAACCATTGTTCCTCTTGAGAAAATCGACGTCAGCACCAGTACTTGTACAAGGAAGTGGGTCCCGTTCCTTTTGCGCATCTTTCAAAGCACAATGACATCTTTGGCATACCGAAGTATCATTCTTCTTCAAGACGTATTTGTTCTTGATTACCGTCTTTACAACCGCCCTTTGAGAACCTCGTTTTGACTTTCCTAACTTACTGCTGCTAACAGAAGTAACTGAAGGCACGTTTTGCAGCTTCCCTTTTCGCCTTAACTTCATCGTTGGTTTATTTTCTGCAAAAATTGGCTTATCTTCAGAACCAATTATAACTGACTTCAACGACTCATCAACAGCATTACTACAAGATCTTAAACTCAGAGAAATGACCCCTTTTACAATCAGTGACGAATCATACCCACTTTCTGGTTCTTGTAAAATTTTATTCAACCGAACTGTGGGCCCCACTTTTTTCGTACACTCCCTACTATCATACGACTTCATCTTGGGCTCTTGCAAATACTGAGAACTCGATGTGCTTGCTTCAGCAATGACAACTTTGACCTCCTCAATTTCAGATGCCGATGTACTAGTTTCATTCACGTTAACGGATCTGTACAGCCGTTTCATGCCAGCCAGTTCTGATGCCTGCGAAATGAAAAGTCCCCTTAACGTCTGCTTCAACGCCACGTGTTCCGAGTTTCCAATTCCAGATAAATATAATGTACTCATCTTCATCGGTTTCTTCGATTGATTTTTTCTTGGTGTTGTGCCACATGATTCATCATAATGGGTCAAACTGATAGTTTCCAGCCATAATTCAGCTTCACCTTCTAGATGTCGTAATCAAGATTTGTTTCTAGATATTCAAAGAAGGCTTCCGTATGACAACTCATACGGAAGTAGCAAAGTTGAATACGATGACGGCCGCTCACCTTCTCCGTTCACACCATTCCACCACCACCAAAGTTTTAGTATAAATAGAGGTTGAAATTTCAATTGTAAATCATCCCAAAATCACTCAGAGAAGTGTAATCACAACCTAGATAGTGTGTGTGAGTTTGAGAGTTTTTTAGAGTTTTGTAATACTCGTGTAATCTATTCTTGTGAGTAATAGAGTTATTTTCTCTCAAATTTGTATCTCCCAACGTCCAGGAAATCCTCTCTTCCTAACAAGTGGTATCAAGAGCTTGGTTAGAGACGTTGGTTGAATTTTTGGGCCTTCTGAAGTTTTCTCAAAATTCAATTTTGAGTGTACCATTGGATTCGTCTCGTCGAACCGAGTCCAACGCAAAAAATGGCGACTTAAACGGAGTTATAACGAACCCAGAAAACGCGGTCAAAGTTTGGTCAACTCGCCGGAGAAGACGACCGGTGCCGGAATTTTCGCCGGAGAAGACGATCACTGTAGCAACTCACTGTAGCAGCTGGCGGTACTGTAGCAAGTTCCTGTAGCACTACTGTAGCAGTACTGTAGCAATTCTGAAATTTTACAATTTGGTTCCTGAAATTTTCAGAATTTCATTTTTGGTCCCTGAAATTTATAACAAATTATAATTTTGCCCCGTAAGTAAAATTTAAGCCGCGAAGTGTCTATTCCACCATTTTCAACCGTTCCGGACGTAACGGTGATATCTGTTTTCTACAATTCAACCCCATTTGTGTTGAAAAATTATTTGTAAGGTGATAATGTATATAGAAGAGTCAACATCATCTTCGGGAGCTATGATTATGCTCACAGCCACAAATTACACGCTGTGAAAACCTCGGATGGAAGATCTCTTCAGCTGTAAGGATTTGTTCGATCCTATTGAATTGAAGGGTATAAATCCTGATTCTGCCAAAGAGAAAGAGTGGAAGAAATCAAACCGAAAAACTATTGGTCAGATCCGTCAATGGATTGATCATAGTGTCTTCCACCATGTTGCACAAGAGACAGATGCAAATGCCCTCTGGAAAAAGTTGGAGGACATGTACCAGGCCAAGACTGCTCTGAATAAAGCCCTGTTGATGAGGCGTTTAGTCAACATGAAGCTTAAAAGTGGAACTTCAGTTGTCGAGCATACCAGTGAGTTCTAGAACTTGGTCAACCAGTTATCGTCTGTAGAGATGCTGCTTGGCGATGAAGTTCAGGCGCTACTGCTACTTAGTTCCCTTCCCGATAGTTGGGAAACGCTGGTAGTAACACTCAGCAACTCAGCCCCGAATGGCAAACTTACCATGTCAATGGTCAAGGATGCCCTATTCAGTGAAGAGGCAAGGAGAAAAGACATGGGCACAGATCATACCCATGCCTTTGTCACAGAGAATCGGGGAAGACAGCGAATGAGTAGCAAAAATAAATGGAGAGGCAGAAGAAAGAGCAGGGGCAGGTCAGCTGATGGCAGAAAACCAACATATAAATGTCATCATTGTGGATTAGAGGGACATATGAAGAAGAACTGCTATAGATTAAAAGAGGAACAAGGTCAAAGCAGTTCACAGCCGAAGAATAAAGGTGGAGAAACATTAGTGACTATCCCTGGTGATGTAGCTTATTGTTCAACCCATGATGAGACATGCCTTCACGTCTCACGAGAAGAAACAGAATGGGTGGTAGATACTGCAGCTTCCTACCACGTGACTCCATATAAGGAATACTTCACAACATACAAAGCTGGTGACTTGGGAGCTGTGAATATGGGAAATTCCAGTTCCGCTGAGATTGTCGGAATTGGTGATGTCAAGATAAAGACAAGTTCCAGGAGCACAATCACTTTGAAGGATGTCCGCCATGTGCCAGATCTTTGACTGAATTTACTTTTCGGAGTAGCTCTCGACAAACAGGGCTATGATAGTCATTTCAGTAAAGGCACATGGAAATTGTCAAGAGGCGCTATGATAGTCGCTCGAGGACACATTTGTGGCACACTATACAAAACTCATGTGAAGATCTGCATAGACAATATTAATGTTGCAGAAAAGGAGGCTTCACAAAATTTATGGCACCAGAGACTCGGTCACATGAGTGAGAAAGGGTTGTCTACCCTAATAAAGAAGGAGCTTATCAATGTAGACAAGGATGCTGAGCTAGATCCTTGCAATCATTGTCTGTTTGGTAAGCAGCATAGAGTCTCGTTTAATTCATCTTCAACGAGAAAATCAGAGTTACTCAGTCTGGTACACTCTGATGTTTGCGGTCCCTTAGAGGTTGAATCAATTGGCGGCAATCGATACTTTCTGATGTTTATCGATGATACTTCTTGAAAGATGTAGGTATATTTCTTGCGGACGAAGGACCAGGTGTTCGATTACTTCAAACAGTTCCATGTCACGGTAGAACGTGAGACAGGAAAGAAGTTAAAGTGTCTTCGATCTGACAACGGCGGTGAATACTCTTCCAGGCAGTTCGATGCCTATTGCAGATCATATGGCATCCGACATGAGAAGACGGACCCACGTACCCCTCAATATAATGGTATAGCAGAAAGAATGAACCGAACAATCATGGAACGTGTTCGGAGCGTGCTCAGTATGGCTAAGCTACCAAAGCCATTCTGGGGAGAAGCAGTCAGAGCTGCATGTTACTTGATCAACCGATCTCCATTAGTACCACTGAATTTTGAAGTTCCGAAGAAACTTTGGTCTGAAAAGGATCTATCATACTCTCACTTAAGAGTATTTGGTTGTTTGGCGTACGCACATGTATCCAAGGAGCTCAGCAGAAGCTGGATGCAAGGACCACTCCATGCATATTCATAGGCTATGGAGATGAAGAATTTAGATACAGATTATGGGATCCAAAGGAGAAAAAGGTGATCAGAAGTAGGGACGTAGTGTTCCATGAAAGCCAGACAATAGAAGATATTGAAAAGCCCACAATATCTCAGAAATCAAATGTTGCTGCTCAGGTGCCAGAGGCAACAACGGAATCATTCATGAGAAATGAATATACAGTGCAAGATGAAATACCAGAAGTAGAAGATAATGAGGAAAATGACGGTGTTGAGCAGGGGGAGCCACAACCCCATCTGCCAGACGTTCTAGGACCATTACAAGGCGAAGATGATGGTGGATCTCCTCAGTATATTCCAGAAGTTCAAAGATCTGAACGAGGTCGGATTCCATCGAGTAGATATCCGGAATCCGAATACCTTCTACTTACTGAAGATGGAGAACCAGAGAGTTTTCATGAAGCAGTAGCTCATAAGGATAAAGAAAAATGGTTGCTCGCAATGCAGGATGAGATGGATTCTCTGTATAAAAATCAAACTTATGAGATTGTAGAACTTCCACGCGGGAAGAAGGCACTGAAAAATAAATGGGTGTTTAAGCTGAAAAAGGATGGTAGTGGAAAAGTGGTGAAATACAAAGCACGGCTTTTAGTCAAAGGATTCCAACAGAAGAAAGGGATTGATTTTGATGAGATATTTTCACCAGTAGTCAAGATGACTTCAATTAGAGTCATACTTGGATTGGTCGCAAGTATGAACTTGGAGCTTGAACAGATGGATGTAAAGACAGCTTTTCTTCATGGAGATTTACATGAAGAAATTTACATGGAGCAGCCGGAAGATTTTGAGGTTTCAGGAGATAACCTCGTATGCAAGCTGAAGAAAAGTTTGTATGGTTTGAAGCAGGCACCTAGGCAGTGGTACAAGAAGTTTGACTCGTGCATGGTGAGTCAAGGGTACAAGAAAACTGCAGCAGATGAGTGTGTCTACATTCAGAAGTTTTCTGAAGGAAATTTCGTTGCTCTTCTACTATATGTAGACGATATTTTGATCGTAGGGAAATACGCAATGAAGATCAACCAGCTGAAGAAAGAACTCTCTAAGTCTTTTGACATGAAAGACTTAGGACAGGCTCAACAGATTTTGGGAATGCAAATAACCCGAGACAGAAAGAATAAAAGGTTATGGCTATCTCAGGAGAAGTATATTGAACGAGTGCTTTCACGTTTCAATATGAACTGCCAAACCTGTTAGCATTCCATTAGCTAACCATTTCAAGTTAAGCAAGAGTTCTTGTCCCTCATCCAAGGAAGAGATCGGGGAGATGTCTTCAGTACCATATTCTTCAGCAGTTGGAAGTTTGATGTATGCAATGGTGTGTACAAGGCCTGATATTGCTCACGCAGTGGGAACAGTGAGTCGTTTTCTCTTGAACCCCGGGAAAGAGCATTGGAATGCAGTAAAATGGATTCTCAGATATCTTAAGGGTACAACGAATCTATGTCTTTGTTACGGGGGAGCTGATCCAATCTTGGAAGGCTATACAGATGCGGATTTGGCCGGAGATCCTGATAGTAGGAAATCTACTTCAGGATTCATTTACACTTTTGCAGGGGGAGCCATTTCATGGCAGTCAAGACTACAGAAGTGTGTTGCATTATCCACAACTGAAGCAGAGTATATTGCTGCCGCAGAAGCTGGAAAAGAAATGTTGTGGTTAAAGCATTATCTCCAAGAATTTGGAATCAAGCAAAAGGAGTACAAGGTATATTATGACAGTCAGAGTGCTCTAGATTTGAGCAAGAACTCCATGTACCATTCCCGTACAAAACATATTGATATTCGCTATCATTGGATACGCGAGGTAATTGATTGACAACTGTTGAGACTAGTGAAGATCCATACAAAGGAGAATCCTGCGGATATGTTAACAAAGGTGGTGACTCGAGAAAAGTTGGAGTTATGCAGAGACATAACTGGAATGTTCGTGGATTCGGCTGAAGGGGGAGAATTGATAGTTTCCAGCCATAATCCAGCTTCACCTTCTAGATGCCGTAATCAAGATTTGTTTCTAGATATTCAAAGAAGGCAACCTTGACAACTCATAAGGAAGTAGCAAAGTTGAATAAGATGACGGCTGCCCACCTTCTCCGTTCACACCATTCCACCGCCACCAAAGTTTTAGTATAAATAGAGGTTGAAATTTCAATTGTAAATCATCCCAAAATTACTCAGAGAAGTGTAATCACAACCTAGATAGTGTGTGTGAGTTTGAGAGTTTTTTAGAGTTTTGTAATACTCGTGTAATCTATTCTTGTGAGTAATAGAGTTATTTTCTCTCAAATTTGTATCTCCCAACGTCCAGGCGATCCTCTCTTCCTAACACAAACGATGTATGGAAGTTCTAACGTTTTTCACCTCGAACAGTTTGTTAACATCATCTTCGGTCGATTTATTTCCTAGAGGCTTTTTCCCTTTATCATTCAACCTATCTTTATTTTTTTTGGAGCAATCACTTGATTTTGGCTCATTTATTAACTCGACAATCTCACACGTACCACGCAAACTCATTTAGTAAGCATGCGTTCAGAAGCGATTACTAATCCTTTCTTATAGATAGTGTCCTAAATACACGTATTTACATAATACAAAGCAAAATGCATAATTCATCCTTCTCTATGGGTTACACTTTGTACCCAGATTCGATGATATCATCAAATTATTTAAGTCACTTGTTGACACGCACCAAATCATGCAAATATAACAAATTTAAAACTTGGTCAGCGCTTTTTCATGAAGATCCCTTACATGAGTATAATAAATTGTAGAAAATGAAAGGATAATGTAATGAACCGAAAAATTTTGACTTATTTAAACCAATTCTCTATACGATTTATTAGTTTGACACGTTAAACAAAATCTGTTAGATTGAGTCTCAAAATTTTAGTATTGTTTCATATATTCAATTACTTTTGACTACTCTCGACGATTCACGAACAATTATATGTCTGTATATATATATATTATAAGATGTACAAGTAAAAACGACTTTGCTACAGTAAAACACTATTTGCTACAGTAAAAAACGACTTTGCTACAGTAAAACACTATTTGCTACAGTAAAACGACTTTACTACAGTAAAACACTATTTGCTACAGTGAAACGACTTTGCTACATTGCTACAGTGAAAATGACTTTGCTGCAGTAAAACACTGTTGCTACAGTACACTATTTGCTACAGTAACACTATTTGCGGAAGTAATTTTATGTCGACGAACTAGCAAACAAAAGCGGATCAGGCGGCCATGCGATCGCATGGGCTACAGTTTTTGGAAATATGCCTATAAAAAGGCAGTTTGCTCGACAAATTTATATACACCATCTTTCTTTTCTCTTTTTCTGTGTTCTAAGTTTATATTTATAATTATAATTAAAATTTTAATTTAAGTTTAATAATAATAAGGTATATTTGAGGGTGTTTTAAATCGGGTTTCAAACCGTTTTAAGCTAAGGGAATATTGGGTATTGTTCGGGGTATTGTTCTTGAATCCAAGGTCAACCATACAGTCATCTACCATCATTACGTCTACGCTTTTTGCCTACAATATTGAATCTCAATATTGAACTGTGAGTTTATAGTCTTCCTTTTTAAATACTTTAAATATTTTTGGGCTGAGAATACATGCAATTTATTTTAAACGCAATAAGACACAAGTACATACTAAATTCTACACTGAGTTAAACCGAAAATTCCTTAGCTTTGGTAACTAGTAGCTGCCCGTCTGAGCTAGAGCGCTAGCCTTTTAACGGACGTATGTTATTTGAGTTTGTGACACGTTGGTTTGCGTGTATTAAAACGAATGGGGTAATTATCATTATAACGGTAAAGTTTAGTTACCAGGGTGCTCTGTTACGTAGAATCTATTGATAAACTTTTGATGAAATCTTGTGGTCTATCTTTATATATATTTATGACTCGAGCAATTAAACCTATAACTCACCAACATTCGTGTTGACTTTTTAGCATGTTTTATTCTCAGGTCCTTAGACTGCTTTCGCTGTGATGTGCTTGTTGCCTGCATGGAGTCTCTCATGCTTTGTATAAAGTTTATTGCATTCGAAATAAAACTGCGTTTGGTAATAAATAATTTGACTGTGATGTCAAACTGTATGATAAAAACTTATGTATTTTTGGAGATTTTCTTATACCTAAGCACTCACTCACATGTTTATAACTTTCTATGTTTAGAAAGTCACTTATTTTAATGAATGCAATATTTTATCAAAACGTATCATATAGAGGTCAAAACCTCACTGTGGAATCAATGATTAACGTGCCGCGTCAATAGCGATTTTGACGGGTCGTTACAGTTGGTATCAGAGCTTGAGGTTATAGGGAACCAGAATTTGAATTAATGTGTTTAACTGGTAATTGTTAGGATGCATTAGTGAGTCTGTGAAATGTCCCGTTCTTATTGATTAAAAACGTTCCATATTAATTGATTTCGTTGCGAGGTTTTGACCTCTATATGAGACGTTTTTCAAAGACTGCATTCATTTTAAAACAAACCATAACCTTTATTTCATCAATAAAGGTTTAAAAAGCTTTACGTAGATTATCAAATAATGATAATCTAAAATATCCTGTTTACACACGACCATTACATAATGGTTTACAATACAAATATGTTACAACAAAATAAGTTTCTTGAATGCAGTTTTTACACAATATCATACAAGCATGGACTCCAAATCTCGTCCTTATTTAAGTATGCGACAGCGGAAGCTCTTAATAATCACCTGAGAATAAACATGCTTAAAACGTCAACAAAAATGTTGGTGAGTTATAGGTTTAACCTATATATATCAAATCATAATAATAGACCACAAGATTTCATATTTCAATACACATCCCATACATAGAGATAAAAATCATTCATATGGTGAACACCTGGTAACCGACATTAACAAGATGCATATATAAGAATATCCCCATCATTCCGGGACACCCTTCGGATATGATATAAATTTCGAAGTACTAAAGCATCCGGTACTTTGGATGGGGTTTGTTAGGCCCAATAGATCTATCTTTAGGATTCGCGTCAATTAGGGTGTCTGTTCCCTAATTCTTAGATTACCAGACTTAATAAAAAGGGACATATTCGATTTCGATAATTCAACCATAGAATGTAGTTTCACGTACTTGTGTCTATTTTGTAAATCATTTATAAAACCTGCATGTATTCCTATCCCAAAAATATTAGATTTTAAAAGTGGGACTATAACTCACTTTCACAGATTTTTACTTCGTTGGGAAGTAAGACTTGGCCACTGGTTGATTCACGAACCTATAACAATATATACATATATATCAAAGTATGTTCAAAATACATTTACAACACTTTTAATATATTTTGATGTTTTAAGTTTATTAAGTCAGCTGTCCTCGTTAGTAACCTACAACTAGTTGTCCACAGTTAGATGTACAGAAATAAATCGATAAATATTATCTTGAATCAATCCACGACCCAGTGTATACGTATCTCAGTATTGATCACAACTCAAACTATATATATTTTGGAATCAACCTCAACCCTGTATAGCTAACTCCAACATTCACATATAGAGTGTCTATGGTTGTTCCGAAATATATATAGATGTGTCGACATGATAGGTCGAAACATTGTATACGTGTCTATGGTATCTCAAGATTACATAATATACAATACAAGTTGATTAAGTTATGGTTGGAATAGATTTGTTACCAATTTTCACGTAGCTAAAATGAGAAAAATTATCCAATCTTGTTTTACCCATAACTTCTTCATTTTAAATCCGTTTTGAGTGAATCAAATTGCTATGGTTTCATATTGAACTCTATTTTATGAATCTAAACAGAAAAAGTATAGGTTTATAGTCGGAAAAATAAGTTACAAGTCATTTTTGTAAAGGTAGTCATTTCAGTCGAAAGAACGACGTCTAGATGACCATTTTAGAAAACATACTTCCACTTTGAGTTTAACCATAATTTTTGGATATAGTTTCATGTTCATAATAAAAATCATTTTCTCAGAATAACAACTTTTAAATCAAAGTTTATCATAGTTTTTAATTAACTAACCCAAAACAGCCCGCGGTGTTACTACGACGGCGTAAATCCGGTTTTACGGTGTTTTTCGTGTTTCCAGGTTTTAAATCATTAAGTTAGCATATCATATAGATATAGAACATGTGTTTAGTTGATTTTAAAAGTCAAGTTAGAAGGATTAACTTTTGTTTGCGAACAAGTTTAGAATTAACTAAACTATGTTCTAGTGATTACAAGTTTAAACCTTCGAATAAGATAGCTTTATATGTATGAATCGAATGATGTTATGAACATCATTACTACCTTAAGTTCCTTGGATAAACCTACTGGAAAAGAGAAAAATGGATTTAGCTTCAACGGATCCTTGGATGGCTCGAAGTTCTTGAAGCAGAATCATGACACGAAAACAAGTTCAAGTAAGATCATCACTTGAAATAAGATTGTTATAGTTATAGAAATTGAACCAAAGTTTGAATATGATTATTACCTTGTATTAGAATGATAACCTACTGTAAGAAACAAAGATTTCTTGAGGTTGGATGATCACCTTATGTAACGACCCGGAAATTTCCGACCAAATTTAAACTCTAATCTCTATATGGTTCCGACACGATAAGCAAAAACCCTAAAGTTGACCCGCACTTTTTCGATCGTTCTATACTTATAAGATTAATATTTACATAAATTAAACCTTACCAACATGATAAGCAATCCAAATTGTTGAGACTTATGTTTTCGAAAAGAGTTTTACACAACGTTTGACCGTCTAGTTTGACCGATGATATCACGAACTATACAATATATGATAATTATACGTTTGTGTATATATATGTATATATACATATTTAACATGATCTAAGAATGTTTTAATATCTCATTTTGTATTAATAACAATAAGTTATAAGTATATTTTGAAACTACTAACTTAAGTTTTCAAAACGATAACCATACGTAACATTATTTGACTTAAATACTTATGACCTATAATGTTTATACATATATCGTATAAGTAATGTATTTAATCACTTTTAAAGACTTAAATACATAAAACAATATAAGTATATTTACAAAAGATAGCTATATTTGAATCCTCGTTCCGTTTTCTCAAAGATTTCTATACGTATACCTAGGGTATATGTACCCGTATCATACGCAGATTCTAGATGTATTTACTATTGGTATATACCAATAAAAATCTGCTCCTTAGCAGCCTTAAATGATTAAGAAACATGTGAAACCAACCATTTGTCAAGTAGCATGAATTATTTAGCAAGAAAACAAAGTTAGGTATTTTTTTTTCCTTTATAACCTAAAAACGTTTTTATGCATGCACACCATTTCTTCACCCCATTTTCTTATACTTACACTTCCATTTCTCTCTCAAAATACTCTTAACTTCATACTTGATCATCTCCAAGCATTTTCCCCATCATTTAGCTTCAAAAACCTTACTTAAACACCATAAGAAAACCATACAAAAACACTTCAAGAAATCCTTCTAAGAACACAAACTTACTTCCAATCTTTCATCCAATTCCATCACCCTTTTGGTTCTAGCTTTTTACTCCTCTTTTACAGAAACCTTGTCCAAGGAACTTGAGGTAGTATCTATGTTCATAACCTTATTCGATTCATATATGTATAGCTATCATATTTTGTGGTATACAATTTTAACAACAAGAACATAGTTTGAAAGTTTTCAAACTTGTTTGCAAACTAAATAGATCCTTCTAACTTAACTTTTAAAATACTTCAAGACCTGTAATATAACTTAAATATATGCTAACTTAACAAGGTATAACTTGGTTTTTCAAAGAATATCTTAAAAACTGTTTTTACGACGTCGGAGTGTAACCGGGGACTGTTTTGGGTTGGATAATTAAAAACTATCTTAAACTTTGAATTGGAGGTTTATGTTCTGGAAAAATGATTTTTACTATAAATATGTTAACACATAGAAATTTCATGATTTAATTCAAAGTATAAGTATTTTTAGAAAAATGGTCATTAAGTGTTATTTTTTTGTAACAAAAATGTTTAACTTCATAAGTTTCACTAAAGTTTCACCTATGCCGTGTGATTTTGAATACAAACCAAGGTATTTTCAGTTCATAGTATTAAAGAGGGGCTCGATCCAAGGAGATGGCAAGTTGAATCAACGAAAACGGATTTGTAACGAAGAAACTATGACCGAAACAAAATTGGTTATCCTAGACTTGTTTAACTTCGGGATTAATTGGGAAAAATTAAATAAATCACATATTTCTAAGATAACATGATATTTTATATATATGTACTTATAATTCAATTTTATATGGTTCAGGATCACCCGTAAACAACACGAGAAGATTAATCATAAGATCCCATGTTTGTACGCAACACGTCATTTGACAACACCGGTACTTTATATACGCAACACGTCATTTGACAACACCGGTACCGTGGGTCAAGATTAATCTCGACCAATACATATACGATGGGGTTTTATTTATTTCGTTGGGGGTTTTATTTATTTCATTGCGGGTATATTAAACATCTAAAAATGAACCATTAAAATTGAATTACTAACAACGAGCTGCTAACTACGGACTAAGGAATTATTCAAAGTATTAAAAGTATAACAAGTATATATATGTGACGTTTGTTTAAAAAGAAAAGGTATTGATATATTATATATGGATAGGTTCGTGATATCAACCGGAGACCAAGTCAAATTATATATATCTTCAAGACGAAAGTGAGTATATAGTCCCACTTTTAAACTCTAAATATTTCGGGATGAGAATACATGTATTTTATGTTTTACGTTATGGACACAAGTAACTGAAAAATATATTCTACGTTGAGTTGTACCACTGGCATACTTCCCTGTAGCTTGGTAACTAATATTTACAGCGGTATTGTAAACGCGAATCCTGTTGATAGATCTATCGGGCCTGACAACCCCAACCGGACTGGACGACCAGTATTCAACGGTTGCACAGTACTTCGTTTCGTGACTACACTTGGTACAGTGTAGTAAGATTTCATATTAAAGGGAATATGCGACGTGATTAATTGTTAAGTATGGTTACCAAGTGCTCAACCACTTAGAATATTTTTATTAAAATGTTTATATATGAAATCTTGTGGTCTATATTTATATCGCTGTCGACATTAAACCTATATCTCACCAACTTTATGTTGACATTTTAAAGCATGTTATTCTCAGGTATGAATTAAGTCTTCCGCTGTGCATTATCTCGTACTAAGGATACTACTTGAGGCCATTAAGGACTTATATCATAAGGCGTTGCATTCGAGTCATTGAAGTTCATAGAGACTATTATTAAGTAAATGGCGGTTTAGGTCATTTGAATATTATGAAATGTCAGGCGAATATGTCAATTATGGATGTAACTATAGATTGTCTTTTAAGAATAAATGCAACGTTTGTAAGATGTATCATATAGAGGGCAAGTACCTCGCAATGTTATCAACTATTGTAATTCGTTTGTAATCAATATGGACAACGTCCGGATGATTAGTTTCGGATCCTTTCAGTTGGTATCAGAGCGTTGGTCTTAGCGAACCAGGCCTTGCATTAGTGTGTCTAACTAGTAGTTGTTAGGATACATTAAGTGAGTCTGGACTTTGACCGTGTCTGCCTGTCAAAAGTTTTGCTTATCAATCCTAGTCGGAAATCATCTGCTTATCATTCTTAGGGAACTGCCTGCTTATCATTCTTAAGTCTATACACGTCTTACTGCATTTAGTGCATCGATAGTGTATAGACAAAATTCATATCCTAGCGTATCTGTTACTATAGACATTGCCTGACGTATTTCAAAGATTCTCCGTAATTCATGGGATTTTGATATTATATATACATATGTAAATTATGTATTGAAGAGTACCAAACCCAACTCCTATAATCTATTCCAAACCAAAAATTCATTTCTCCGACCATACAAGATGGATTCTTCATCCAGCTCAAATTCCTCCGACTTCGATAGCTTCGCCGATATGGATTTCCATTCGAGCTCCGAGAACAGCGTTACCGGAATGGATCAACCAATTTCCCATCATCTATTCTGGATGAATTGGGGATGGGTTCGTAATATACTAAATTTCTGGAGGCAAGAAGAAGGTGATCCATTCCATCCACCAAATTGTCCTCTTAACGATGAACCTGAAGCACTTACCGGCGAACCTATTCGAAACACCATTTTCTCGCTCATTTCTATAGTATCTCGTCATGATTACATATTATCCCATATTTCAAATCTTGTTCATTCGCTCGTTCCAACCGTCAATCATCCCGGTATAATAGAAGAAGTCAACGAACTCCGTGCTCGGGTAGTGGTTTTGGAGAATATGGTGCGAAGGTTACAAACACCAACAGCAGCACCAGCAGCATAATCCGTACTACCATCGTCAACGCCGACAGTACCTTTATCACCCCAATCACAACCGCGCCTTAAATCTCAACATCACAATCTGTATCTCGAATATCAACATCACACGACTCAATATCTGTACTTCGAGTATGATCTTCGTTCTATATATCGTTCTACATCGATTATCTTCGCTTTACGTATCGTATGACGATTATGTAATTTCTAAAGTCTTAGAGATTATGTAACCTAGAATTAACGATAAATCAAATGAGTTTAATATCTTATTGACTCATTAAATCTATGATTATCTCTGAAGAAAATATATATGCAAGTATATTTTCATAAAGATAGTAATTAAAAATTCCTTCGTACAAACTATTAATGATGAAAATATTTTAACGGGTGGGTAGTACCCGAGGAATATTTAGAATTCACATTAATAAGTTATATTGTACATTCTTGAATCTGATTCAACGGTTATCTATTATCTTACTTACAACCACCGATATTCGTATCCGCTCACCCCAGAATAACCATTTTCAATCAAATTTCATATTCGGATTTTGACCTACCAGAATCCAACAAGTGTCATAAAGAAGAAAACATTGGACAAAATAAAAAAAAAAATTGTTAGAAACACACGATTTAACTAATTAAAAATCTATTAAGGATTCCACGCTAACTGTTCCGCCTAACTCTGGACAATTAAAATGAATTAAAATGTTGATTGTAACATATGAAGCTAAACAATTCTTCAAGCTTGCCACTTGATTTTATCTTAAACCTCATTCGTAACTTGACGATTACAATTCGCATTCAAATCCTTTCATGATTCCTGAAAACACCTCGACCGAGAAGTTGAACCCGCCGCACCTTGCCTACGGAATGAAGATTTATACATACAGTTATACACCTGAAGAACTCTCGAACCCAAATTCATAATTTAACACATAACGTATTGAATCCTTTGCCATTTATTAGCAAGAACAACCCTACAATTCCTTTTCAAGAAGCTAATTTTGTCACAGCTCCACTTCGACTTTTCAGTGAGATTATTTCTATTATAATCATGATATTTATACCTTGTCCTTTCGCCGTCATTACCGGAAAACCTTTTATATCCCTCGACAACATCAACAGGTGCACCAGCAGATCGTTATCCTTTTGGCGAAATCAACAATCAGTATTTTGAAAATCTCGCGGAACTTCTTCCATCATATCTATAATGTCTATCCCTAAGAATTTCATAATCTGAACGTGAAGTTTCTGAAAAACACCCGGGACTATGAAATAGTTCTTGAAATGCTAACGAAGCAGCAAAAACTGTAAACGACTTTAACGGTCAAAAGTTTGATGACAAAGAATAGTAAGGTGGTAAAGCTGAAAAAAAAAAAAAGTTTGGAACTAGAAAACGGATGAAGCAAAGTATGAAAGAGGCTGTGGATAAATCACAGGGACTGAACCTGCTCTCAAAGAATACAAACGATTCCGTACCTGCTGAAACCGTCAGTAAGAACCCTACTCTTTATTCAAAACCTTGCCCGGATGATATTTTTCATCATCATCTTATCTTAGATATTATAAGATATCTTCATATCATTCGTTATACATAATTTTCATATTTCTGGAGATATTTTTACAACTATTCCTATCTGCGATCATTTATCTCTCCGTAACATCTGCGTTACAATATAAAAGAAACTGTGTTAATTTCTAAATTCTGAAACCTCCGAGATTAAAATATAAATGATTTGAAGTAGTGTTGGGAACTGATGCATGAATTAGTATAATATAATGAAACTTGATCAACTTCATTATATTACAGTAAGTCATGTTAAGTTTCTAATGGAATGTGATGATTCACAGTACCGTCATCATGTGCCATGTTACACGGCTCTTACATTCTATCAAGTCTCCAAACATATTAGAACGTATCACCTTGATAGTTCTATTTTTCCGGAATATTCGAGTAATTTAACGAATCAAGATCGTGCCATTACAATTTCATTCTAAAACCAATAGCTAGGTTCATTCCAAATTTCCTACCTACGAATTTCGGACCATTGTTCGCTTGGCTCGAGGACAGGAAGAAGAAACGAAGGGACAAAACCTCAGAATAGAAATAGGAACATAAACCACAGCAAATAAGAGAGAGCATTAACTGTGGATGACAATGATTTTAAGGGACGGGAGTAGGAACATCGAAATATAAGGGAAGGTATAAAACCTAACAACAACCCCGAAACTACAAACCGTGCATATCAATACGTATTGCAACGTAAAGGCACGGGAGAATTAAAAACATTATAATTCCAAGGAAAGGATAAAAGAGAATAGATTCTTCTGGTGATAGATGAAAAAGAAGAATGAAAGATATGAAAGTTAGAATTATAACAAGGATTAGAATGGGATGGAGCATATTAGCGAATGTCTTAAAGTAGGAACTAAAGAGAAAGAATAGAAGATGTGGGAAGAAAGAAAGGGAAGGAGGTAAATTTATAGTGAAATATTCGACAAAGAAATCAAAACAGATTGCCGCGTTAAATCAAAGAAGATCCTGATCGCCGCAAAACTAAATCTTATTACATAAGATTTTCTTTAAAACCCTTAAATCCCGGAAATCGATCATAATCACGTCATCGGTTACAACAATTCTATATTTACTCATTTCACTCTTTTGTGATAGCTTCGCTCGTGCGTCTCACATAACCGAATCGTTTTATCTAAATCTTTCAATAATGATAAAATTTCATTATTACCTCATATTCGTCATGAAAACATTCCTATTGTTATTTATGACAACCTCTACCAAATTTCGAGGACGAAATTTCTTTAACGGGTGGGTACTGTAACGACCCGGAAATTTCCGACCAAATTTAAACTCTAATCTCTATATGGTTCCGACACGATAAGCAAAAACCCTAAAGTTGACCCGCACTTTTTCGATCGTTCTATACTTATAAGATTAATATTTACATAAATTAAACCTTACCAACATGATAAGCAATCCAAATTGTTGAGACTTATGTTTTCGAAAAGAGTTTTACACAACGTTTGACCGTCTAGTTTGACCGATGATATCACGAACTATACAATATATGATAATTATACGTTTGTGTATATATATGTATATATACATATTTAACATGATCTAAGAATGTTTTAATATCTCATTTTGTATTAATAACAATAAGTTATAAGTATATTTTGAAACTACTAACTTAAGTTTTCAAAACGATAACCATACGTAACATTATTTGACTTAAATACTTATGACCTATAATGTTTATACATATATTGTATAAGTAATGTATTTAATCACTTTTAAAGACTTAAATACATAAAACAATATAAGTATATTTACAAAAGATAGCTATATTTGAATCCTCGTTCCGTTTTCTCAAAGATTTCTATACGTATACCTAGGGTATATGTACCCGTATCATACGCAGATTCTAGATGTATTTACTATTGGTATATACCAATAAAAATCTGCTCCTTAGCAGCCTTAAATGATTAAGAAACATGTGAAACCAACCATTTGTCAAGTAGCATGAATTATTTAGCAAGAAAACAATGTTAGGTATTTTTTTTTCCTTTATAACCTAAAAACGTTTTTATGCATGCACACCATTTCTTCACCCCATTTTCTTATACTTACACTTCCATTTCTCTCTCAAAATACTCTTAACTTCATACTTGATCATCTCCAAGCATTTTCCCCATCATTTAGCTTCAAAAACCTTACTTAAACACCATAAGAAAACCATACAAAAACACTTCAAGAAATCCTTCCAAGAACACAAACTTACTTCCAATCTTTCATCCAATTCCATCACCCTTTTGGTTCTAGCTTTTTACTCCTCTTTTACAGAAACCTTGTCCAAGGAACTTGAGGTAGTATCTATGTTCATAACCTTATTCGATTCATATATGTATAGCTATCATATTTTGTGGTATACAATTTTAACAACAAGAACATAGTTTGAAAGTTTTCAAACTTGTTTGCAAACTAAATAGATCCTTCTAACTTAACTTTTAAAATACTTCAAGACCTGTAATATAACTTAAATATATGCTAACTTAACAAGGTATAACTTGGTTTTTCAAAGAATATCTTAAAAACTGTTTTTACGACGTCGGAGTGTAACCGGGGACTGTTTTGGGTTGGATAATTAAAAACTATCTTAAACTTTGAATTGGAGGTTTATGTTCTGGAAAAATGATTTTTACTATAAATATGTTAACACATAGAAATTTCATGATTTAATTCAAAGTATAAGTATTTTTAGAAAAATGGTCATTAAGTGTTATTTTTTTGTAACAAAAATGTTTAACTTCATAAGTTTCACTAAAGTTTCACCTATGCCGTGTGATTTTGAATACAAACCAAGGTATTTTCAGTTCATAGTATTAAAGAGGGACTCGATCCAAGGAGATGGCAAGTTGAATCAACGAAAACGGATTTGTAACGAAGAAACTATGACCGAAACAAAATTGGTTATCCTAGACTTGTTTAACTTCGGGATTAATTGGGAAAAATTAAATAAATCACATATTTCTAAGATAACATGATATTTTATATATATGTACTTATAATTCAATTTTATATGGTTCAGGATCACCCGTAAACAACACGAGAAGATTAATCATAAGATCCCATGTTTGTACGCAACACGTCATTTGACAACACCGGTACTTTATGTACGCAACACGTCATTTGACAACACCGGTACCGTGGGTCAAGATTAATCTCGACCAATACATATACGATGGGGTTTTATTTATTTCGTTGGGGGTTTTATTTATTTCATTGCGGGTATATTAAACATCTAAAAATGAACCATTAAAATTGAATTACTAACAACGAGCTGCTAACTACGGACTAAGGAATTATTCAAAGTATTAAAAGTATAACAAGTATATATATGTGACGTTTGTTTAAAAAGAAAAGGTATTGATATATTATATATGGATAGGTTCGTGATATCAACCGGAGACCAAGTCAAATTATATATATCTTCAAGACGAAAGTGAGTATATAGTCCCACTTTTAAACTCTAAATATTTCGGGATGAGAATACATGTATTTTATGTTTTACGTTATGGACACAAGTAACTGAAAAATATATTCTACGTTGAGTTGTACCACTGGCATACTTCCCTGTAGCTTGGTAACTAATATTTACAGCGGTATTGTAAACGCGAATCCTGTTGATAGATCTATCGGGCCTGACAACCCCAACCGGACTGGACGACCAGTATTCAACGGTTGCACAGTACTTCGTTTCGTGACTACACTTGGTACAGTGTAGTAAGATTTCATATTAAAGGGAATATGCGACGTGATTAATTGTTAAGTATGGTTACCAAGTGCTCAACCACTTAGAATATTTTTATTAAAATGTTTATATATGAAATCTTGTGGTCTATATTTATATCGCTGTCGACATTAAACCTATATCTCACCAACTTTATGTTGACATTTTAAAGCATGTTATTCTCAGGTATGAATTAAGTCTTCCGCTGTGCATTATCTCGTACTAAGGATACTACTTGAGGCCATTAAGGACTTATATCATAAGGCGTTGCATTCGAGTCATTGAAGTTCATAGAGACTATTATTAAGTAAATGGCGGTTTAGGTCATTTGAATATTATGAAATGTCAGGCGAATATGTCAATTATGGATGTAACTATAGATTGTCTTTTAAGAATAAATGCAACGTTTGTAAGATGTATCATATAGAGGGCAAGTACCTCGCAATGTTATCAACTATTGTAATTCGTTTGTAATCAATATGGACAACGTCCGGATGATTAGTTTCGGATCCTTTCAGTTGGTATCAGAGCGTTGGTCTTAGCGAACCAGGCCTTGCATTAGTGTGTCTAACTAGTAGTTGTTAGGATACATTAAGTGAGTCTGGACTTTGACCGTGTCTGCCTGTCAAAAGTTTTGCTTATCAATCCTAGTCGGAAATCATCTGCTTATCATTCTTAGGGAACTGCCTGCTTATCATTCTTAAGTCTATACACGTCTTACTGCATTTAGTGCATCGATAGTGTATAGACAAAATTCATATCCTAGCGTATCTGTTACTATAGACATTGCCTGACGTATTTCAAAGATTCTCCGTAATTCATGGGATTTTGATATTATATATACATATGTAAATTATGTATTGAAGAGTACCAAACCCAACTCCTATAATCTATTCCAAACCAAAAATTCATTTCTCCGACCATACAAGATGGATTCTTCATCCAGCTCAAATTCCTCCGACTTCGATAGCTTCGCCGATATGGATTTCCATTCGAGCTCCGAGAACAGCGTTACCGGAATGGATCAACCAATTTCCCATCATCTATTCTGGATGAATTGGGGATGGGTTCGTAATATACTAAATTTCTGGAGGCAAGAAGAAGGTGATCCATTCCATCCACCAAATTGTCCTCTTAACGATGAACCTGAAGCACTTACCGGCGAACCTATTCGAAACACCATTTTCTCGCTCATTTCTATAGTATCTCGTCATGATTACATATTATCCCATATTTCAAATCTTGTTCATTCGCTCGTTCCAACCGTCAATCATCCCGGTATAATAGAAGAAGTCAACGAACTCCGTGCTCGGGTAGTGGTTTTGGAGAATATGGTGCGAAGGTTACAAACACCAACAGCAGCACCAGCAGCATAATCCGTACTACCATCGTCAACGCCGACAGTACCTTTATCACCCCAATCACAACCGCGCCTTAAATCTCAACATCACAATCTGTATCTCGAATATCAACATCACACGACTCAATATCTGTACTTCGAGTATGATCTTCGTTCTATATATCGTTCTACATCGATTATCTTCGCTTTACGTATCGTATGACGATTATGTAATTTCTAAAGTCTTAGAGATTATGTAACCTAGAATTAACGATAAATCAAATGAGTTTAATATCTTATTGACTCATTAAATCTATGATTATCTCTGAAGAAAATATATATGCAAGTATATTTTCATAAAGATAGTAATTAAAAATTCCTTCGTACAAACTATTAATGATGAAAATATTTTAACGGGTGGGTAGTACCCGAGGAATATTTAGAATTCACATTAATAAGTTATATTGTACATTCTTGAATCTGATTCAACGGTTATCTATTATCTTACTTACAACCACCGATATTCGTATCCGCTCACCCCAGAATAACCATTTTCAATCAAATTTCATATTCGGATTTTGACCTACCAGAATCCAACAAGTGTCATAAAGAAGAAAACATTGGACAAAATAAAAAAAAAAATTGTTAGAAACACACGATTTAACTAATTAAAAATCTATTAAGGATTCCACGCTAACTGTTCCGGCTAACTCTGGACAATTAAAATGAATTAAAATGTTGATTGTAACATATGAAGCTAAACAATTCTTCAAGCTTGCCACTTGATTTTATCTTAAACCTCATTCGTAACTTGACGATTACAATTCGCATTCAAATCCTTTCATGATTCCTGAAAACACCTCGACCGAGAAGTTGAACCCGCCGCACCTTGCCTACGGAATGAAGATTTATACATACAGTTATACACCTGAAGAACTCTCGAACCCAAATTCATAATTTAACACATAACGTATTGAATCCTTTGCCATTTATTAGCAAGAACAACCCTACAATTCCTTTTCAAGAAGCTAATTTTGTCACAGCTCCACTTCGACTTTTCAGTGAGATTATTTCTATTATAATCATGATATTTATACCTTGTCCTTTCGCCGTCATTACCGGAAAACCTTTTATATCCCTCGACAACATCAACAGGTGCACCAGCAGATCGTTATCCTTTTGGCGAAATCAACAATCAGTATTTTGAAAATCTCGCGGAACTTCTTCCATCATATCTATAATGTCTATCCCTAAGAATTTCATAATCTGAACGTGAAGTTTCTGAAAAACACCCGGGACTATGAAATAGTTCTTGAAATGCTAACGAAGCAGCAAAAACTGTAAACGACTTTAACGGTCAAAAGTTTGATGACAAAGAATAGTAAGGTGGTAAAGCTGAAAAAAAAAAAAGTTTGGAACTAGAAAACGGATGAAGCAAAGTATGAAAGAGGCTGTGGATAAATCACAGGGACTGAACCTGCTCTCAAAGAATACAAACGATTCCGTACCTGCTGAAACCGTCAGTAAGAACCCTACTCTTTATTCAAAACCTTGCCCGGATGATATTTTTCATCATCATCTTATCTTAGATATTATAAGATATCTTCATATCATTCGTTATACATAATTTTCATATTTCTGGAGATATTTTTACAACTATTCCTATCTGCGATCATTTATCTCTCCGTAACATCTGCGTTACAATATAAAAGAAACTGTGTTAATTTCTAAATTCTGAAACCTCCGAGATTAAAATATAAATGATTTGAAGTAGTGTTGGGAACTGATGCATGAATTAGTATAATATAATGAAACTTGATCAACTTCATTATATTACAGTAAGTCATGTTAAGTTTCTAATGGAATGTGATGATTCACAGTACCGTCATCATGTGCCATGTTACACGGCTCTTACATTCTATCAAGTCTCCAAACATATTAGAACGTATCACCTTGATAGTTCTATTTTTCCGGAATATTCGAGTAATTTAACGAATCAAGATCGTGCCATTACAATTTCATTCTAAAACCAATAGCTAGGTTCATTCCAAATTTCCTACCTACGAATTTCGGACCATTGTTCGCTTGGCTCGAGGACAGGAAGAAGAAACGAAGGGACAAAACCTCAGAATAGAAATAGGAACATAAACCACAGCAAATAAGAGAGAGCATTAACTGTGGATGACAATGATTTTAAGGGACGGGAGTAGGAACATCGAAATATAAGGGAAGGTATAAAACCTAACAACAACCCCGAAACTACAAACCGTGCATATCAATACGTATTGCAACGTAAAGGCACGGGAGAATTAAAAACATTATAATTCCAAGGAAAGGATAAAAGAGAATAGATTCTTCTGGTGATAGATGAAAAAGAAGAATGAAAGATATGAAAGTTAGAATTATAACAAGGATTAGAATGGGATGGAGCATATTAGCGAATGTCTTAAAGTAGGAACTAAAGAGAAAGAATAGAAGATGTGGGAAGAAAGAAAGGGAAGGAGGTAAATTTATAGTGAAATATTCGACAAAGAAATCAAAACAGATTGCCGCGTTAAATCAAAGAAGATCCTGATCGCCGCAAAACTAAATCTTATTACATAAGATTTTCTTTAAAACCCTTAAATCCCGGAAATCGATCATAATCACGTCATCGGTTACAACAATTCTATATTTACTCATTTCACTCTTTTGTGATAGCTTCGCTCGTGCGTCTCACATAACCGAATCGTTTTATCTAAATCTTTCAATAATGATAAAATTTCATTATTACCTCATATTCGTCATGAAAACATTCCTATTGTTATTTATGACAACCTCTACCAAATTTCGAGGACGAAATTTCTTTAACGGGTGGGTACTGTAACGACCCGGAAATTTCCGACCAAATTTAAACTCTAATCTCTATATGGTTCCGACACGATAAGCAAAAACCCTAAAGTTGACCCGCACTTTTTCGATCGTTCTATACTTATAAGATTAATATTTACATAAATTAAACCTTACCAACATGATAAGCAATCCAAATTGTTGAGACTTATGTTTTCGAAAAGAGTTTTACACAACGTTTGACCGTCTAGTTTGACCGATGATATCACGAACTATACAATATATGATAATTATACGTTTGTGTATATATATGTATATATACATATTTAACATGATCTAAGAATGTTTTAATATCTCATTTTGTATTAATAACAATAAGTTATAAGTATATTTTGAAACTACTAACTTAAGTTTTCAAAACGATAACCATACGTAACATTATTTGACTTAAATACTTATGACCTATAATGTTTATACATATATCGTATAAGTAATATATTTAATCACTTTTAAAGACTTAAATACATAAAACAATATAAGTATATTTACAAAAGATAGCTATATTTGAATCCTCGTTCCGTTTTCTCAAAGATTTCTATACGTATACCTAGGGTATATGTACCCGTATCATACGCAGATTCTAGATGTATTTACTATTGGTATATACCAATAAAAATCTGCTCCTTAGCAGCCTTAAATGATTAAGAAACATGTGAAACCAACCATTTGTCAAGTAGCATGAATTATTTAGCAAGAAAACAAAGTTAGGTATTTTTTTTTCCTTTATAACCTAAAAACGTTTTTATGCATGCACACCATTTCTTCACCCCATTTTCTTATACTTACACTTCCATTTCTCTCTCAAAATACTCTTAACTTCATACTTGATCATCTCCAAGCATTTTCCCCATCATTTAGCTTCAAAAACCTTACTTAAACACCATAAGAAAACCATACAAAAACACTTCAAGAAATCCTTCCAAGAACACAAACTTACTTCCAATCTTTCATCCAATTCCATCACCCTTTTGGTTCTAGCTTTTTACTCCTCTTTTACAGAAACCTTGTCCAAGGAACTTGAGGTAGTATCTATGTTCATAACCTTATTCGATTCATATATGTATAGCTATCATATTTTGTGGTATACAATTTTAACAACAAGAACATAGTTTGAAAGTTTTCAAACTTGTTTGCAAACTAAATAGATCCTTCTAACTTAACTTTTAAAATACTTCAAGACCTGTAATATAACTTAAATATATGCTAACTTAACAAGGTATAACTTGGTTTTTCAAAGAATATCTTAAAAACTGTTTTTACGACGTCGGAGTGTAACCGGGGACTGTTTTGGGTTGGATAATTAAAAACTATCTTAAACTTTGAATTGGAGGTTTATGTTCTGGAAAAATGATTTTTACTATAAATATGTTAACACATAGAAATTTCATGATTTAATTCAAAGTATAAGTATTTTTAGAAAAATGGTCATTAAGTGTTATTTTTTTGTAACAAAAATGTTTAACTTCATAAGTTTCACTAAAGTTTCACCTATGCCGTGTGATTTTGAATACAAACCAAGGTATTTTCAGTTCATAGTATTAAAGAGGGACTCGATCCAAGGAGATGGCAAGTTGAATCAACGAAAACGGATTTGTAACGAAGAAACTATGACCGAAACAAAATTGGTTATCCTAGACTTGTTTAACTTCGGGATTAATTGGGAAAAATTAAATAAATCACATATTTCTAAGATAACATGATATTTTATATATATGTACTTATAATTCAATTTTATATGGTTCAGGATCACCCGTAAACAACACGAGAAGATTAATCATAAGATCCCATGTTTGTACACAACACGTCATTTGACAACACCGGTACTTTATGTACGCAACACGTCATTTGACAACACCGGTACCGTGGGTCAAGATTAATCTCGACCAATACATATACGATGGGGTTTTATTTATTTCGTTGGGGGTTTTATTTATTTCATTGCGGGTATATTAAACATCTAAAAATGAACCATTAAAATTGAATTACTAACAACGAGCTGCTAACTACGGACTAAGGAATTATTCAAAGTATTAAAAGTATAACAAGTATATATATGTGACGTTTGTTTAAAAAGAAAAGGTATTGATATATTATATATGGATAGGTTCGTGATATCAACCGGAGACCAAGTCAAATTATATATATCTTCAAGACGAAAGTGAGTATATAGTCCCACTTTTAAACTCTAAATATTTCGGGATGAGAATACATGTATTTTATGTTTTACGTTATGGACACAAGTAACTGAAAAATATATTCTACGTTGAGTTGTACCACTGGCATACTTCCCTGTAGCTTGGTAACTAATATTTACAGCGGTATTGTAAACGCGAATCCTGTTGATAGATCTATCGGGCCTGACAACCCCAACCGGACTGGACGACCAGTATTCAACGGTTGCACAGTACTTCGTTTCGTGACTACACTTGGTACAGTGTAGTAAGATTTCATATTAAAGGGAATATGCGACGTGATTAATTGTTAAGTATGGTTACCAAGTGCTCAACCACTTAGAATATTTTTATTAAAATGTTTATATATGAAATCTTGTGGTCTATATTTATATCGCTGTCGACATTAAACCTATATCTCACCAACTTTATGTTGACATTTTAAAGCATGTTATTCTCAGGTATGAATTAAGTCTTCCGCTGTGCATTATCTCGTACTAAGGATACTACTTGAGGCCATTAAGGACTTATATCATAAGGCGTTGCATTCGAGTCATTGAAGTTCATAGAGACTATTATTAAGTAAATGGCGGTTTAGGTCATTTGAATATTATGAAATGTCAGGCGAATATGTCAATTATGGATGTAACTATAGATTGTCTTTTAAGAATAAATGCAACGTTTGTAAGATGTATCATATAGAGGGCAAGTACCTCGCAATGTTATCAACTATTGTAATTCGTTTGTAATCAATATGGACAACGTCCGGATGATTAGTTTCGGATCCTTTCACCTTACAAGATTGGAAGTGAGCTAGCAAACTTGAAAGTATTCTTGATTTTATGAAACTAGAACTTTTGGAATTTATGAAGAACACTTAGAACTTGAAGATAGAACTTGAGAGAGATCAATTAGATGAATAAAATTGAAGAATGAAAGTGTTTGTAGGTGTTTTTGGTCGTTGGTGTATGGATTAGATATAAAGGATATGTAATTTTGTTTTCATGTAAATAAGTCATGAATGATTACTCATATTTTTGTAATTTTATGAGATATTTCATGCTAGTTGCCAAATTATGGTTCTCACATGTGTTAGGTGACTCACATGGGCTGCTAAGAGCTGATCATTGGAGTGTATATACCAATAGTACATACATCTAAAAGCTGTGTATTGTACGAGTACGAATACGGGTGCATACGAGTAGAATTGTTGATGAAACTGAACGAGGATGTAATTGTAAGTATTTTTGTTAAGTAGAAGTATTTTGATAAGTGTATTGAAGTCTTTCAAAAGTGTATAAATACATATTAAAACACTACATGTATATACATTTTAACTGAGTCGTTAAGTCATCGTTAGTCGTTACATGTAAGTGTTGTTTTGAAACCTTTAGGTTCACGATCTTGTTAAATGTTGTTAACTCAATGTTTATAATATCAAATGAGATTTTAAATTATTATATTATCATGATATTATCATGTATGAATATCTCTTAATATGATATATATATACATTAAATGTCTTTACAACGATAATCGTTACATATATGTCTCGTTTAAAAATCATTAAGTTAGTAGTCTTGTTTTTACATATGTAGTTCATTGTTAATATACTTAATGATATGTTTACTTATCATAGTATCATGTTAACTATATATATATCCATATATATGTCATCATATAGTTTTTACAAGTTTTAACGTTCGTGAATCACCGGTCAACTTGGGTGGTCAATTGTCTATATGAAACATATTTCAATTAATCAAGTCTTAACAAGTTTGATTGCTTAACATGTTGGAAACATTTAATCATGTAAATATCAATATCAATTAATATATATAAACATGGAAAAGTTCGGGTCACTACAGTACCTACCCGTTAAATAAATTTCGTCCCGAAATTTTAAGCTGTTGAAGGTGTTGACGAATCTTCTGGAAAAAGATGCGGGTATTTCTTCTTCATCTGATCTTCACGCTCCCAGGTGAACTCGGGTCCTCTACGAGCATTCCATCGAACCTTAATAATTGGTATCTTGTTTTGCTTAAGTCTTTTAACCTCACGATCCATTATTTCGACGGGCTCTTCGATGAATTGAAGTTTTTCGTTGATTTGGATTTCATCTAACGGAATAGTGAGATCTTCTTTAGCAAAACATTTCTTCAAATTCGAGACGTGGAAAGTGTTATGTACAGCCGCGAGTTGTTGAGGTAACTCAAGTCGGTAAGCTACTGGTCCGACGCGATCAATAATCTTGAATGGTCCAATATACCTTGGATTTAATTTCCCTCGTTTACCAAATCGAACAACGCCTTTCCAAGGTGCAACTTTAAGCATGACCATCTCTCCAATTTCAAATTCTATATCTTTTCTTTTAATGTCAGCGTAGCTCTTTTGTCGACTTTGGGCAGTTTTCAACCGTTGTTGAATTTGGATGATCTTCTCGGTAGTTTCTTGTATAATCTCCGGACCCGTAATCTGTCTATCCCCCACTTCACTCCAACAAATCGGAGACCTGCACTTTCTACCATAAAGTGCTTCAAACGGCGCCATCTCAATGCTTGAATGGTAGCTGTTGTTGTAGGAAAATTCTGCTAATGGTAGATGTCGATCCCAACTGTTTCCGAAATCAATAACACATGCTCGTAGCATGTCTTCAAGCGTTTGTATCGTCCTTTCGCTCTGCCCATCAGTTTGTGGATGATAGGCAGTACTCATGTCTAGACGAGTTCCTAATGCTTGCTGTAATGTCTGCCAGAATCTTGAAATAAATCTACCATCCCTATCAGAGATAATAGAGATTGGTATTCCATGTCTGGAGACGACTTCCTTCAAATACAGTCATGCTAACTTCTCCATCTTGTCATCTTCTCTTATTGGCAGGAAGTGTGCTGATTTGGTGAGACGATCAACTATTACCCAAATAGTATCAAAACCACTTGCAGTCCTTGGCAATTTAGTGATGAAATCCATGGTAATGTTTTCCCATTTCCATTCCGGGATTTCGGGTTGTTGAAGTAGACCTGATGGTTTCTGATGCTCAGCTTTGACCTTAGAACACGTCAAACATTCTCCTACGTATTTAGCAACATCGGCTTTCATACCCGGCCACCAAAAATGTTTCTTGAGATCCTTGTACATCTTCCCCGTTCCAGGATGTATTGAGTATCTGGTTTTATGAGCTTCTCTAAGTACCATTTCTCTCATATCTCCAAATTTTGGTACCCAAATCCTTTCAGCCCTATACCGGGTTCCGTCTTCCCGAATATTAAGATGCTTCTCCGATCCTTTGGGTATTTCATCCTTTAAATTTCCCTCTTTTAAAACTCCTTATTGCGCCTCCTTTATTTGAGTAGTAAGGTTATTATGAATCATTATATTCATAGATTTTACTCGAATGGGTTCTCTGTCCTTCCTGCTCAAGGCATCGGCTACCACATTTGCCTTTCCCGGGTGGTAACGAATCTCAAAGTCGTAATCATTCAATAATTCAATCCACCTACGCTGCCTCATATTCAGTTGTTTCTGATTAAATATGTGTTGAAGACTTTTGTGGTCGGTATATATAATACTTTTGACCCCATATAAGTAGTGCCTCCAAGTCTTTAATGCAAAAACAACCGCGCCTAATTCCAAATCATGCGTCGTATAATTTTGTTCGTGAATCTTCAATTGTCTAGACGCATAAGCAATCACCTTCGTTCGTTGCATTAATACACAACCGAGACCTTGCTTTGATGCATCACAATAAATCACAAAATCATCATTCCCTTCAGGCAATGACAATATAGGTGCCGTAGTTAGCTTTTTCTTCAATAACTGAAACGCTTTCTCTTGTTCATCATTCCATTCAAATTTCTTCCCTTTATGCGTTAATGCAGTCAAGGGTTTTGCTATTCTGGAAAAGTCTTGGATGAACCTTCTGTAGTAACCAGCTAGTCCTAAAAACTGGCGTATGTGTTTCGGAGTTTTCGGGGTTTCCCACTTTTCAACAGTTTCTATCTTTGCCGGATCCACCTTAATACCTTCTTTGTTCACTATGTGACCGAGGAATTGAACTTCTTCCAACCAAAATGCACACTTTGAAAACTTAGCGTACAATTCTTCCTTCCTCAATACTTCTAACACCTTTCTCAAATGTTCACCGTGTTCTTGGTCATTCTTTGAGTAAATAAGTATGTCATCAATGAAAACAATGACAAACTTGTCAAGGTATGGTCCACACACTCGGTTCATAAGGTCCATGAACACAGCTGGTGCATTAGTTAAACCAAACGGCATGACCATAAACTCGTAATGACCGTAACGTGTTCTGAAAGCAGTCTTTGGAATATCATCTTCTTTCACCCGCATTTGATGATATCCGGAACGTAAGTCAATCTTTGAATAAACAGACGAGCCTTGTAGTTGATCAAATAAGTCGTCGATTCTCGGTAGTGGGTAGCGGTTCTTGATGGTAAGTTTGTTCAACTCTCGGTAGTCGATACACAACCTGAATGTACCATCTTTCTTCTTGACAAACAAAACAGGAGCTCCCCACGGTGATGTGCTTGGTCGAATGAAACCATGCTCTAACAGTTCTTGTAATTGGCTTTGCAGTTCTTTCATCTCGCTGGGTGCGAGTCTGTAAGGAGCACGAGCTATTGGTGCAGCTCCTGGTACAAGATCTATTTGAAATACAACGGATCGATGTGGGGGTAATCCCGGTAATTCTTTCGGAAATACATCGGGAAATTCTTTTGCAATGGGAACATCATTGATGCTCTTTTCTTCAGTTTGTACTTTCTCGACGTGTGCTAGAACAGCATAGCAACCTTTTCTTATTAGTTTTTGTGCCTTCAAATTACTAATAAGATGTAGCTTCGTGTTGCCCTTTTCTCCGTACACCATTAAGGGTTTTCCTTTTTCTCGTATAATGCGAATTGCATTTTTGTAACAAACGATCTCTGCTTTCACTTCTTTCAACCAGTCCATACCGATTATCACATCAAAACTCCCTAACTCTACTGGTATCAAATCAATCTTAAATGTTTCGCTAACCAGTTTAATTTCTCGATTCCGACATATATTATCTGCTGAAATTAATTTACCATTTGCTAATTCGAGTAAAAATTTACTATCCAAAGGCGTCAATGGACAACTTAATTTAGCACAAAAATCTCTACTCATATAGCTTCTATCCGCACCCGAATCAAATAAAACGTAAGCAGATTTATTGTCAATAAGAAACGTACCCGTAACAAGCTCCGGGTCTTCATGTGCCTCTGCCGCATTAATATTGAAAACTCTTCCGCGGCCTTGTCCATTCGTGTTCTCCTGGTTCGGGCAATTTCTAATAATGTGGCCCGGTTTTCCACATTTATAACAAACTACATTGGCATAACTTGCTCCGACACTACTTGCTCCGCCATTACTCGTTCCGACACCATTTGTTCCTTTCGTTCTATTAACCCCTGGTCCGTAGACCTCACACTTCGCCGCGCTATGACCATTTCTTTTACACTTGTTGCAAAATTTGGTGCAGAACCCCGAGTGATACTTTTCACACCTTTGGCATAGCTGCTTCTGATTGTTGTTGTTGTTGCGGTTATTATTGTTGTTGGGATGATTGTTGTTGTTGTTGTTGTTGTTGTTGTTGTTGTTGTTGGGTCGTTTGTTGTAGTTGCGATTGATGTTGCGATTGTTGGGATAATTGTTGCGATTATTGTTGTAATTGCTGTTGTTGTTGTATTGGTGATTCTTATCACCGTTTTCCTCCCACTTTCTTTTGACTTGCTTCACATTGGCCTCTTCAGCAGTCTGTTCTTTAATTCTTTCTTCAATCTGGTTCACTAGTTTGTGAGCCATTCTACATGCCTGTTGTATGGAGGCGGGCTCGTGTGAACTTATATCTTCTTGGATTCTTTCCGGTAATCCTTTCACAAACGCGTCGATCTTCTCTTCCTCATCTTCGAATGCTCCCGGACACAATAGGCACAATTCTGTGAATCGTCTTTCGTACGTGGTAATATCAAATCCTTGGGTTCGTAACCCTCTAAGTTCTGTCTTGAGCTTATTGACCTCGGTTCTGGGACGGTATTTCTCGTTCATCAAGTACTTGAATGCTGACCACGGTAGTGCGTACGCATCGTCTTGTCCCACTTGCTCTAGATAGGTATTCCACCATGTTAACGCAGAACCTGTGAAGGTATGCGTAGCATACTTCACTTTGTCCTCTTCAGTACACTTACTTATAGCAAACACCGATTCGACCTTCTCGGTCCACCGTTTCAATCCGATCGGTCCTTCGGTTCCATCAAATTCCAAAGGTTTGCAGGCAGTGAATTCTTTGTAGGTGCATCCTACACGATTTCCTGTACTGCTAGATCCAAGGTTATTGTTGGTATGTAGCGCAGCCTGTACTGCAGCTATGTTTGAAGCTAGAAAAGTACGGAATTCCTCTTCATTCATATTCACGGTGTGTCGAGTAGTCGGTGCCATTTCCTTCAAAATAGTCAAATGGAACAAGTTAATCATACAGAATATTAGGAGTAGTTAATAGTATTTCGTAGCATAATATGAACTCATTTATAAAAGCTTTTTCTTCATATTAGCGTTTTATAAGTTTAAATTCGGGTAGTACCTACCCGTTAAGTTCATACTTAGTAGCTAATATACAATTCAACTACTACAATTCTATATGAAAAACTGATTATAATAATATTTCGCGTTCAAACTTTTACACAATATTTTACAAACTTACAATACCGCTTCTTTTACATATAACATGAAATATAGCACACAATAAATTTGATACAAGATGGTTGTGAAGATAATTCTAGCTAGTACACAAGTCGTTCAGCAAAGGCAATAAAGACACGTAATTCATACGTCCAGAAACAAGTCATGCATTCTGGTTTTACTAGGATTACTTCCCATCCTTGGTCTTGTGGAACATAACCGTTATGGCCGTTGATAAGACATCGTGTTGTAACATCGTCAAAGGTACGAGGGTTACGTAATGTCCAACAGTCCCGTAACAATCTAAAAACCTCATTTCTTACCCCAATTACTGACTCCGTCACTTGTGGGAACGTTTTGTTTAATAGTTGTAGCCCGATGTTCTTGTTCTCACTTTGGTGAGAAGCGAACATTACTAATCCGTAAGCATAACATGCTTCTTTATGTTGCATGTTAGCCGCTTTTTCTAAATCATGAAGTCCAATATTCGGATATATTGAGTCAAAATAATTTCTTAACCATTGCGTAAAATAGCATTTGGGTTCCCCGCAATATATGCGTCAAAGTAAACACATCGTAACTTATGGATTTCCCAATGTGATATCCCCCATCTTTCGAACGAAAGCCTTTTATAAACCAAGGCATTCTTGGAACGTTCTTCGAATGTCTTACAAACTGATCTCGCCTTAAATAGTTGTGCCGAAGAATTCTAACCGACTCTAGACAAGATTTCATCAATCATGTCTCCGGGTAGGTCTCTTAAAATATTGGGTTGTCTATCCATTTTGTGTTTTTATACTGTAAAATAGACAAGAGTTAGATTCATAAAAAAAAATACTTATTAATACAAGCAATTTTTACATATATCATAAAGCATAAGCACACTGTATTACATATATTACACCACACGAATACAACTATCTTATTCCAACTCGCTTGTTTCTTCTTCTTCGGTTTTGGTTCGAAGTTTCTAGGGATATATGATGTTCCCCTAATACGAGCCGTAATTTTCCACATTGGTTTAGAAAAACCCGGTGGTTTAGAGGTTCCCGGGTCATTGTTACAACTTAAGGACTTCGGGGGTTGACGATACATATAAAGTTCATCGGGGTTGGAATTAGATTTCTCTATTTTTATGCCCTTTCCCTTATTATTTTCTTTTGCCTTTTTAAATTCAGTTGGGGTAATTTCTATAACATCATCGGAATTCTCGTCGGAATCCGATTCATCGGAGAATTGGTAATCCTCCCAATATTTTGCTTCCTTGGCGGAAACACCATTGACCATAATTAACCTTGGTCGGTTGATTGAGGATTTTCTTTTACTTAACCGTTTTATTATTTCCCCCACCGGTTCTATTTCTTCATCCGGTTCCGATTCTTCTTCCGGTTCCGATTCTTCTTCCGGTTCCGACTCTTCTTCCGGTTCCTCTTCGGGAACTTGTGAATCAGTCCACGAATCATTCCAATTTACATTTGACTCTTCATTATTATTAGGCGAGTCAATGGGACTTGTTCTAGAGGTAGAAATCTATCACATAATATCAAACGCGTTAAGAGATTAATATATCACATAATATTCACATGTTAAAAATATATAGTTTCCAACAAAATTTGTTAAGCAATCATTTTTCAAGTAAACACGGTCGAAGTCCAGACTCACTAATGCATCCTAACAAACTCGATAAGACACACTAATGCAAAATTCTGGTTCTCTAAGACCAACGCTCGGATACCAACTGAAATGTCCCGTTCTTATTGATTAAAAACGTTCCATATTAATTGATTTCGTTGCGAGGTTTTGACCTCTATATGAGACGTTTTTCAAAGACTGCATTCATTTTAAAACAAACCATAACCTTTATTTCATCAATAAAGGTTTAAAAAGCTTTACGTAGATTATCAAATAATGATAATCTAAAATATCCTGTTTACACACGACCATTACATAATGGTTTACAATACAAATATGTTACAACAAAATAAGTTTCTTGAATGCAGTTTTTACACAATATCATACAAGCATGGACTCCAAATCTCGTCCTTATTTAAGTATGCGACAGCGGAAGCTCTTAATAATCACCTGAGAATAAACATGTTTAAAACGTCAACAAAAATGTTGGTGAGTTATAGGTTTAACCTATATATATCAAATCATAATAATAGACCACAAGATTTCATATTTCAATACACATCCCATACATAGTGATAAAAATCATTCATATAGTGAACACCTGGTAACCGACATTAACAAGATGCATATATAAGAATATCCCCATCATTCCGGGACACCCTTCGGATATGATATAAATTTCGAAGTACTAAAGCATCCGGTACTTTGGATGGGGTTTGTTAGGCCCAATAGATCTATCTTTAGGATTCGCGTCAATTAGGGTGTCTGTTCCCTAATTCTTAGATTATCAGACTTAATAAAAAGGGGCATATTCGATTTCGATAATTCAACCATAGAATGTAGTTTCACGTACTTGTGTCTATTTTGTAAATCATTTATAAAACCTGCATGTATTCTCATCCCAAAAATATTAGATTTTAAAAGTGGGACTATAACTCACTTTCATAGATTTTTACTTCGTTGGGAAGTAAGACTTGGCCACTGGTTGATTCACGAACCTATAACAATATATACATATATATCAAAGTATGTTCAAAATATATTTACAACACTTTTAATATATTTTGATGTTTTAAGTTTATTAAGTCAGCTGTCCTCGTTAGTAACCTACAACTAGTTGTCCACAGTTAGATGTACAGAAATAAATCGATAAATATTATCTTGAATCAATCCACGACCCAGTGTATACGTATCTCAGTATTGATCACAACTCAAACTATATATATTTTGGAATCAACCTCAACCCTGTATAGCTAACTCCAACATTCACATATAGAGTGTCTATGGTTGTTCCGAAATATATATAGATGTGTCGACATGATAGGTCGAAACATTGTATACGTGTCTATGGTATCTCAAGATTACATAATATACAATACAAGTTGATTAAGTTATGGTTGGAATAGATTTATTACCAATTTTCACGTAGCTAAAATGAGAAAAATTATCCAATCTTGTTTTACCCATAACTTCTTCATTTTAAATCCGTTTTGAGTGAATCAAATTGCTATGGTTTCATATTGAACTCTATTTTATGAATCTAAACAGAAAAAGTATAGGTTTATAGTCGGAAAAATAAGTTACAAGTCATTTTTGTAAAGGTAGTCATTTCAGTCGAAAGAACGACGTCTAGATGACCATTTTAGAAAACATACTTCCACTTTGAGTTTAACCATAATTTTTGGATATAGTTTCATGTTCATAATAAAAATCATTTTCTCAGAATAACAACTTTTAAATCAAAGTTTATCATAGTTTTTAATTAACTAACCCAAAACAGCCCGCGGTGTTACTACGACGGCGTAAATCCGGTTTTACGGTGTTTTTCGTGTTTCCAGGTTTTAAATCATTAAGTTAGCATATAATATAGATATAGAACATGTGTTTAGTTGATTTTAAAAGTCAAGTTAGAAGGATTAACTTTTGTTTGCGAACAAGTTTAGAATTAACTAAACTATGTTCTAGTGATTACAAGTTTAAACCTTCGAATAAGATAGCTTTATATGTATGAATCGAATGATGTTATGAACATCATTACTACCTTAAGTTCCTTGGATAAACCTACTGGAAAAGAGAAAAATGGATTTAGCTTCAACGGATCCTTGGATGGCTCGAAGTTCTTGAAGCAGAATCATGACACGAAAACAAGTTCAAGTAAGATCATCACTTGAAATAAGATTGTTATAGTTATAGAAATTGAACCAAAGCTTGAATATGATTATTACCTTGTATTAGAATGATAACCTACTGTAAGAAACAAAGATTTCTTGAGGTTGGATGATCACCTTACAAGATTGGAAGTGAGCTAGCAAACTTGAAAGTATTCTTGATTTTATGAAACTAGAACTTTTGGAATTTATGAAGAACACTTAGAACTTGAAGATAGAACTTGAGAGAGATCAATTAGATGAAGAAAATTGAAGAATGAAAGTGTTTGTAGGTGTTTTTGGTCGTTGGTGTATGGATTAGATATAAAGGATATGTAATTTTGTTTTCATGTAAATAAGTCATGAATGATTACTCATATTTTTGTAATTTTATGAGATATTTCATGCTAGTTGCCAAATGTTGGTTCCCACATGTGTTAGGTGACTCACATGGGCTGCTAAGAGCTGATCATTGGAGTGTATATACCAATAGTACATACATCTAAAAGCTGTGTATTGTACGAGTACGAATACGGGTGCATACGAGTAGAATTGTTGATGAAACTGAACGAGGATGTAATTGTAAGCATTTTTGTTAAGTAGAAGTATTTTGATAAGTGTATTGAAGTCTTTCAAAAGTGTATAAATACATATTAAAACACTACATGTATATACATTTTAACTGAGTCGTTAAGTCATCGTTAGTCGTTACATGTAAGTGTTGTTTTGAAACCTTTAGGTTCACGATCTTGTTAAATGTTGTTAACCCAATGTTTATAATATCAAATGAGATTTTAAATTATTATATTATCATGATATTATCATGTATGAATATCTCTTAATATGATATATATATACATTAAATGTCTTTACAACGATAATCGTTACATATATGTCTCGTTTAAAAATCATTAAGTTAGTAGTCTTGTTTTTACATATGTAGTTCATTGTTAATATACTTAATGATATGTTTACTTATCATAGTATCATGTTAACTATATATATATCCATATATATGTCATCATATAGTTTTTACAAGTTTTAACGTTCGTGAATCACCGGTCAACTTGGGTGGTCAATTGTCTATATGAAACATATTTCAATTAATCAAGTCTTAACAAGTTTGATTGCTTAACATGTTGGAAACATTTAATCATGTAAATATCAATATCAATTAATATATATAAACATGGAAAAGTTCGGGTCACTACAGTCTGGACTATGACCATATCTGTTTTTACCGATTTTTGCTTATCATTTTATCAAAAACATTATATGTGATATATTTATATACTAACGTAATTGTTGTTTCAATTATGTGTAGATGACTTCTTCTAATTCTATCATTTTGTATGACTCGGAATCAGACACTGAATCTATTCTATCCACAACTGAAAAGGGCGTTCCAATACCTATTCAAGAAGAAATTGTGTTAGCTGGGGAATCTCAACTTCAGGTTAACCCAGAGGAGGTCCCAGATCCACCCAGCTCTAGTTTTTCGGAGCCACAGTATCGTTGGCATGGACCCATGATCCCTGGAATAAACGAGGATCGTCCATTTCTAAATGAACATGGACATTGGGCCAGATACACCGCCGATGTAGTGACCCGAACTTTTCCATGTTTATATATATTAATTGAGATTGATATTTACATGACTAAATATTTCCAACGTGTTAAGCAATCAAACTTGTTAAGACTTGATTAAATGAAATAAGTTTCATATAGACAATTGATCACCCAAGTTTACCGACATTGTAAAAACTACATGTTGTGGTATATATAGACATATATATATGGTTGACATAAGATTATGATGAGTAAGTATCTCACTAAATATATTAACAATGTGTGATATACATAAGAAATGAGATTACTAAGTTAAGAAACTCGAAATGATATATATAACGATTATCGTTATGATAACGTCAACTAAATACATATGTATCATATTAAGATATTGATACACTATATTTAACATGATAAAATGATATTTAAATATATCATTAAGTTTGTTAACAATGAACTACATATGTAAAAACAAGACTACTACCTCAAGAATTACGAAACGAGACTTATATGTAACGATTATCGTTGTAACGATATTTTAATGTATATATCATATTAAGAGATATTCATACATCATAATATCATGATAATATAATAATTTAATATCTCATTTGATATAATAAACATTGGGTTAACAACATTAATTGAGATCGTTAACTTAAAGGTTTCAAAACAACACTTACATGTAACGACTAACGAAGACTTAACGACTCCATTAGAATGTATATACATGTTGTGTTTTGATATGTATTCTTACACTTTTGAAAGACTTCAAGACACATATCAAAGTACTTCTACTTAACAAAAATGCTTACAATTACATCCTCTTTCAGTTTCATCAACAATTCTACTCGTATGCACCCGTATTCGTACTAGTACAATACACAGCTTTTAGATGTATGTACTATTGGTATATACACTCCAATGATCAACTCTTAGTAGCCCATGTGAGTCACCTAACACATGTAGGAACCATCATTTGGCAACTAGCATGAAATATCTCATAAAATTACAAAAATATTAGTAATCATTCATGACTTATTTACATGAAAACAAAATTACATATCCTTTATATCTAATCCATATACCAACGAACAAAAAAACCTATAAACACTTTCATTCTTAAATTTTCTTCATCTAATTGATCTCTCTCAAGTTCCATCTTCAAGTTCTAAGTGTTCTTCATAAATTCTATAAGTATAGTTTCATAAAAATCAAGAATACTTCCAAGTTTGCAAGTCTACTTCCAAGCTTTCTAATCCATTCCAAGTAATCATCTAAGATCACGGAACCTTTGTTATTTACAGTAGGTTATCTTTCTAATTCAAGGTAATATTCATATTCAAACTTTGATTCAATTTCTACAACTATAACAATCTTATTTCGAGTGAAAATCTTACTTGAACTGTTTTCGTGTCATGATTCTGCTTCAAGAACTTTCAAGCCATCCAAGGATCCTTTGAAGCTAGATCCATTTTTATCATTTCCATTAGTTTTATCCAGAAAACTTGAGGTAGTAATGATGTTCATAATATCATTCGATTCATACATATAAAGCTATCTTATCCGAAGGTTTAAACTTGTAATCACTAGAACATAGTTTAGTTAATTTTAAACTTGTTCGCAAACAAAAGTTAATCCTTCTAACTTGACTTTTAAAATTAACTAAACACATGTTCTATATCTATATTATATGCTAACTTAATGATTTAAAACCTGGAAACACGATGAACACCATAAAATCGGATATACACCGTCGTAGTGAAACTGGGGGCTATTTTGGTTTGGATAATTAAAAACTATGATAAACTTTGATTTAAAAGTTGTTCTTCTGGGAAAATGATTTTTCATATGAACATGAAACTATATCCCAAAATCTTTGTTAAACTCAAAGTGAAAGTATGTTTTTCAAAATGGTCATCAAGATGTCGTTCTTTCAACGGAAATGACTACCTCTTTAGTAATTGACATGTAACTTAAATTTTTGACTATAAACCTATACTTTTTCTGTTTTAATTCTTAAATTAGAGTTCAATATGAAACCATAGCAATTTGATTCACTCAAAACGGATTTAAAATGAAGAAGTTATGCTTAAAACAAAATCGGATATTTTTGATCTTTTTAGCTACGGAAAATGTTTAACAAATCTATACAAATCATATCCTAGCTAACTTATATTGTATTATACATGTATTCTAATATATTATGTAATCTTGGGATACCATAGACACGTATGTAAATGTTTTGACATATTATATCGACCCATGTATATATATTATTTGGAACAACCATAGACACTCTATATGCAGTAATGTTGGAGTTAGCTATACAGGGTTGAGGTTGATTACAAAAATATATATACTTTGAGTTGTGATTTAGCCTGAGACGTATATACACTGGGTCGTGGATTGATTCAAGAGAATATATATCGATTTATTTCTGTACATCTAACTGTAGACAACTAGTTGTAGGTTACTAACGAGGACAGCTGACTTAATACACTCAAATCTTTAAAACATAATAAAAATGGTTGTAATTATATTTTGATCATACTTTGATATATATGTACATATTTGTATAGGTTCGTGAATCGATCTGTGGCCAAGTCTTATTTCCGAGGAAGGAAATATCTGTGAAAGTGAGTTATAGTCCCATTTTTAAAATCTAATATTTTTGGAATGAGAATACATGCAGGTTTTATAAATGATTTACAAAATAGACACAAGTACGTGAAACTACATTCTATGGTTGAATTATCGAAATCGAATATGCCCCTTTTTATTAAGTCTGGTAATCTAAGAATTAGGGAACAGACACCCTAATTGACGCGAATCCTAAAGATAGATCTATTGGGCCTAACAAATCCCATCCAAAGTACCGGATGCTTTAGTACTTCAAAATTTATATCATATCCGAAGGGTATCCCGGAATGATAGGGATATTCTTATATATGCATCTTGTTAATGTCGGTTACCAGGTGTTCACCATATGAATTATTTTTATCTCTATGTATGGGATGTGTATTGAAATATGAAATCTTGTGGTCTATTGTTACGATTTGATATATATAGGTTAAACCTATAACTCACCAACATTTTTGTTGACGTTTAAAGCATGTTTATTCTCAGGTGAATATTAAGAGCTTCTGCTGTTGCATACTAAAATAAGGACAAGATTTGGAGTCCATGTTTGTATGATATTGTGTAAAAACTGCATTCAAGAAACATATGTCGATGTAATATATTTCTATTGTAAACCATTATGTAATGGTCGTGTGTAAACAGTATATTTTTGATTATCATTATTTGATAATCTACGTAATGTTTTTAAAACCATTATTGATAAAATAAAGGTTATGGTTGTTTTAAAAATGAATGCAGTCTTTGAAAAACATCTCATATCGAGGTCAAAACCTCGCAACGAAATCAATTAATATGGAACGTTTATAATCAATATGAATGGGACATTTCAGTTTGTATCCGAGCGTTGGTTATAGAGAACCCAAAAATTTGCATTAGTGTGTCTTATCGAGTTTGTTAGGATGCATTAGTGTGTCTGGACTTCGACCGTGTTTTCTTTAAAAATGATTGCTTAACATTTTTGTTGGAAACTATATATTATTAACATGTAAATATTATGTGATATATTAATCTCTTAACATGTTTGATATTGTGTGATAGATGTCTACCTCTAGCACAAATCCCATTGACTCACCTAATAATAACGAAGAGTCGAATATATATTGGCAAGATTCACAAGTTCTCGAAGAACCGGAAGAAGAGGAAACGGAACCGGAAGAAGAGGAACCGGAAGAAGAGGAACCAGAAGAAGAGGAACCGGAAGAAGACGAGGTTCCGGAGGGGGGAATAGTAGGAACTACAGAAAACCGGTCAAATAAAAGAAAATCCTCAACCAATGGACCAAAGTTAATAATGGTCAATGGTGTTTCCGCTAAGGAAGCAAAATATTGGGAAAATTACCAATTTTCCGATGAATCGGATCCTGGTGAGGATTCCGCTGATGTTATAGAAATTACCCCGACCCAATTTAATGAGGCAAAAGAAAATAATAAGGGAAAAGGCATCAAAATAGAGAAATCTGATTCCGACCCCGATGAACTTTATATGTACCGTCAACACCCGTATTTTCAATATCGTAACAATAACCCGGGAACCTCTAAACCACCAGGTTTTTCTAAACCAATGTGGAAAACGAATCTAATCCTTGTCTATTTTATAGTATAAAAACAAAATGGACGTTAAGGGTAGACAACCGAATATTTTAGAAGACCTACCAGAGGATATGATTGAGGAAATCTTGTCTAGAGTCGGTCAGAATTCATCAGCACATTTAGTTATGGCGAAATTAACTTGTCAAACATTTGAAAGACTTTCCAGAAATGCCTTAGTTTATAAAAGGCTTTTCTTTGATTAGTGGGGTATATCACATTGGGAAGACTTTAAGTTACGCCGTGTTTTCTTTAAAGCGTTAAATGCGGGGAACCCAAATGCAATTTTATGCTATGGGTTAAGAACCTATTTTGACTCAACATATCCCAACATAGGATTTCGTGAATTAGAAAGAGCTTCTAACATGCAACATAAAGAAGCATGTTATGCTTACGGGTTAGTGATGCTCGCTTCTTACCAAAGTGAGAAAAAGAACATCGGATTGCAGCTTTTAAATAAAACTTTCCCACAAGTGACGGATTTAGTAGTTGGGGTGAGAAACAAGGTTTTTAGATTATTACAGGGCTGTTGGACATTACGAAACCCTCGTCCTTTTGACGACATTACAACATGCTGCCTAGCCAATGGTCATAACGGTTATTTTCCAAAAGACCAAGGATGGGAAGTCGTCTTAGTAAAACCAGAATGCATGACTTGTTTCTGGACTTATGAATTACGTGTCTTTATTTCCTTTGCTGAACAACTTACGTATTAACTAGATTTATCTTCAAAACTGTCATGTATCATAGTGTACTATATTTCATGTTATATGTAATATAGCGAAGTTGTAAGTTTGAAGAATATTTGTATGTGATATATTATTATAATCAGTTTTTCATATGGAATTGTAGTAGTTGAATTGTATATTAGCTACTAAGTATGAACTTAACGGGTAGGTAGTACCCGAATTTAAACTTATAAAACGCTAATATGAAGAAAAAACTTTTATAAATGAGTTCATATTATGCTACGAGATACTATTGACTACTCTTAATATTCTGTATGATTAACTTGTTTCATTTGACTATTTTGAAGGAAATGGCACCGACTACTCGACACACCTTGAATATGAGCGAAGAGGAATTTCGTGCCTTTCTTGTTTCAAACATAGCCGCAGTACAGGCCATGCTACATACCAACAATAACTCTGAATCTAGCAATACAGCTAACGGCGCAAGAAATCGTGTAGGATGCTCCTACAAGGAATTCACTGCCTGCAAACTTTCAGAATTTGATGGGACCGAAGAACCAATCAGATTGAAACGGTGGACCGAGAAAGTTGAATCGGTGTTTGCCATAAGTAAGTGTGCTGAAGGAGACAAAGTGAAGTACGCTATGCATACCTTCACATGTATTGCGTTAACTTGGTGGAATACCTATCTAGAGCAAGTGGGACAAGATGCTGCTTACGCGCTACCGTGGTCAGCATTCAAGCACTTGATGAACGAGAAGTACCGTCCCAGAACCGAGGTCAATAAGCTCAAGTCAGAACTTAGAGGGTTACGAACACAGGGATTTGATATTACTTCGTACGAAAGACGATTCACAGAATTGTGCCTATTGTGTTCGAGAGCGTTCGAAGATGAGGAAGAGAAGATCGACGCGTTTGTGAAAGGGTTACCGGAGAGAATCTAAGAAGATATAAGTTCACACGAGATAAGAGTTAAAGAAAGAGGCCAACGTGAAGCTAGTCAAAAGAAAGTGGGAGGAAGACGGTGATAAGAGTCACCAAAACAACAACTATCCCAACAATCGCAACATCAATCGCAACTACAACAAACGGCACAACAACAACAACAACAACAACAATCATCCCAACAACAATAACAACCGCAACAACAACAACAACAATCAGAAATAGCTATGCCAAAGGTGTGAAAAGTATCACTCGGGGTTCTGCACCAAATTTTGCAACAAGTGTAAAAGAAATGGTCATAGCGCGGCGAAGTGTGAGGTCTACGGACCAGGGGTTAACGGAATGAAAGGAACAAATGGTGTCCGAACGAGTAATGGCGGAGCAAGTAGTGTCGGAGCAAGTTATGCCAATGTAGTTTGTTATAAATGTGGAAAACTGGGCCACATTATTAGAAATTGCCCGAACCAGGAGAACACGAATGGACAAGGCCGCGGAAGAGTTTTCAATATTAATGCGGCAGAGGCACAGGAAGACCCGGAGCTTGTTGTAACATCCCAACCCGTTAACCAACCAAAAACGTGGAATAAATTTTTTTTTAAACTGGACAGAAGGGTGCGTGGCGCGCACCACTTCCTGTGCACGGCGCGCACAAGGCCTGTGACAGTTCTGATCAAAATGTCCATTTTTCGCGAAAAGATCTTCGACTTCCCGACACTTTTAGACCAAACGCTTTTCACAACAATTTATATTAGTTAAAACTAACACGTTCCAATAATAAAATGAGTTTTACGAGACCGGGCCCACATCGGCCGTTTTACGACTTTCGTACAAAATACAAGTTTCGACCACATGATTTTTAACACAAAAATAAAGACCGAGCATGGCGATTGGGGATACGCTACCCAATCCTAATCCATCCAAAAGCAAGATCTTCTAAAGCAACTATGCGAGTCCACTAGTCCCCGTTTACCCGAGCCACCGCATCCATGCAATCTATAAAAATGTCAACAACGAGAGGGTAAGCTAATGCTTAGTGAATGATAATATACTACATACATATATATGCATAAAATGGACACGCCACGAAATAACAAATACCGCATACCGAAGCATCCATATATAAGGCACTACATTAAGCATACCGTACGATCTCTAAGCAACGAGCTAAAGATACAACAACAATTATAAGTTCACCAACGACGATGTGAACAACGCCAAGAAGCTACACCCGGAGGGTTAGCTACACTACAACAATACATTAATATATAACAATATATATATATATATATATATATATATATATATATATATATATATATATATATATATATATATATATATATATATATATATATAACGCACAAGGTTAACCCCTTAACCCAATACCGAGAACCAAATACCACAATGAAGATTGGCCGAACTACACGAGCCTTAGTAATCCGAAACTACACGAGATTACTATCTCTACATCATCGAGGTTGGCAGAACTACACGAGCCTTAGTAATCCGAACCACGCGAGATTACTACCTCAATAAGATGACCGAACTACACGAGTCACCATGAATCCGAACTACACGAGATTCATTTGATAAGATGACCGAAACCACACGCGTCATCGTGAATCCGAAACCACACGCGATTCACTTCTCAACATTAAACCCTTCGCCATTGGGGTTATATCAACCACATCACAACCACGTGTGATAATGTACACGAGAACGCGTACTTCGCCAAAGATGGTCAACCAAAACGCACAACCGTGCCATTTGGACTCATACAAAAGTCCATCAAATCCACCTATATGTGAAGTGAGCTCTATAACCGAGAACCACCTCACCCGACCCGCACCCATCCTACACATACATATGCACATAGGATATTAACACTCACCTTGATGAATGCTTCCAAGTAAATCGCAACTCCCCAATGGAAAGTACCTATTCCATTATCACAAATTCAACAACACACTTAGATTGGATTTACAAACCAACCCAATTTGACACTTAGTGCAAATTCGACCCAAATGCACTTCCAAGTACAAACCGCGCCTAAAATTAACCAATAATCACTAACACAAGTGAGAATGGTCCTAACACGCCAATTAAACCCGAACACAAGTGTTAAACACTTACAAATCTCCAAATTGCCCATAAACCCTAATTTTTACCCATAAGGTCAAAATCTCACCAATTACAAGTTTTGACACCAAAACACCTTTAACTCGGTTTTATACTTCAACTTAATCCATTTTAAGTTTATAAACCTCATTAAATCGCCAATTGGGTCATAATCATCACTAAACCCTAATTTTGACCCAAAGTCAAAACTAGTCAACCAAATAACCCTAAATGGGTTTCAATACTTCCATAATCACTAACTTAAGTGATTAAACCCAATTTCAAGTCCTAATCATGGCCAATTAGTTCACCAACCCAAAATCCACCAACAATAACAACAAACCCGATTACTAGCATCACTAAACTCACTCCAAGAGTTTAAATGGGTTTCTCATCAATTTAAGTTCAAACCCTAACTTGATTATCAAAATCAAACAATGAAATTCGGAGTTAGAACTTACCACAACCACCAAAACGTAGCTAGGAACGAGGTGAACAACTTTAAAACCCGAGACTTTGATCAATTCAAGCTCCTTCTTCTCCAAAACCCCAAATCTCTCTCTAGAAATCTCCCTCTCTCTCTAGATAGTTTAGTGTGTGTTTGTGGATGTGAAAATGATCCAAAATTGGATCCAAACCATCTGATAAACTCTCAAATCCGGCCTCAAGTGAAAAGACTAAAAAGCCCCTCATTAAACTCTAATTTGAAAAAGTTAGATTTCTGTCGCAGACCAGGTGCGCGGCGCGCTCACCTCAAGGTGCGCGGCGCGCATAACCCTCTGAACAGGTTCTGAGCTTCTATTCCATACCACGCTTCACCTACGATACGTACATCATTTAAAACTCTGTGTAAAATAAATATTGGGGTCTTACAACTCTCCCCCACTTATAATCGATCACGTCCTCGTGATCCTCGTCACTTAACCAAACGGACCACACTCCACGGTCCTCAAACATAAGTCCCAACCGACCTTCCTAGGCAATTCTTCCCAATGAATCGCCTTTAAAAACTAAATCGTCACCCGCGATTTATCAAATCCACCAATCCAAGCACTAAAACCATGCTCATTCCCTAACATCGGGAAAAATCAACCAATCTCGTACCGAGATATCAATCCCTTAGCGTACCCTTACCGAGTACAACACTAAAAGCAACCAAGTCTCAACCTAAGGTCAACAACCCGAACGATGAAGACCGAACCAAACGAATCCTTACGGATAACACCAATCATTAGACATCCCTGGTAGTGCGCAATACGACCAAAACGCAACTACCGTAACATCATAAAGCAAACGGCTAAAACCGATAGCGCCCAAAACGACTATGGAAATGCAAATCCCAAGGTGTACCAAATCAACTATCGTCACACCCATAGCAACATGTGAGCGAAACACGACTATCGCCTCACTAATCTCACAACATGGTCCTCACGACCCCACCATCGTGTATAAAATAACCGATAGTTCTCACAACACGGTCCTCACGACCCCACCATTGGTGCATAAAACACCAATAGATCAAACCACGCGGTCCTTACGACTCCACCATCGGTGTATAAAACAACCGATAGATCACACCACACGAAAGCCGGCCGAAAACTACACGCGCCTTAGTGAATCCGAACTACACGCGACTCACTACCTTCACCACAACACAATCGGGAATGGCCGAACTACACGCGCCATAGTGAATCCGAACTACACGAGAGTCACTATCCCAGAGGAATGACCGAACTACACGAGTCATTTGTGAATCCGAACTACACGAGACTCACTCCTCAATACAATGACCGAAACCACACGAGTCATTTGTGAATCTGAACTACACGAGATTCACTTCCACAACATCGAGGTTGGCTGAACTACACGAGCCTTAGTAATTCGAAACCACACGAGATTACTACCTCAATAAGATGACCAAACTACACGAGTCACCATGAATCCGAACTACACGAGATTCATTCCGATAAGATGACCGAACTACACGCGTCATCGTGAATCCGAAAACACACGCGATCCACAACCATGATGAAGTCAGCGGACCCGAAGATCATGCTTCACCAATCTCAACACCGGATGAAGTCAGCGGACCCGAAGATCATGCTTCACCGATATAACACCACGCTCATGATGAAGTCAGCGGACCCCGAAAGTCATGCTCCACCAATCACGTACTCCCATGATGAAGTCAGCGGACACTAAAGATCATGCTTCATCAATCAACCATACCATAATGAAGTCAGCGGACCCCGAAAGTCATGCTTCATTAATCACAATCCCATGATGAAGTCAGCGGACTTCGAAAGTCATGCTTCATCAATCAACAATCCCACGATGAAGTCAGTGGACCCCGAAGGTCATGCTTCATCTATCACATACGCACTTTCGGCCTCAATCATCGAGTCGTGCAACATCGCGCTCTGCTACACTACAGTAAACCCTAGCGGACCACTAACCATCCATAATCGAGCAAGAACCACCTATACCAAACATAGGTACCAAACAATAATTCTCCAAAAGAGAACCCGACACACACCTCCCTTAACCGAAGGATTTCACCTTGCTCGCCAACACGTCCATTATCTCCCAACGAGATTCACCAACTTACCACCTCGGTGATAATTTACAAATCCAATATCATAAGTACAAGTTAACCGAAATTGCACTCTACTACAAATCGACCAAAAATTTCCGGATCTACCAAAAGTATCATCCGAAATCTCCCACCAAAGCCTCCTCGTGCGGGAGTGTAACTCCCCCACTTGGAATTACGTTCCAATGTCACAACTCGTACAACCGCACAATGCTACCAAAGGTAGACTTTACCAATAATTGGGCTCACACGACCCATCACTACATCTTGCTCCAACCTTGAGCACACGAAGGATTTTAACCAATCCTTAAACACTTTGAACGAAAAGTGTACCGCAACACAATCGGAGTCGAACACCACGCTAGTAGGTATAAAAGAGGCACCTAATGTCGCGTCACGTAGACTCCTTTACCAACATACATCGAGATCAAACACTCGATCTTTTTCGGGTTCCAATCCACCCAACGAACCTCATGGTTCATCAACTTCAACACGAAAGCGAACACGCGCTTAACAATCGAACACCAAAACCCACTTCCATGGTTTGGTAGAAACATTTCCCAAATACTAAGGAATGCTTGGTTGCACCAAGTCTCACGCCCTTCGCCCGACAATCAAACATCACCATAGGGTACTTCCATTAGGAATGTCACCCATAACAACAATATGCACAACACAAGGCATTTAATCAACTCAAATTCAACGGCACTTAATAAATAATCAAAGGACATATTTATTAAAACGAAACGTACCTTAACGTCTCCTTGCCGCACCCGTCCCCGCCAACTTGGGACATTCTGACTTACGATGTCCTTCTTTTTGGCAATTGAAGCACACCATACCATCACCCTTTGGTACCGAACATTCCCAAGACTTGTGACCCCTCACGCCACAATTGTAACATCTAGCCGCACTAGAATCCGACATACCCGTTCGCGTACCACCCGTGCTCACACTCGGACCCTTAGCCCTCTTACTCGGAGCACCATAAGAAATGACCCTTCGCTCACTTAAAGGTTCACCCTTTTTCGATCGTGAATACGACTCAAAACCTCTAGCCAAGTCGAATAATTCCGAAAACGATTTCGCTTAACCCCGACTAATTTTACTTTTCAAGTCATCATTCAAGGTCCGATAGAAATCCCCCATCAACAAACGATCATTCCCCAAATACTCCGGACAAAAATGAGCCTTCGCCATAAAGGTCGTCTTGAGAGTACTCAAATCCATAGATCCTTGTCGCAAATTTCGCAACTCATTACGCAATTCCCACAAATCGGCCGAAGTCCGGAACTCCTCGAAGAATTCCTCCTTAAAGTCGTCCCACGATAAAGCCATAAACGTCTCGCCACCGACAAGATCAATCTTACCATCCAACCAATCCCTTGCCCTACCCAGCAACAAACTCGTAGCGAGTCTCGTCTTTCTCTCAGGAGGGCAATCAATAGTACGGAAACACCCTTCGACGTTCGAAATCCAAGTTGTGCTTATCAAAGGATCCGGTTTCCCGTCATACATCGGGGGTTTAGTCCTCATGAAGCTCTTAAGATAACGCTCCATTTCACTACTACCCCGAAATTCGGAATACTTCCTATCCATTCTTTCTTCCAACGCACCCATTTGCTCCGCAACGGCGGCCGCAACTCTAGTATTAAACTCCTCGTCATTCGTCTCGATCTCGTTTCGCGTCGCCATTCTAAAGAATGCAAAACGATTAGTCCATGAACGTATAAAACCATACGCACCACACCGCCCCATCTTGCTAAACACTCGTCGTACATCACTTGTCTGACACGATTTGCACCCGTAATAAGGTTTGCAAGTCCTTATTACGCACACACGCCGCATCAACTCGTTGGTACAACGACCGCTTCGCTCGATGATATAAACAAACACAAACAAAATTCTACGCGATATAAACACACGCGAGAATTACACCACAACACAAATAATATATTAATAATATCCGCATTACTAATATAAACGTTAGTCCACCTACAATCAAGGTACTAACTATAACTCATTCCAACCCGTAATCCTACAAGTCCCGCAACAATTAAGAACACACAAAAGTCTAAGTCTAGGCACCTATCTCAAGTCACCTAAATCCCTTAGACCATGCTCTGATACCACTTGTAACATCCCAACCCGTTAACCAACCAAAAATGCGGAATAAAATTTTTTTTAAACAGGACAGAAGGGTGCGCGGCGCGCACAAGGCCTATGACAGTTCTGATCAAAATGTCCATTTTTCGCGAAAAGATCTTCGACTTCCCGACACTTTTATACCAAACGCTTTTCACAACAATTTATATTAGTTAAAACTAACATGTTCCAATAATAAAATGAGTTTTACGAGACCGGGCCCACATCGGCCGTTTTACGACTTTCGTACAAAATACAAGTTTCGACCACATGATTTTTAACACAAAAATAAAGACCGAGCATGGCGATTGGGGATACGCTACCCAATCCTAATCCATCCAAAAGCAAGATCTTCTAAAGCAACTATGCGAGTCCACTAGTCCCCGTTTACCCGAGCCACCGCATCCATGCAATCTATAAAAATGTCAACAACGAGAGGGTAAGCTAATGCTTAGTGAATGATAATATACTACATACATATATATGCATAAAATGGACACGCCACGAAATAACAAATACCGCATACCGAAGCATCCATATATAAGGCACTACATTAAGCATACCGTACGATCTCTAAGCAACGAGCTAAAGATACAACAACAATTATAAGTTCACCAACGACGATGTGAACAACGCCAAGAAGCTACACCCGGAGGGTTAGCTACACTACAACAATACATTAATATATAACAATATATATATATATAACGCACAAGGTTAACCCCTTAACCCAATACCGAGAACCAAATACCACAATGAAGATTGGCCGAACTACACGAGCCTTAGTAATCCGAAACTACAAGAGATTACTATCTCCACATCATCGAGGTTGGCCGAACTTCACGAGCCTTAGTAATCCGAACCACACGAGATTACTACCTCAATAAGATGACCGAACTACACGAGTCACCATGAATCCGAACTACACGAGATTCATTTGATAAGATGATCGAAACCACATGCGTCATCGTGAATCCGAAACCACATGCGCTTCACTTCTCAACATTAAACCCTTCGCCATTGGGGTTATATCAACCACATCACAACCACGTGTGATAATGTACACGCGAACGCGTACTTCGCCAAAGATGGTCAACCAAAACGCACAACCGTGCCATTTGGACTCATACAAAAGTCCATCAAATCCACCTATATGTGAAGTGAGCTCTATAACCGAGAACCACCTCACCCGACCCGCACCCATCCTACACATACATATGCACATAGGATATTAACACTCACCTTGTCGCCTTGATGAATGCTTCCAAGTAAACCGCAACTCGCCAATGGAAAGTACCTATTCCATTATCACAAATTCAACAACACACTTAGATTGGATTTACAAACCAACCCAATTTGACACTTAGTGCAAATTCGACCCAAATGCACTTCCAAGTACAAACCGCGCCCAAAATTAACCAATAATCACTAACACAAGTGAGAATGGTCCTAACACGCCAATTAAACCCGAACACAAGTGTTAAACACTTACAAATCTCCAAATTGCCCATAAACCCTAATTTTGACCCATAAGGTCAAAATCTCACCATTTACAAGTTTTGACACCAAAACACCTTTAACTCGGTTTTATACTTCAACTTAATCCATTTTAAGTTTATAAACCTCATTAAATCGCCAATTGGGTCATAATCATCACTAAACCCTAATTTTGACCCAAAGTCAAAACTAGTCAACCAAATAACCCTAAATGGGTTTCAATACTTCCATAATCACTAACTTAAGTGATTAAACCTAATTTCAAGTCCTAATCATGGCCAATTAGTTCACCAACCCAAAATCCACCAACAATAACAATAAACTCGATTACTAGCATCACTAAACTCACTCCAAGAGTTTAAATGGGTTTCTCATCAATTTAAGTTCAAACCCTAACTTGATTATCAAAATCAAACAATGAAATTCGGAGTTAGAACTTACCACAACCACCAAAACGTAGCTAGGAACGAGGTGAACAACTTTAAAACCCGAGACTTTGATCAATTCAAGCTCCTTCTTCTCCAAAACCCCAAATCTCTCTCTAGAAATCTCCCTCTCTCTCTAGATAGTTTAGTGTGTGTTTGTGGATGTGAAAATGATCCAAAATTGGATCCAAACCAACTGATAAACTCTCAAATCCGGCCTCAAGTAAAAAGACCAAAAAGCCCCTCATTAAACTCTAATTTGAAAAAGTCAGATTTCTGTCGCAGACCAGGTGCGCGGCGCGCTCACCTCAAGGTGCGCGACGCGCATAACCCTCTGAACAGGTTCTGAGCTTCTATTCCATACCACGCTTCACCTACGATACGTACATCATTTAAAACTCTGTGTAAAATAAATATTGGGGTCTTACACTTGTTACGGGTATGTTTCTTATTGACAATAAATCTGCTTACGTTTTATTTGATTCGGGTGCGGATAGAAGCTATATGAGTAGAGATTTTTGTGCTAAATTAAATTGTCCATTGACGCCGTTGGATAGTAAATTTTTACTCGAATTAGCAAACGGTAAATTAATTTCAGCAGATTATATATGCCGGAATCGAGAAATTAAATTGGGTAGTGAAATATTTAAGATTGATTTGATACCAGTAGAGTTAGGGAGTTTTGATGTGATAGTTGGCATGGACTGGCTGAAGGAGATGAAAGCAGAGATCGTATGTTACAAAAATGTAATTCGCATTGTACGAGAAGAAGGAGAACCCTTAATGGTGTACGGAGAAAAGGGCAACACGAAGCTACATCTTATTAGTAATTTGAAGGCACAAAAACTAATAAGAAAAGGTTGCTATGCTGTTCTAGCACACGTCGAGAAAGTACAAACTGAAGAAAAGAGCATCAATGATGTTCCCGTCGCAAAAGAATTTCCCGATATATTTTCGAAAGAATTACCGGGACTACCTCCACATCGATCTGTTGAATTTCAAATAGATCTTGTACCAGGAGCTGCACCAATAGCTCGTGCTCCTTACAGACTCGCACCCAGCGAGATGAAAGAACTGCAAAGCCAACTGCAAGAACTATTAGAACGTGGTTTCATTCGACCAAGCACATCACCATGGGGAGCTCCTGTTTTGTTTGTCAAGAAGAAGGATGGTACATTTAGGTTGTGTATTGACTACAGAGAGTTGAATAAACTTACCATCAAAAACCGTTATCCACTACCGAGAATTGACGACTTATTTGATCAACTATAAGGCTCGTCGGTTTATTCGAAAATTGATTTACGTTCTGGATATCATCAAATGCGAGTAAAGGAGGATGATATTTCAAAAACTGCTTTTAGGACGCGTTATAGTCATTACGAGTTTATGGTTATGCCGTTTGGATTGACTAACGCACCAGCTGTGTTCATGGACCTTATGAACCGAGTGTGTGGAACATATCTTGACAAGTTTGTCATTGTTTTCATCGATGACATACTTATTTACTCAAAGAATGATCAAGAGCACGAAGAACATTTGAGAAAAGTGCTAGAAGTATTGAGGAAAGAAAAACTGTACGCTAAGTTTTCAAAGTGTGCATTTTGGTTGGAAGAAGTTCAATTCCTCGGTCACATAGTGAACAAAGAAGGTATCCAGGTGGACCCGGCAAAGATCAAAACCGTTAAAAAGTGGGAAACCCCAAAAACTCCGAAGCATATACGTCAATTTTTAGGATTGGCTGGTTACTACAGATGATTCATCTAAAATTTCTCCAAAATAGCAAAACCCTTGACTGCATTAACGCATAAAGGGAAGAAATTTGAATGGAAGGATGAACAAGAGAAGGCGTTTCAGTTATTGAAGAAAAAGCTAACTACGGCACCTATATTGTCATTTCCTGAAGGGAATGATGATTTTGTGATTTATTGTGACGCATCAAAGCAAGGTCTTGATTGTGTATTAATGCAACGAACGAAGGTGATTGCTTATGCGTCTTGACAATTGAAGATTCACGAGCAAAATTATACAACTCACGATTTGGAATTAGGTGCTGTTGTTTTTGCATTAAAGACTTGGAGGCATTATTTATATGGGGTCAAAAGTATTATATATACCGACCACAAAAGTCTCCAACATATATTTAATCAGAAGCAACTGAATATGAGACAACGCAGGTGGATTGAACTGTTGAATGATTATGATTTTGATATTCGATACCACCCGGGGAAGGTGAATGTGGTAGCTGACGCTTTGAGTAGAAAGGACAGAGAACCTATACGGGTAAAAGCTATGAATATAATTATTCGTACTAACCTTACTACTCAAATAAAGGAGGCGCAACAGGGGGTTGTAAAAGAAGGAAAGTTGAAGAATGAGATACCCAAAGGATCAGAGAAACATTTAATATTCGGGAAGACGGAACACGATATAGGGCTGATAGAATTTGGGTACCAAGGTTTGGAGATGTGAGAGAAATGGTACTTAAGGAAGCACATAAAACCAGATATTCAATACATCCCGGAGCGGGGAAGATGTATAAAGATCTCAAGAAATACTTTTGGTGGCTGGGTATGAAAGCCGATATTGCTAAATATGTAGGAGAATGTCTGACGTGTTCTAAGGTCAAAGCTGAACAACAGAAACCATCAGGTCTACTACAACAACCTGAAATACCGGAATGGAAATGGGAAAACATTACCATGGATTTCATTACTAAATTACCAAGGACTGCAAGTGGTTTTGATACTATTTGGGTAATAGTTGATCGTCTCACCAAGTCAGCACACTTCCTGCCAATGAGAGAAGATGACAAAATGGAGAAGTTGGCGCGATTGTATTTGAAGAAGGTTGTCTCCAGACATGGAATATCCGTCTCTATTATCTCTGATAGGGATGGTAGATTTGTTTCAAGGTTCTGGCAGACGTTGCAACAAGCATTGGGGACTCGTCTAGACATGAGTACTTCCTATCATCCACAAACTGATGGGCAGAGTGAAAGGACGATACAGACGCTTGAAGACATGCTACGAGCATGTGTTATTGATTTCAGAAACAGTTGGGATCGACACCTACCGTTAGCAGAATTTTCCTACAACAACAGTTATCATTCTAGTATTGAGATGGCGCCGTTTGAGGCACTTTATGGTAGAAAGTGCAGGTCTCCGATTTGTTGGAATGAAGTGGGGGATAGACAGATTACGGGTCCGGAGATAATACAAGAAACTACCAAGAAAATCATCCAAATTCAACAACGATTAAAAACCGCCCATAGTCGACAAAAGAGCTACGCGGACAGTAAAAGAAAAGATATAGAGTTTGAAATTGGAGAAATGGTCATGCTTAATGTAACATCCTCAAGTGGGCCTAGATGTAAGATTACTAGATTGCCCTTAAGTTGGTGTTGCGTTATTATATGCTTTTATTTTTTATTTTTATTTAATGTTTATTATTAATTAATGATGAGGTTAGGACCAGTTTGTGACAAGGGTCACAGAACATGTTTGTTTATTTAATTTGGACTTCGTTTGGTTTGCCAAATGATGTACGAAAGATATCAGATAACTGATAAATACCCGTGTGTCACTCAGTGTGGGAATTAAACCCAATTAAGTGACTAAGTGCTGGCTTCCCTTCTCATTTTCTAGAAAACTCCCAAACCCTCCCGTACCTTCATCTCTTTCACATATCAAACCCTAACTTCTAATCTTTGTTCTTGAGCTCAAATCATTTACATTTTCGTGTTCCTTATGATCTACTGATTCTATCAAGGTAAGAATCACAAGTTTTCATGATTTAATCTTCAAGAAAATTGGGTTTTTGTGATAGTTTTTACAAAGTGGGTAATTTGGGTCAAAAGAGTTGAATTTGATGTTGTTTGAGTCCAAATCTTGTGGGTTTATGTTTCTTGATGTATAGTGTCTTAGATTTGGTCAGTTTTGAGGTAAAAATCGAGCTCTAGAGCAAGAATTGGATGAATTTGGGTGAAACCCGTCACTTTGGCTTCAGCTTCTGCAGATGAACACGGTCGGCCGAGTGTCTCGAGACACTCGACCGACTGACTCGACCATCGACCGAGTGAGTGAGACCCACGGCCGAGTGTGTCTGTGAAAGACCATCGACCGAGTGACTTGTCAATCGGCCGAGTGTGTGTAGACAATCGGCCGACTGTCTCTGACAGTCGACCGAGTGTCTTGGGCAGTGGAAATTTTACCAAGTGTTGATTTCTAGCCGTTATGCTGCCCGTTTGTATTTTGAGATTTTGATGAAAAATTTTAGCGGACAGATTTTCTGACAAAATTTCTATATTTGTGTTATTTGGTGTTTATGGACATAAACTAACTCGTGTATATGTATTTCTCAGGAGAAAAGGAGAAAGAGAAGGTTCAGTGATTAGATAGCTGAACACCTTCTCGTTTGCTGGTAATCGGTGAGTGGGACTAACTGTGGAATTTAGTATAGAGTAGCATGTTATATTATGACTGCCATGCTAGTTAGTTGTACTTATTGATACAGTTAGTTAGTTTATTGTGATGACTGCATGTTAGTTGATGCTTGTCTGCTGGAGCCCAGTGCGTCCCTATTGTGTGGTAGCCTCGGTAGGAGAGATCAACCTGCGGGTTGGGTTCCTCTGTGGTAGCCTAGACAGCCGTGGTGTATATATATGTGAATGACGCGTCCGTCGCGTGTGGATTATGTATATACATACGGTGGTGGAGGAACTTCTGGTAAGCCCCAGCCCGATCAACTGGTGGTTAATGGTTTGGCCGAGCCGCCAGAGTCTCTGTAGACGGCACTTGGGTGATGTTTGTGTGTTAGCTCTTTGTGACATGATTAGTATAACTGTTCTGTATACTATTGCCTGTGGTTAGTCGTACTCACTTAACTTCGTGCTAATTCCCCTCCATCTCCTCCCTGCAGGTTATTAGCTTTTGTAGAGATGATGCTTTTGGGGAGAAGACGGGGCATGCTGATGTTATGTTTGACAGGAGCCAACTCTGATGTGTCTTTTCCTATAAAACTAAACTTTTGTTGAAACGTCACGTGACACCATATGTATTAGTTAAATGCTAGCTGTCAACTGTTTTGGTTATGTAATTATGATATGTTTATATTATTATAATGGTTTAATTAACGTTAATGCTTCCGCCACGTATTTATAAAAAAAAAAAAAAAAAATCAGCGGTGTCACACTTAAGGTTTCACCTTGGAAAGGCGTTGTTCGATTTGGTAAACGGGGGAAACTAAATCCAAGGTACATTGGACCATTCAAGATTATAGATCGTGTCGGACCAGTAGCTTACCAACTGGAGCTACCTCAGCAACTCGCATCTGTACATAACACTTTCCACGTCTCGAATTTGAAAAAATGTTTTGCTAAAGAAGATCTCACTATTCCATTGGACGAAATCCAAATCAATGAAAAACTTCAATTCATTGAAGAACCTGTCGAAATAATGGATCGTGAGGTTAAGAGACTTAAGCAAAACAAGATACCGATTGTTAAGGTTCGATGGAATGCTCGTAGAGGACCCGAGTTCACTTGGGAGCATGAAGATCAGATGAAGAAGAAATACTCGCATCTATTTCCAGAAGATTCGTCAACACCTTCAACAACTTAAAATTTCGGGACGCAATTTATTTAACGGGTAGGTACTGTAGTGACCCAAACTTTTCCATGTTTATATATATTAATTGAGATTGATATTTACATGAATAAATGTTTCCAATGTGTTAAGTAATCAAACTTGTTAAGACTTGATTAAATGAAATAAGTTTCATATAGACAATTGATCACCCAAGTTGACCGGCGATTCACGAACGTTACAAAATTGTAAAAACTACATGTTGTGGTATATATAGACATATATATATGGTTGACATAAGATTATGATGAGTAAGTATCTCACTAAGTATATTAACAATGTGTGATATACATAAGAAATGAGATTACTAAGTTAAGAAACTCGAAATGATATATATAACGATTATCATTATGATAACGTCTACTAAATACATATGTATCATATTAAGATATTGATACACTATATTTAACATGATAAAATTATATTTAAATATATCATTAAGTGTGTTAACAATGAACTACATATGTAAAAACAAGACTACTAACTCAAGAATTACGAAACGAGACTTATATGTAACGATTATCGTTGTAACGATATTTTAATGTATATATATCATATTAAGAGATATTCATACATCATAATATCATGATAATATAATAATTTAACATCTCATTTGATATAATAAACATTAGGTTAACCACATTAATTGAGATCGTTAACTTAAAAGTTTCAAAACAACACTTACATGTAACGACTAACGAAGACTTAACGACTCCATTAGAATGTATATACATATTGTGTTTTGATATGTATTCTTACACTTTTGAAAGACTTCAAGACACATATCAAAGTACTTCTACTTAATAAAAATGCTTACAATTACATCCTCGTTCAGTTTCATCAACAATTCTACTCGTATGCAAACGTATTCGTACTCGTACAATACACAGCTTTTAGATGTATGTACTATTGGTATATACACTCCAATTATCAGCTCTTAGCAGCCCATTTAAGTCACCTAACACATGTGGGAACCATCATCTGGCAACTAGCATGAAATATCTCATAAAATTACAAAAATATTAGTAATCATTCATGACTTATTTACATGAAAACAAAATTACATATCCTTTATATCTAATCCATATACCAACGACCAAAAATACCTGAAAATACTTTCATTATTCAATTTTATTCATCTAATTGATCTTTCTCAAGTTCCATCTTCAAGTTCTAAGTGTTCTTCATAAATTCCATAAGTATAGTTTCATAAAAATCAAGAATACTTCCAAGTTTGTAAGTCTACTTCCAAGCTTTCTAATCTATTCCAAGTAATCATCTAAGATCAAGGAACCTTTGTTATTTACAGTAGGTTATCTTTCTAATTCAAGGTAATATTCATATTCAAACTTTGATTCAATTTCTACAACTATAACAATCTTATTTCGAGTGAAAATCTTACTTGAACTGTTTTCGTGTCATGATTCTGCTTCAAGAACTTTCAAGCCATCCAAGGATCCTTTGAAGCTAGATCCATTTTTTTCAATTCCAGTAGTTTTATCCAGAAAACTTGAGGTAGTAATGATGTTCATAACATCATTCGATTCATATATACATATAAAGCTATCTTATTCGAAGGTTTAAACTTGTAATCACTAGAACATAGTTTAGTTAATTCTAAAATTGTTCGCAAACAAAAGTTAATCCTTCTAACTTGACTTTTAAAATCAACTAAACACATGTTCTATATCTATATGATATGCTAACTTAATGATTTAAAACCTAGAAACACGATGAACACCATAAAATCGGATATATGCCGTCGTAGTGAAACCGGGGGCTGTTTTGGTTTGGATAATTAAAAACTATGATAAACTTTGATTTAAAAGTTGTTATTCTGGGAAAATGATTTTTCATATGAACATGAAACTATATCCAAAAATCTTGGTTAAACTCAAAGTGAAAGCATGTTTTTCAAAATGGTCATCAAGATGTCGTTCTTTCGACGGAAATGACTACCTCTTTAGTAATTGACATGTAACTTAAATTTCTGACTATAAACCTATACTTTTTCTGTTTGGATTCTTAAATTAGAGTTCAATATGAAACCATAGCAATTTTATTCACTCAAAACGGATTTAAAATGAAAAAGTTATGGGTAAAACAAGATTGGATATTTTTGATCTTTTTAGCTACGGGAAATGTTTAACAAATCTATACAAATCATATCCTAGCTAACTTATATTGTATTATACATGTATTCTAATATATTATGTAATCTTGGGATACCATAGACACGTATGCAAATGTTTTGACATATCATATCGACCCATGTATATATATTATTTGGAACAACCATAGACACTCTATATGCAGTAATGTTGGAGTTAGCTATACAGGGTTGAGGTTGATTCCAAAAATATATATACTTTGAGTTTTGATTTAGCCTGAGATGTGTATACACTGGGTCGTGGATTGATTCAAGATAATATATATCGATTTATTTCTGTACATCTAACTGTGGACAACTAGTTATAGGTTACTAACGAGGACAGCTGACTTAATACACTCAAATCTTTAAAACATAATAAAAATGGTTGTAATTATATTTTGATCATACTTTGATATATATGTACATATTTGTATAGGTTCGTGAATCGATCCGTGGCCAAGTCTTATTTCCGAGGAAGGAAATATCTGTGAAAGTGAGTTATAGTCCCACTTTTAAAATCTAATATTTTTGGAATGAGAATACATGCAGGTTTTATAAATGATTTACAAAATAGACACAAGTACGTGAAACTACATTCTATGGTTGAATTATCGAAATCGAATATGCCCCTTTTTATTAAGTCTGGTAATCTAAGAATTAGGGAACAGACACCCTAATTGTCGCGAATCTTATAGATAGATCTATTGGGCCTAACAAATCCCATCCAAAGTACCGGATGCTTTAGTACTTCAAAATTTATATCATATCCGAAGGGTGTCCCGGAATGATAGGGATATTCTTATATATGCATCTTGTTAATGTCGGTTACCAGGTGTTCACCATATGAATGATTTTTATCTCTATGTATGGGATGTGTATTGAAATATGAAATCTTGTGGTCTATTGTTACGATTTGATATATATAGGTTAAACCTATAACTCACCAACATTTTTGTTGACATTTAAAGCATGTTTATTCTCAGGTGAATATTAAGAGCTTCCGCTGTTGCATACTAAAATAAGGACAAGATTTGGAGTCCATGTTTGTATGATATTGTGTAAAAACTGCATTCAAGAAACATATGTCGATGTAATATATTTCTATTGTAAACCATTATGTAATGGTCGTGTGTAAACAGTATATTTTAGATTATCATTATTTGATAATCTACGTAATGTTTTTAAAACCTTTATTGATAAAATAAAGGTTATGGTTGTTTTAAAAATGAATGCAGTCTTTGAAAAACGTCTCATATAGAGGTCAAAACCTCGCAACGAAATCAATTAATATGGAACATTTATAATCAATATGAACGGGACATTTCAGCCGACGGGCGAGTTGTGCCGATTACGCCTGGCAGATATCGATTCATGACCACCGGTACATATTCTCCTACACATGACTCAGACAGTTCATTAGGTAAGATCAGTGAGGAGGAGGATGTAGTGATCCGAACTTTTCCATGTTTATATATATTAAATGAAATTGGTATATTTACATGATTACAATGTTTTCAACATGTTAAGCAATCAAACTTGTTATGACTTGATTATTTGAAATGTGCTTCATATAGACAATTGACCACCCAAGTTGACCGGCGATTCACGAACGTTAAAAATTTGTAAAAACTACATGATGATATATATATGGATATATATATGGTTAACATGAGATTATGATAAGTAAGTATCTCACTAAGTATATTAACAATGAGTGATATACATAAAAATGAGTTTATTGAATTAAGAAACTCGAAACGATATATATAATGATTATCGTTATAACAACGTCTTACTAAATGTGATGACCCGGGAATTTCTGATCAAATTTAAACTTAATCTTAATAAGTTTCCGACATGATAAGCAAAAGTTGTAATGTAAAAGTCTCATAAACTTTGAACTGTGTTCATGCATCCAATTGACCTTTGACTATGCCCGACGATTCACGAACAATTATGTGTAAATAAATAAGTGAACATATATATACACTTGATGGATATATATATATGATTATTGACTTTGTAAATTATAATATATTAAATAAATAAATATTAAATATTCAAAATATAATGTTATATATATACATGAAATTATTAAATATTACAAGATTAGTGAATTGTAATAATAAAATATGTAATACAAGTATGATTACTTTCATTAATATTAAAATCGGTATTATTAATTTATATTTCTCAATATATAATATATAGATATGAAGGTGTTAAATGTAAATGGTTATAATATTCTTATTACTAATATTAGTATTATCATTAATAATATTAGTATTATTATAATTAATATCATTATTATTATAATTATAAATTTTATAAACTTTAATATTATCAATAATATTATTATAATTATAAAAAAAAAATATTAAGAGCAATATTATTATTGTGATAGTTATAACTATTAATTAATAAGATTAATTATAATATATAGATATTATAGGTACAGATATATATAAAAACATATATATCTATATACATATGTACCGGATTATATATATACAAATTATATTAGGAGTTAGTTTGTGATGTTACGCGAGGTGTATATAAAATAGCTTTTAAATTTTAGTAGGAAATACTATTAAATACGATACAATTTTACACAAGATATTTATTTATTTAGAGAATGGATATACTTAAACCTTGCTACAACACTTATAGGCAGTGTACCTAATCGTACAGTAGTGTAGTTTTTAGTAAGTCCGATTCGTTCCACAGGGAAAATCTTTAAACAAATCTTAACGCTATATTAGTTTACTTTTATAAAAATACAAATATATATATAAGTAATATTATTATTATAAAGGGGGTTTTTACCGTTTAATGACCGGTTTGTCGATTTTAAAACTTTAGTCGCAGTTAAAACCAAATGTAAAATATTAAAAATAAATACAAGACTTAAATTAAAGCGTAAAGTAAATAACGATAATGAAATTGCGAATAATAAAAGTGCGATAAAATAAACTTGCGATAATTAAAAAGTACGATAATTAAAAGTGCAATTAAATACAATAACAATAAAAATGCGATAATTAGAAGTGCAATTAAATATAAAATAAAGGAAATTAAATATGAAATAAAAGAATTATGCTTATTTAAACTTCCGTAATCATGATGTTTGACGTGTTGATTTTTAGTTTATTCCCATGGGTTAATTGTCCTTTGTCCTGGATTATTTAATATGTCCGTCTGGTTTTTGTCCATAACAGTCCATCAGTCATAAATATAAAGTGCGAGTGTCCTCGTCAAATTATCCTTATACCCGAAGTTAAATATTCCAACTAATTGGGGACTTAAACTGTAACAAGATTTAATACTTTGTTTAATAATTACACCAAGATGTCGACTGAGTGTAACCCAAGGTATTAATATTTTGTTATCAATTATACCAAGTGTCCTCGTACATAATTTCACCCCTGTTTTAATTATTCTAGTGGCTATTAATCCATTCCCGTGTCCGGTTAAATGAACGATTATTCGTACATATAAATACCCCGCCCATCGTGTCCGATCGAGTGTATATGGTAATTTATAGGGACGCCCAATTGTAAATCTTTACATTAACATTAACAAACTATCATTTAGTTAAACAAATATAAAGCCCATTAATAGCCCATAGTCTAATTTCCACAAGTGTCGTTCTTTTGTCCAAACCCCAATTATGGTACAAAGCCCAATTACCCAATTTTAGTAATTAGCCCAACATCATGATTACTTCGTTTTAAATAAGCATAATAATAACTTAGCTACGAGACATTAAATTAAAAAGGTTGAACATAACTTACAATGATTAAAAATAGCGTAGCGTTACACGGACAGAATTTCGACTTACACCCTTACAACATTCGCTAACATACCCTTATTATTAGGATTTAAAATTAAAATTAAAATTAAAATATAAATTATATATATATATATATTTACGTATATATTGAGAGAGAGATAGATTGTGGATGATGAAAATGATCAGAATTCGGTTGGCTTTATAGGGAATTGAGTTCAGGGGTACTCTGCGACTCGCGGCAACTTTTGCCTTCAAACTCCACGAGTCGCGGAGTTTGAAAATACAGCTCACCAACTTTGGAGTCTTTCTTGCCGACGGATTTTTATTATTTATATAATATATAAATAATTATAAAAATTATTTAAATATTATATTATATTTATGTGCATAGTTGACTTGTAATTTTTAGTCCGTTGCGTCGAGCGTTGAGAGTTGACTCATGTCCCGATTCCGGATTTTCGAACGTCCTTGCGTACAATTTTATATTTTGTACTTTGCGTTTTGAATCTTGTACTCTTGTAATTTCGAGACGTTTCTTATCAATAATTGGAACCTCTTTGATTGTATTTTGTACTTTTGAGCTTTTTGGTCGTTTGCGTCTTCAATTCGTCGAATCTGTCTTTTGTCTTCACCTTTTATTATTTAAACGAATATCACTTTTAAATAGAACAATTGCAACTAAAAGCTTGTCTTTCTTGAGAAATAATGCTATGAAATATATGTTCGTTTTTAGCATTATCAGTTTGGAATTTATATTATATAATATATAGTTATATATGCGAATTAAAAACAGAATTTTATACATTTTTATATATACAGACTTATATGTATTTCATAGGCAGATTTATATACAGATGCAGATATAAAATAAACATAAAAATAAAGATATAAATACTGATAAACAGACTCTTATATATATAGGGAATTAAATACAGAATTTATTTCTGTTTCATGTCCACATCGAAATCCTTTTGTTTTGTTTATGTCTGTTTAAAGTGATTCTCCAAATCACAAAAATTGTACGATCATTGAATCAAACACCAGCAAAATCCAAAAATTGTTAGCTATCTTAATCAACTTTTTTAATTTTTATTTTTTTCTGTTTAAATCATTCTGTAAAAGCTATTTCTTATGGTGTACGAGCATTACAAATTGCTGAATGAATTCAACTGGTTAACTTAGTCGTCTCCTTCACCCTCAATATCAATTATAAAGTTTACAGCTTGCAATTATCAAATTTAAATAAAAATTATGAAGAACATCAGGTAACTGTCCTTTATATTCAAAATTTCTTAAAAACTCGAATTCGATTTCTTTTTCAAAATGTAATAATGCAGTTACTTCCTAAATCTTTTATTAAAACTATCTGGAAACTTTCAAGGATCAATTTTAACTATCGCGATCCAATTTTTCAAGTTAAAGTTTGTTCTTAAAAGTCAAACGATTTTAAATTCATCAAATTCGAATTCTGTGATGTGTTTCTGGAAAAATTAAGAAATCCTAAAGTTTCTAAAGATGATTTAAAACCTATTTCATGAAGAATAGGGGATCCAAAACTGTCTAGATTTCGAAATTGATGCTTGAGTTTTAGGTGTTCTTCGTGAAGGTGTTTCTACTGCTATTTTGATTTTTTTTCTGATAATCCAAAACAAACACAACTTGGTCGTATACGTTTCTGTTAGGAGCACCTAAAATCTAACAATCAACTCACGAGTATGTTTTGATATGGTTTCTGGTCGATCGACTTAACAGAAGAAGAAGAAGAAGAAGAAGAAGATAAGGCATAATACTAGTTCATGGTTAAATATTTTCGGTTTCAATGTTAAAACAGAAAACGGGCTTTAGCCCAACGGTTTAGATGGTTGATGCATTTTTGAGAGGTCGGGGGTTCGAGCCTTGCAGGAGGCACAAATTTTTTTTTTTTACACCTTTTCCTAAGGTAGTTCTTATTCTATTCTATTATTATTATTATTATTATTATTATTATTAGTTCATTATTATTACTATTATTGTTATTACCTTGTTTACTATTATTGTTATTGTTATTATTATTAAGGATATAAGATTATTATTACTAATACAAGATTTATGATCATTTATTATTAATGTTATTATTATTAATCATGTTATTATTATTGTGTAAATTATTATTATCATTAACATAACTAATATTATTATCATCATTATTAATACTATTATTACTATTATTATTATTATTATTATTATTATTATTATTATTATTATTATTATTATTATTATTATTATTATTATTATTATTATTATTATTATTATTATTAATTATTGTTATTAGTAAGATAAATGTTATTACTCCTAACAACTAGAAGTATTGATATCATTGATTAAATTTTATCATTTATCAAATTAAGAGTATTATCATTATCATTAGTATTTTCATAAGTATTATTAAGATTATTACAAGTTTGTCATTTTAGTATTACTATCATTGTTAGGATTATGATTAACATTGGTATTATTATTATAAAATGATACAATTTATTAGTACTTACATAAAGATTAGTATTATTATCATAAATATATTATTAAGGTTATTATCATTATTTTTACCTTTACTAATATTAACTTATTACAATTATAACTACTGTTTTAATAAACAAATGAATTATGTATACATAAATATATTTAACACATACAACATAACAAAGTATTTTTTTCTATATATATAAAACCTAATTATATTATTAATATAAATATGATATAACTAATAAGTTATATATGCATATATATAAAATTATTCTATTACGATTATGAGTATTAATAAATATACAAATGATATAGGTTCGTGAATCCGAGGCCAACCTTGCATTGTTTAGTTGTTCAATGTCGTTGTATGTATTTTTACTACAAAATACATTACGGTGAGTTCATTTGCTCCCTTTTACTCTTTACGTTTTTGGGCTGAGAATACATGCAAATGCTTTATTAACTGTTTTACAATATTTATATGCGCGAGTTTCATTTGCTCCCTTTTTAAATGCTTTTGCAATATATATTTTTGGGACTCAGAATACATGCGTTGCTTTTATAAATGCTTTACGAAATAGACACAAGTACTGAAAACTACATTATATGGTTGAATGATCGAAATCGAATATGCCCCTTTATAGTCTGGTAATCTAAGAATTAGGGAACAGAAACCCTAATTGACGCGAATCCTAAAGATAGATCTATCGGGCCCAACAAGCCCCATCCAAAGTACCGGATGCTTTAGTACTTCGAAATTTATATCATGTCCGAAGGAGGATCCCGGAATGATGGGGATATTCTTATATGCACATTGTGAATGTCGGTTACCAGGTGTTCAATCCATATGAATGATATTTTTGTCTCTATGCATGGGACGTATGTTTATGAGAAATGGAAATATGAAATCTTGTGGTCTATTAAAATTATGAAATGATTATTTATGTTAAACTAATGAACTCACCAACCTTTTGGTTGACACTTTAAAGCATGTTTATTCTCAGGTACGAAAGAAATCTTCCGCTGTGCATTTGATCATTTTAAAGATATTACTTGGAGTCATTCATGACATATTTCAAAAGACGTTGAATTCGAGTCGTTGAGTTTATCAAGATCATTATTAAGTCAATTATAGTTGGATATATTATGAAATGGTATGCATGTCTGTCAACTTCAGATGTAATGAAAGATTGTCTTTTCAAAACGAATGCAATGTTTGTAAAAATTTATCATATAGAGGTCAAGTACCTCGCGATGTAATCAACTGTTGTGAATCGTTTATAATCGATATGGACTTCGTCCGGATGGATTAGGACGGGTCCTTTCAGTTGGTATCAGAGCTGATTTAATGCCGTTTATTAGCGGGTTAATCGTAGAGGGGGTTCTCACAGTGTTAACTGTGACGAAGCATTGGCTCTTACTCCTCGCGGTCCCTATTAGGGTTGGCTGTACGTTGCCGAGAGGCGGGCCGTAAAATCAGTGTCTGAGGTACGCTCAGTGGTCACCAGGCGGTTAGCTCGGAAGGCACTGAGTGGGATGCATCCCCACTGTTATTTCAGTTGGTATCAGAGCGATGTTCTTAGCGAACCAGGTCTGCAATAGTGTGTCTAACTGATAAGTCGTTAGGATGCATTAGTGAGTCTGGACTTCGACCGTGTCTGCATGTCAAAAGTTTTGCTTATCATTTCGTGTCGAAAATTTCCTGCTTATCAATTTTAGGGAATCACTTGCTTATCATTCTTAGTCTAGACACGTCTTACTGCATTGACTGCATGAATAGTGTATAGACAAAATTCATATCTTAGCGTATCTGCTACTTTATATCTTAGCATATCTGTTACTGTAACTTTGCCTGACAACTTCGGTAGATTCCACCGTAACTTATGGGATTTTAGTATTATATATGCATATGTAAATCATGTATTGCAGGGTACTAATCTACATCCTATAATCTATTCCTTATCGAAAATCCTTCATCTGATCGTACGAGATGAATTCCTCAACCATTTCGAGTCCCTCAGATTCCGATAGCTATTCCGATAGTTATTCCGACATCTATTCCGATATGGATTTCTATTCGAACTTCAAAAGCAGTGTAACCGGAATGGAACAACCAGTCAGCCATCCCTAATTCATCTAATGGGTTCGTAGTCAACTTAATCAATGGAGACGCACAGAAGGTGATCCCTTCCACCAACCGAATTCACCGATTGGTGAAAAACCTGAAGCACTTACCGACTAACCTATTTGAAACACCATTTTCAGCCTCATTTCCAGGGTAGCTCATCACGATTATATTTCATCCACAATTCTAAACCTTATTCATTCACTCGTTCCTACCGACAATCATCCCAGAGTAATCGAAGAAGTCAACGAAATTCGCGCTCGAGAAATGAATTTGGAAAACGTGGTGCAAAATGTACCAGCTTCAGCAACATCACCGGCACCAACAGTACCATCAATAACAACACCAGTACCATCAACAATCCATGCTTTAATATCATCATCTGTACTTTGAGTATGATCTTCGTTCTACGTATCGTTCTACCTCATTTATCTTCATTCGACATGACAAATATGTAATCTCTAAAGTTTTAGAGGTTATTTATTCTAGTTCCAACCGAAAAGCAAATGAGTTTAATATCATATTAACTCATTAAATCCATGAATACATCTGAAGAAAATATATATGTATATATATTTTCATAAAGATTGTAATTAAAAATTCTCTTGTACAAACTGTTAATGGTGAAAATATTTTAACGGGTAGGTAATACCCGAGGAATATTTAAATTTCACATTAATATGTTACATTGTACGTTCTTCGAATCTGATTCAACAGTCATTTACTATCCTACTTGCAACCACAGCTATACGAATCCGTTCATCACAGAATAACTATTTTCATTCAAATTCAAATTTCATATTAGGATTTTGACATATCAGAATCCAACAAGTGGCATAATGAAGAAAAAATGGACACAATAAAAATTGATTAGAAACACACTAATTATCAATATGAAATTTTGTTAAGAATCCACGCTAACAAAATCCTAGCTAACTGTTCCTAGCTAACTGTTAATTCCGTATTACATTTTATTTATCGTAATTTAATTATCGCAATTTATATCTCGCAATTTTATTTATTGTTATTTAATTTCTGTTTTTTACTTTACGCACTTTATTTATCGTTATTTAATTTCTGTTATTTATTTTACGCACTTTAAATATCGGGACACGTATTTAAGGTTTTGACATATCATATCGACGCATCTATATATATTATTTGGAATCACCATAGACACTCTATATGCAGTAATGATCGAGTTCTCTATACAGGTTGAGGTTGATTCTACAATAATATATATAGTTTGAGTTGTGATCGAGTCTGAGACGTATACGGGTCACGACACGTATTAATTAATTCGAATATTATATATTAAACTATATATATGAATTATTGGACTGTCAACTTTGGACTATCGACTGTAGATTAATAACATTAAACAATTAAAATAAATTAAAATATTGATTATAACATATGAAACTAAACAATTCTTCAAGTTGCCACTTGATTTCATCTTAAACCTTAATTGTACCTTGATGATTCCAATCTGCATTCAAACTTTCATAATTCTTGAAAACACCTCAATCGATAGGATGAATCAACCACACTTCATTTACGGAAGGAAAGATTTGTGCATATAGTTATGCACCTGAGAAAATCTCGACAACTGAGTAAAAGTTTAACACGTAGCCGCGTCAGATCCTTTGGCATTTATTAGCAAAAATAACTTTGCGATCCCTTTTCAAAGTAGCAAATTTTGTCACAGCTCCAGCTAGTACATCGACCTTTCATTCGAATAAGTCTTATTATAACTTTGATATATAAGTTTACCTTTCATCATCGTTATCGGGGAAACGTTTATATTCCACCACATTAGCAGTAAACTTACCAGCAACCTCATTGCTCCTTGGCTTAAACCTCTCCGATAAATCACTATATTATCCATTGAAACCCTATCATATACTCATCCGCATCTTTTAACGAGGACTGCCATAACAATTACCAGGAATCAGCAATCAGTACTTTGAAAACTCACAGCATATCTACATCAACGGTTATATGTATGACATTTATCTCTTAGAATTATGATCTCTCATTCTGAAATTCTGAAAAGCAATCAGTCACAAATCAATACTCTGAATGTTGAAAAAGCTGAATGAAGCAACAGAAACCATAGACAACAGTAAACGACCTTAATCATCGAAAGTTTGATGATAAAGAATAGTATGTTGGAAAAGCTCAGAAAAGTTGGAACTGGAAAACAGATTGAGCTAACCACGAAGGAGACCAAGGACAAATACAAGTACCATACCATATATTCAAAGAATCCAGATAATTCTGGATTCGATGAAACCTTCAATGAATATCTAGCTCCGTACTCATGTTAAAATCTTGCGGAAAATCTTTCTCCATCAACCATCGAACTTAGAAATTCCAAAATATCATCATCAATATCTTCGATATTTCTGAGGATATTTTCATAAATATTCTCGTCCGAAATTATATACCTCTTCGTGATTCCTGTGTATTATTATATTGTAAACATTCAATAGAATATTTAGTACTGAAAAGCAGATTATGCGAAACTATGAAGAAAGCCGTGGACACATCACAAAGAATAAGTTTGACTTCAAAGAATCCAAATGATTCAATGTCTACTAAAGTCTTTAGTGAATATCTTGCTCCTTACTCTAAACCCTTGCAGACAATAGTTTCTATCATCCTCTGATCTTAGAAATTCCAAGATATTATCGTATCTTTCATTATAAATATCCTCCATATTTCTGAAGATATTTTCATAAGTATTCTTATCTGAAATCATTAATCTCTTCATGATATCAGTGTTACATCATATAGAAACTGTTAGTTTCTATATTCTGTAAACTTTCGAGCTTAAAATATGAATGTTATTGAAGTAATGTTGGGAACTGATGCATGAGTTAGTATAATATAATGACACTTGATCAACGTGATTATATTACAGTAAGTCATGCTGAGTTCTAATGGGACATGATGGTTCACAGTAGATCATACCACCATCTTGTGTCATGTTACATAACTCTTTCATTCTAATTAACTTCAGAACATATCAAGAAAGTATATTCTTAATAGCTCTATTCTCAATGATTCTGGTAATTTGACGAATCAAATCGTGCTATTACGTTCTTTCTTGATTATAACATTAAATTCATTCGAAACTCCATACTTACAAATTCTAGACCATTACTCATATTACTAGAGATCGAGAGGAGATTAAAAAGATGAAGAGCTTCGAAACATAAAGGAAGATATAAAACTCGACAACAACACTGAAATTACAATAATTAAAAATTAAAACATCACGACAATTAAAATTTAAAAGATTACAATCAAACTACTCGTCGTCGTCAATTGTCATCTGCAAAGTAGCGTTCACCAGTCATTTCACCATCCGTGAGGTACTCTAGAGACATCGGTATTTCTCTTGATGCCTCAACTGCTGCTTCAGCTGATTCATCGAGGTAACGATAACCCAACGTCTCTTCATCTTCAAGAACCGCATACAAAGAAATGCGTTTACCGCGATCTTCAATGGTATCTTTTATAAAGTACCATTGATCATCGGTACACAGAAAACTTGCCCTACAATCCGCATCATAATCGTCTCTATAAAAGAATACAGACGTGAATTCACACGGAACTTTTTTCTTCAGAAAGGATAACAAATCTTGTAAACCAACATCACGAATGTCGATATCTTCAAACGAAATACTGTCGCCCCACTCATATTCCTTCATTTGATTACGGAAATCACCTCCGTAATGAACATCGAATGAAACAATCATTGGGGGAAGTGTTAACATTTTTCAGTTTGGGAGTGTTTGATTTTGATCTTGAGAAAGATGGAAATATAAAAGAAATATATGTTTGAGTGTATAAAATGAAGTATATGGTTGGTGTTTATATAGCGTAAAAGTGACCGTTGGGATAGCCGTTGAATTTTTTTATTATTTTACTAACGGCTAAAAATTTGGGCAAGTTTTTGGGCGAAGGTGGACGATGCCCGTTGGGACCTCTCTCATGATAGTTTCATTCGTTCTTTTCAAATAATCAAATTATTTTATCTGTATTATTCAATAATGATAAAACTCTAATTATCAGCTCATATTCGTCAGGAAAACATATTTATTGTTATACATGACGACCTCACTCAAATTTCGGGACGAAATTTCTTTAACGGGTAGGTACTGTGATGACCCAGGAATTTCCGATCAAATTTAAACTTAATCTTAATAAGTTTCCGACATGATAAGCAAAAGTTGTAATGTAAAAGTCTCATAAACTTTGAACTTTGTTCATGCATCCAATTGACCTTTGACTATGCCCGACGATTCACGAACAATTATGTGTAAATAAATAAGTGAACATATATATACACTTGATGGATATATATATGATTATTGACTTTGTAAATTATAATATATTAAATAAATAAATATTAAATATTCAAAATATAATGTTATATATATACATGAAATTATTAAATATTACAAGATTAGTGAATTGTACTAATAAAATATGTAATACAAGTATGATTACTTTCATTAATATTAAAAGCGGTATTATTAATTTATATTTCTCAATATATAATATATAGATATGAAGGTGTTAAATGTAAATGGTTATAATATTCTTATTACTAATATTAGTATTATCATTAATAATATTAGTATTATTATAATTAATATCATTATTATTATAATTATAAATTTTATAAACGTTAATATTATCAATAATATTATTATAATTATAAAAAAAAATTTATTAAGAGCAATATTATTATTGTGATAGTTATAACTATTAATTAATAAGATTAATTATAATATATAGATATTATAGGTACAGATATATATAAAAACATATATATCTATATACATATATACCGGATTATATATATACAAATTATATTAGGAGTTAGTTTGGAATTTATATTATATAATATATAGTTATATATGCGAATTAAAAACAGAATTTTATACATTTTTATATATACAGACTTATATGTATTTCATAGGCAGATTTATATACAGATGCAGATATAAAATAAACATAAAAATAAAGATATAAATACTGATAAACAGACTCTTATATATATAGGGAATTAAATACAGAATTTATTTCTGTTTCATGTCCACATCGAAATCCTTTTGTTTTGTTTATGTCTGTTTAAAGTGATTCTCTAAATCACAAAAATTGTACGATCATTGAATCAAACACCAGTAAAATCCAAAAATTGTTAGCTATCTTAATCAACTTTTTATTATTATTTTTTTTTCTTTTTAAATCATTCTGTAAAAGCTATTTCTTATGGTGTACGAGCATTACAAATTGCTAAATGAATTCAACTTGTTAACTTAGTCATCTCCTTCACCCTCAATATCAATTATAAAGTTTACAGCTTGCAATTATCAAATTTAAATAAAAATTATGAAGAACATCAGGTTACTGTCCTTTATATTCGAAATTTCTTAAAAACTCGAATTCGATTTCTTTTTCAAAATGTAATAATGCAGTTACTTCCTAAATCTTTTATTAAAACTATCTGGAAACTTTCAAGGATCAATTTTAACTATCGCGATCCAATTTTTCACGTCAAAGTTTGTTCTTAAAAGTCAAACGATTTTAAATTCATCAAATTCGAATTCTGTGATGTGTTTCTGGAAAAATTAAGAATTCCTAAAGTTTCTAAAGATGATTTAAAACCTATTTCATGAAGAATAGGGGATCCAAAACTGTCTAGATTTCGAAATTGATGCTTGAGTTTTAGGTGTTCTTCGTGAAGGTGTTTCTACTGCTATTTTGATTTTTTTCTGATAATCCAAAACAAACACAACTTGGTCGTATACGTTTCTGTTAGGAGCACCTAAAATCTAACAATCAACTCACGAGTATGTTTTGATATGGTTTCTGGTCGATCGACTTAACAAAAGAAGAAGAAGATAAGGCATAATACTAGTTCATGGTTAAATATTTTCGGTTTCAATGTTAAAACAGAAAACGGGCTTTAGCCTAACGGTTTAGATGGTTGATGCATTTTCGAGAGGTCGGGGGTTCGAGCCTTGCAGGAGGCACAAATTTTTTTTCTACACCTTTTCCTAAGGTAGTTCTTATTCTATTCTATTATTATTATTATTATTATTATTAGTTCATTATTATTACTATTATTGTTATTACCTTGTTTACTATTATTGTTATTGTTATTATTATTAAGGATATAAGATTATTATTACTAATCCAAGATTTATGATCATTTATTATTAATGTTATTATTATTAATCATGTTATTATTATTGTGTAAATTATTATTATTATTAACATAACTAATATTATTATCATCATTATTAATACTATTATTATTATTATTATTATTATTATTATTATTATTATTATTATTATTATTATTATTATTATTATTATTATTATTATTATTATTATTATTATTATTATTATTAATTATTGTTATTAGTAAGATAAATGTTATTACTCCTAACAACTAGAAGTATTGATATCATTGATCAAATTTTATCATTTATCAAATTAAGAGTATTATCATTATCATTAGTATTTTCATAAGTATTATTAAGATTATTACAAGTTTGTCATTTTAGTATTACTATCATTGTTAGGATTATGATTAATATTGGTATTATTATTATAAAATGATACGGTTTATTAGTACTTACATAAATATTAGTATTATTATCATAAATATATTATTAAGGTTATTATCATTATTTTTACCTTTACTAATATTAACTTATTACAATTATAACTACTGTTTTAATAAACAAATGAATTATGTATACATAAATATATTTAACACATACAACATAACAAAGTATTTTTTTTCTATATATATAAAACCAATATATAAAACCTAATTATATTATTAATATAAATATGATATAACTAATAAGTTATGTATGCATATATATAAAATTATTCTATTACGATTATGAGTATTAATAAATATACAAATGATATAGGTTCGTGAATCCGAGGACAACCTTGCATTGTTTAGTTGTTCAATGTCGTTGTATGTATTTTTACTACAAAATACATTATGGTGAGTTCATTTGCTCCCTTTTACTCTTTACGTTTTTGGGCTGAGAATACATGCAAATGCTTTATTAACTGTTTTACAATATTTATATGCGTGTGTTTCATTTGCTCCCTTTTTAAATGCTTTTGCAATATATATTTTTGGGACTGAGAATACATGCGCTGCTTTTATAAATGCTTTACGAAATAGACACAAGTACTGAAAACTACATTATATGGTTGAATGATCGAAATCGAATATGCCCCTTTATAGTCTGGTAATCTAAGAATTAGGGAACAGAAACCCTAATTGACGCGAATCCTAAAGATAGATCTATCGGGCCCAACAAGCCCCATCCAAAGTACTGGATGCTTTAGTACTTTGAAATTTATATCATGTTCGAAGGAGGATCCCGAAATGATGGGGATATTCTTATATGCACATTGTGAATGTCGGTTACCAGGTGTTCAATCCATATGAATGATATTTTTGTCTCTATGCATGGGACGTATGTTTATGAGAAATGGAAATATAAAATCTTGTGGTCTATTAAAATTATGAAATGATTATTTATGTTAAACTAATGAACTCACCAACCTTTTGGTTGACACTTTAAAGTATGTTTATTCTCAGGTACGAAAGAAATCTTCCATTGTGCATTTGATCATTTTAAAGATATTACTTGGAGTCATTCATGACATATTTCAAAAGACGTTGCATTCGAGTCGTTGAGTTTATCAAGATCATTATTAAATCAACTATAGTTGGATATATTATGAAATGGTATGCATGTCTGTCAACTTCAGATGTAATGAAATATTGTCTTTTCAAAACGAATGCAATATTTGTAAAATGTATCATATAGAGGTCAAGTACCTCGCGATGTAATCAACTGTTGTGAATCGTTTATAATCGATATGGACTTCGTCCGGATGGATTAGGACGGGTCCTTTCACTAAATACATATGAATCATATTAAGATATTGATACACTATGTTTAACATGATAAAAGTATAATTAAGTATATCATTAAGTGTGTTAACAATGAACTACTTATGTAAAACAAGACTACTAACTTAAGAATTTCGAAACGAGGCATATATGTAACGATTATCGTTGTAACAACATTTAACTGTATATATATCATACTAATATATATTAATATATCATAATATCATGATAATGTAATAATTTAACATCTCCTTAGATATAATAAACAATGGGTTAACAACATTTAACAAGATCGTTAACCTAAAGGTTTCAAAACAACATTTACATGTAACGACTAACGATGACTTAACGACTCAGTTAAAATGTATATACATGTAGTGTTTTAATATGTATTCATACACTTTTAGAAGACTTCAATACACTTATCAAAATACTTCTACTTAACAAAAATGCTTACAATTACATCCTCGTTCAGTTTCATCAACAATTCTACTCGTATGCACCCGTATTCGTACTCGTACATTACACAGCTTTTAGATGTATGTACTATTGGTATATACACTCCAATGATCAGCTCTTAGCAGCCCATGTGAGTCACCTAACACATGTGGGAACCATCATTTGGTAACTAGCATGAAATATCTCATAAAATTACAAAAATATTAGTAATCATTCATGACTTATTTACATGTAAACAAAATTACACATCCTTTATATCTAATCCATATACCAATGACCAAAAACACCTACAAACACTTTCATTCTTCAATTTTATTCATCTAAGTGATCTCTCTCAAGTTCTATCTTCAAGTTCTAAGTGTTCTTCATAAATTCTACAAGTTCTAGTTTCATAAAATCAAGAATACTTTCAAGTTTACTAGCTCACTTTCAATCTTGTAAAGTGATCATCCAACCTCAAGAAATCCTTGTTGTTTATAGTAAGATATCATTCTAAATCAAGGTAATACTCATATACAAACTTTGATTCAATTCCTATAACTATAACTATCTTAATTCTAGTGATAATCTTACTTGAACTTGTTTTCGTGTCATGATTATGCTTCAAGAACTTTCAAGCCATCCAAGATCCTTTGAAGCTAGATCATTTCTTGTCACTTCCAGTAGGTTTACCTACTAAACTTAAGGTATTAATGATGTTCATAACATCATTCGATTCATATATATAAAACTACCTTATTCGAAGGTTTAAACTTGAAATCACTAGAACATAGTTTAGTTAATTCTAAACTTGTTCGAAAACAAAAGTTAATCCTTCTAACTTGACTTTTAAAATCAACTAAACACATGTTGTATATCTATATGATATGCTAACTTAATGATTTAAAACCGGGAAACACGAAAAACACCGTAAAACCGGATATACGCCGTCGTAGTAACACCGCGGGCTGTTTTGGGTTAGTTAATTAAAAACTATGATAAACTTTGATTTAAAAGTTGTTCTTCTAGGAAAATGATTTTTCTTATGAACATGAAACTATATCCAAAAATCATGGTTAAACTCAAAGTAGAAGTATGTTTTCCAAAATGGTCATGTAGACGTCGTTCTTTTGACTGAAATGACTACCTTTACAAAAATGACTTGTAACCTATATTTCTGACTATAAACTTATACTTTTTATGTTTAGATTCAAAAACTTAAGTTCAATATAAAACCATAGCAACTTGAAACACTCAAAACAGATTTAAAACGAAGAAGTTATGGGTAAAACAAGATTGGATAATTTTTCTTGTTGTAGCTACGTGAAAATTGGTAACAAATCTATATTAATCATATCCTAGCTAACTTATATTGTATTACATGTATTTTAATATATTATGTAATCTTGGGATACCATAGACACGTATGCAAATGTTTTGACATATCATATCGACCTATATATATATTATTTGGAACAACCATAGACACTCTATATGCAGTAATGTTGGAGTTAGCTATACAGGGTTGAGGTTGATTCCAAAAATATATATACTTTGAGTTGTGATCTAGTCTGAGACGTGTATACACTGGGTCGTGGATTGATTCAAGATAATATATATCGATTTATTTCTGTACATCTAACTGTGGACAACTAGGTGTAGGTTACTAACGAGGACAGCTGACTTAATAAACTTAAAACATTAAAACGTATTAAAAATGTTGTAAATATAATTTGAACATATTTTGATATATATGTACATATTTGTTATAGGTTCGTGAATCGACCAGTGGCCAAGTCTTACTTCCCGACGAAATAAATCTGTGAAAGTGAGTTATAGTCCCACTTTTAAAATCTATTATTTTTTTTGGGATAAGAATACATGCAATTTTATAAATGTTTTACAAAATAGACATAAGTAATCAAAAATATTTTCTATGCTGGATTATCGAACCGAATATGCCCCTTTTTACTTGGTAGCCTAAGATATAGGGAAATGGCCCCTAATTGACGCGAATCCTAAAGATAGATCTATTTGGCCCAACAAGCCTCATCCAAGTTACGGATGCTTTAGTACTTCGATTTATCATATCCGATGAGAGTCCCGGAATGATGGGGATATTCTATATGCATCTTGTTAAGGTCGGTTACCAGGTGTTCAACATATGAATGATTTTCATCTCTATGCAGTTTGCGAAATGCCTGATATGAGATGTGTTATTAAAATGAAATCTTATGGTCTATTATTATGATTTGATAATATGTAGGTCAAACCTATAACTCACCAACATTTTTGTTGAAGTTTTAAGCATGTTTATTCTCAGGTGATTATTAAGAGCTTCCGCTGTTGCATACTAAATTAAGGACAAGATTTGGAGTCCATGCTTGTATAATATTGTTTAAAAATTGCATTCGAAGACTTATGTTGATGTGTAATATTATTGTAAACTATTATGTAATGGTTGTGTGAAAAACGCTATATTTTAGATTATCATTATTTGATAATCGTCGTAATATTTTAAAGGTTATGGTTTGTTCTAAAATCGAATGCAGTCTTTGAAAAACGTCTCATATAGAGGTCAAAACCTCGCAACAAAATCAATTAATATGGAACGTTTATAATCAATATGAATGGGACATTTCAGTTGGTATCCGAGCGCTGGTCTTAGAGAACCAGAAATTTGTATTAGTGTGTCTTATCGAGTTTGTTAGGATACATTAGTGAGTATGGACTTCGACCGTGTTTTCTTTAAAAACGATTGCTTAACACTTTTGTTGGAAACTATATATTATTAACATGTAAATATTATGTGATATATTAACCTCTTAATGTGTTTGATATTGTGTGATAGATGTCTACCACTAGTACAAATCCCATCGATTCACCTAATAATAATGAAGAGTCGAATATATTTTGGGAAGATTCACAAATTCCCGAAGAAGAACCGGAAGAAGAAGAGGTTCCGGAGGAAGAAATATTGATACCTACAGTAATTCGATTAAATAAAAGAAAATCCTCAACCAACGGACCAAAGTTAATAATGGTCAATGGTGTTTTCGCCGAGGAAGCAAAATATTGGGAAGATTACCAATTTTCTGATGAATCAGATCCCGATGAGGATTCCGATGATGTTATAGAAATTACCTCGACCCAATTTAATAAAGCGAAAGAAAATAATAAGGGAAAAGGTATAAAAATAGAGAAACCCGATTCCAACCCCGATGAACTTTATATGTATCGGCAACATCCGTATTTCCTAAAATGTAACAATGACCCGGGAACCTCTAAACCACCAGGTTTTTCTAAACCATTATGGAAAACGACGGCTCGTATTAGAGGAACACCATATATTCCTAGAAAATTAGGAAAACGAACCAAGTTCGAAGAAGAAGAAACCAGTGATTCAGATTAGAGGGTTGTAATCATGTTGTGTATTATATGTATTGTAGCGTGCTTGTACTTTTATGTTCTATGTAAAAATTGCTTGTATTGTTTGTTAATTATCTTTTATGAATCTAACCCTCGTCTATTTTTACAGTATAAAAACACAAAATGAACGTTAAGGGTAGACAACCGAATATTTTAGAAGACCTACCAGAGGATATGATTGATGAAATCTTGTCTAGAGTCGGTCAGAATTCATCAGCACAATTAGTTATGGCGAAATTAACTTGTCAAACATTTGAAAAACTTTCCAGAAATGCATTAGTTTATAAAAGGATTTCCTTTGATATGTGGGGTATATCACATTGGGGAGACCGTAAGTTACGCCGTGTTTTCTTTAAAGCGTTAAATGCAGGGAACCCAAATGCAATTTTACGCTACGGGTTAATAACCTATTTTGACTCAACATATCCCAACATAGGATTTCGTGAATTAGAAAGAGCTTCTAACATGCAACATAAAGAAGCATGTTATGCTTACGGGTTAGTGATGTTCGCTTCTTACCAAAGTGAGAAAAAGAACATTGGATTTCAAATTTTAAATAAAACCTTCCCACAAGTGACGGATTCAGTAATTGGGGTGAGAAACAACGTTTTTAGATTATTACCGGGCTGTTGGACATTACGAAACCCTCGTCTTTTTGACGACATTACAACATGCTGTCTTGTCAACGGTCACAACGGTTATGTTCCACAAGACCAAGGATGGAAAGTAATCTTAGTAAAACCAGAATGTATGACTTGTTTCTGGACGTATGAATTACGTGTCTTTATTGCCTTTGTTGAACGATTTGCGTATTAACTAGAATTGTCTTCGCAACTGTTTTGTATTAGAGTTTTTATGTGCTATATTTCATGCTATATGTAAAATAGCAGTATTGTAAGCTTGCAAAATATTGTATAAAAGTTTGAATGTGAAATATTATTATAATCAGTTTTTCATATAGAATTGTAGTAGTTGAATTGTATGTTAGCTACTAAGTATGAACTTAACGGGTAGGTATTACCCGAATTAAAACGCTAATATGAAGAAAAAGCTTTTATAAATGAGTTCATATTATGCTACGGAATACTATTGATTACTCTTAATATTCTATATGATTAACTTAATTCTTTTGGCTATTTTTGAAGGAAATGGCACCGACTACTCGTCAGAACTTGAACATGAGTGAGGAAGACTTTCGTGCTTTCCTTGCAGCAAATATAGCCGCAGTACAGGCTGCAATGCAAAACAACAATAACTCAGGTCTAGCAGTGGAGTTAACTCCACAGGAAACCGTGTAGGATGCTCCTACAAGGCTTTCACTGCCTGTAAACCTCTGGAATTCGATGGAACTGAAGGACCAGTCGAACTGAAATGATGGACCGAAAAGGTCGAATCTGTGTTTGCTATAAGCAAATGTGCTGAGGAAGATAAGGTAAAGTACGCCACGCATACCTTCACAGCTACTACGTTAACATGGTGGAATACCTATCTCGAATAAGTGGGACAAGATGCTGCTCACGCACTACCGTGGTCAGCATTCAAACACTTGATGAACAAGCAGTACCGTCCCAGAAATGAAGTTAATAAGCTCAAGACAGAGCTTAGAGAATTACGAACGAAGGGATTCGATATCACCACATACGAACGACGATTCACCGAGTTGTGTTTATTGTGCCCAAGAGTGTTCGAAGATGAAGAAGAGCAGATCGATGCGTTTGTAAAGGGGTTACCAGAGAGAATTAAGGAGGATGTGAGTTCAAGCGCGCCCACTTCAATGCAAAAGGCAAGCTGAATGGCTCACAAACTTATAAACCATATCGAGAGAAGGATTAAAGAGCAGGCAGCCGAGGAGGCCAAAATGAAACAAGTCAAGAGAAAGTGGGAAGAACCCAATGACAAGAGTGACAAGAGTCACAATTTCAACAATCAACACCACAATCACAACCACAATCGCACCATTTTTCGCAACAACAAACGCAACAAAAACCATTCCAACAACAACAACTACAATAATCATCCCAACAATAATACCAACCACAACAACAAAAATCCCAACAATAATCTCAATAACAACACTGGTAATCAAAATCAGAAAATTTCGTGTCTGAGGTGTGAAGGGTACCATCCAACTACTTTTTGTCCAGCAACATGTACTAAATGTAATAGAAAGGGCCATGATACAATGAAGTGTGAAATTTATAGACCATCGAGTAAAGGAACAAGTAATGCCCACATTATTTGTTTTGGATGCGGGAAGAAGGGCCACTACAAAACTGCGTGTCCAATCCAGGGAAATAATAATGGGCAAAGCCGTGGGAGAGTTTTTAACATTAATGCGGAAGAAGCGCAGGAAGACCCGGAGCTTGTTACGGGTACATTTCTTATCGATGAAAAACCTGCTTATGTTTTATTTGATTCGGGTGCGGATAGAAGTTATATGAGTAGATATTTTTGTACTAAATTAAGTGGTCCATTGACGCCTATGAATAATAAATTTTTACTCGAATTAGCAAACGGTAAATTAATTTCGGCAGATAAAATATATCAGAATCGAGAAATTAAACTGGTTAGCAAAACGTTTAAGATTGATTTGATACCAGTAGAGTTAGGGAGTTTTGATGTGATAATCGGCATGGACTGGTTGAAAAAGGAGAGAGCGGAAATTGTATGTTACAAAAATGCAATTCGCATTGTACGAGAAAAAGGAAAACCTATAATGGTGTACGGAGAAGAGCAACGCGAAGCTAAATCTTATTAGTAATTTGAAGGCGCAAAAACTAATAAGAAAAGGTTGCTATGCCGTTCTAGCACACATTGAAGAAGTCAACCCCAAAGAAAAGAACATCAATGAAGTTCCCGTCGCAAAAGAATTTCCCGATGTATTTCCGAAAGAATTACCGGGACTACCTCCACATCGATCTATTGAATTTCAAATAGATCTCGTACCAGGAGCTGCACCAATAGCTCGTGCTCCATACAGACTCGCACCCAGTGAAATGAAAGAACTCCAAACCCAACTAAAAGAACTTTTAGAGCGTGGTTTTATACGACCAAGTACATCACCATGGGGAGCTCCTGTTTTGTTTGTCAAAAAGAAGGATGGTACATTCAGGTTGTGTATCGGCTATCGAGAGTTGAACAAACTTACCATCAAGAATCGTTATCCACTACCAAGAATCGACGACTTATTTGATCAACTACAAGGCTCGTCAGTTTATTCGAAGATTAATTTACGTTCTGGGTATCATCAAATGCGGCTGAAGGATGATGATATTCCAAAGACTGCTTTCAGAATGCGTTACGGTCATTACGAGTTTATGGTTATGCCGTTTGGATTGACTAACGCACCAGCTGTGTTCATGGACCTCATGAACCGAGTGTGTGGACCATACCTTGACAAGTTTGTCATTGTTTTTATCGATGACATACTTATTTACTCAAAGAATGATCAAGAGCACGAAGAACATTTGAGAAAAGTGCTAGAGTTGTTGAGGAAAGAAAAACTGTACGCTAAGTTTTCAAAGTATGCATTTTGGTTGGAAGAAGTTCAATTCCTCGGTCACATAGTGAACAAAGAAGGTATTCAAGTGGATCCGAAAAAGATTGAAACCGTTGAAAAGTGGAAAATCCCGAAAACTCCGAAGCATATACGCCAATTTTTAGGACTGGCTGGTTATTACAGGAGATTCATCCAAGATTTTTCCAAAATAGCAAAACCCTTGACTGCATTAACGCATAAAGGGAAGAAATTTGAATGGAAGGATGAACAAGAGAAAGCGTTTCAATTATTGAAGAAAAAGTTAACTACGACACCTATATTGTCATTACCTGAAGGGAATGATGATTTTGTGATATATTGTGATGCCTCAAAGCAAGGTCTCGGTTGTGTATTAATGCAACGAACGAAGGTAATTGCTTTTGCGTCTAGACAATTGAAGATTCACGAGCAGAATTATACGACGCATGATTTGGAATTAGGCGCAGTTGTTTTTGCATTAAAGACTTGGAGGCACTACTTATATGGGGTCAAAAGTATTATATATACCGACCACAAAAGTCTTCAACACATATTTAATCAGAAACAACTGAATATGAGGCAGCGTAGGTGGATTGAATTGTTGAATGATTACGACTTTGAGATTCGTTACCACCCAGGGAAGGAAAATGTGGTAGCCGACGCCTTGAGCAGAAAGGACAGAGAACCCATTCGAGTAAAAGCTATGAATATAATTATTCGTACTAACCTTACTACTCAAATAAAGGAGGCGCAACAGGGAGTTGTAAAAGAATGAAAGTTGAAGAATGAAATACCTAAAGGATCGGAGAAACATCTTAATATTCGGGAAGACAGAACCCGGTTTAGGGCTGAAAGAATTTGGGTACCAAAGTTTGGAGATGTGAGAGAAAAGGTACTTAAGGAAGCACATAAAACCAGATATTCAATACATCCCGGAGAGGGGAAGATGTACAAAGATCTCAAGAAACACTTTTGGTGGCCGGGTATGAAAGCCGATATTGCTAGATACGTAGGAGAATATTTGACGTGTTCTAAGGTCAAAGCTGAACATCATAAACCATCAGGTCTACTTCAACAATCCGAAATCCCAGAATGGAAATGGGAAAACATTACCATGGATTTCATTACTAAATTGCCAAAGACTGCAAGTGGTTATGATACTATTTGGGTAATAGTTGATCGTCTCACCAAGTCAGCACACTTTCTGCCAATGAGAGAAGATGATAAAATGGAGAAGTTAGCGAGATTATACTTGAAGGAAGTTGTCTCTAGATATGGAATACCAATCTCTATTATCTCTGATAGAGATGGCAGATTTGTTTCAAGGTTTTGGCAGACATTACAACAAGCATTGGGAACTCATCTAGACATGAGTACTGCCTATCATCCACAAACCGATGGGCAGAGCGAAAGGACGATACAGACTCTTGAAGACATGCTACGAGCATGTGTTATTGATTTTGGAAAACGGTTGGGATCGACATCTACCATTAGCAGAATTTTCCTACAACAACAGTTACCACTCGAGTATCGAAATGGCACCGTTCGAAGCACTTTATGGTAGAAAGTGCAGATCTCCAATTTGTTGGAATGAATTGGGGGATAGACAGATTACGGGTCCAGAGATAATCTAAGAAACTACAGAGAAAATCATCCAAATTCAACAACGGTTGAAAACTGCTCAGAGTCGACAAAAGAGCTACACGGACCTTAAAAGGAAAGATATAGAATTTGAAATTGGGGAGATGGTCATGCTTAAGGTTTCGCCTTGGAAAGGCGTTGTTCGATTTGGTAAACGGGGGAAACTAAATCCAAGATACATTGGACCATTCAAGATTTTAGATCGTGTCGGACCAGTAGCCTACCGACTTGAATTACCTCAACAACTCGCCAATGTACATAATACCTTTCACGTCTCGAATCTGAAAAAGTGCTTAGCCAAAGAAGATCTCACTATTCCTTTAGACGAAATTAAAATCAATGAAAAACTACAATTCATTGAAGAACCCGTCTAGATAATGGATCGTGAGGTTAAAAGGCTCAAGCAAAATAAGATACCGATCGTCAAGGTGCGATGGAATGCTCGTAGGGGACCCGAGTTCACCTGGGAGTGTGAAGATTAAATGAAGCTGAAATACCCGTACCTATTTCCAGAAGATTCGTCAACACCTTCAACAGCTTAAAATTTTGGGACGAAATTTATTTAACGGGTAGCTACTGTAGTGACCCGAACTTTTCCATGTTTATATATATTAAATAAAATTGGTATATTTACATGATTAAAATGTTTTCAACATGTTAAGAAATCAAACTTGTTAAGACTTGATTATTTGAAATGTGCTTCATATAGACAATTGACCACCCAAGTTGACCGGCGATTCACGAACGTTAAAAATTTGTAAAAACTACATGATGATATATATATATGGATATATATATGGTTAACATGAGATTATGATAAGTAAGTATCTCACTAAGTATATTAACAATGAGTGATATACATAAAAATGAGTTTATTGAATTAAGAAACTCGAAACGATATATATAACGATTATCGTTATAACAACGTCTTACTAAATACATATGAATCATATTAAGGTATTGATACACTATGTTTAACATGATAAAATGATAATCAAGTATATCATTAAGTGTGTTAACAATGAACTACATATGTAAAACAAGACTACTAACTTAAGAATTTCGAAACGAGGCATATATGTAACGACTATCGTTGTAACAACATTTAACTGTATATATCTCATACTAAGATATATTAATATATCATAATATCATGATAATGTAATAATTTAACATCTCTTTAGATATAATAAACAATGGGTTAATGATGGTTAAAGCTAAGGGGTATAAAATACTATTAAATTTTAGCAGGAAATACTATTAAATACGATACAATTTTACACAAGATATTTATTTATTTATAGAATGGATATACTTAAACCTTGCTACAATACTTATAGGCAGTGTACCTAATCGTACATTAGTGTAGTTTTTAGTAAGTCCGGTTCGTTCCACAGGGAAAATCTTTTTCACAAAGCTTAACGCTATATTAGCTTAAATTTATAAAAATACAAATATATATATAAATAATATTATTATTATAAAGGGGGTTTTACCGTTTAATGACCGGTTTGTCGATTTTAAAACTTTAGTCGCAGTTAAAACAAAATGAAAAATATTAAATAAATAAAAGACTTAATTTAAAGCGTAAAGTAAATAACGATAATGAAATTGCGATAAATAAAAGTGCGATAAAATAAACTTGCGATAATTAAAAAGTACGATAATTAAAATTGCAATTAAATATAATAATAATAAATAAAAGTGCGATAATTAGAAGTGCAATTAAATATAAAATAAAGGAAATTAAATATGAAATAAAAGAATTATGCTTATTTAAACTTTCCGTAATCATGATGTTTGACGTGTTGATTTTAGTTTTATGCCCATGGGTTAATTGTCCTTTGTCCTGAATTATTTAATATGTCCGTCTGGTTTTTGTCCATAACAGTCCATCAGTCATAAATATAAAGTGCGAGTGTCCTCCTCAAATTATCCTTATACCCGAAGTTTAAATATTCCAACTAATTGGGGACTTAAACTGTAACAAGATTTTAATACTTTGTTTAATAATTACACCAGGATGTCGACTGAGTGTGACCCAAGGTTTTAATACTTTGTTATCAATTATGCCAAGTGTCCTTGTACATAATTTCACCCCTGTTTTAATAATTCTAGTGGCTATTAATCCATTCCCGTGTCCGGTTAAATGAACGATTATTCGTACATATAAATACCCCGCCCATCGTGTCCGATCGAGTGTATATGGTTATTTATAGGGTCGTCCAATTGTAAATCTTTATATTAACATTAACAAACTATCATTTAGTTAAACAAATATAAAGCCCATTAATAGCCCATAGTCAAATTTCCACAAGTGTCGTTATTTTGTCCAAACCCCAATTATGGTACAAAGCCCAATTACCCAATTTTAATATTTTTAGCCCAACATCATGATTACTTCGGATTAAATAAGCATAATAATAACTTAGCTACGAGATATTAATGTAAAAAGATTGAACATAACTTACAATGATTAAAAATAGCGTAGCGTTACACGGACAGAATTTTGACTTACACCCTTACAACATTCGCTAACATACCCTTATTATTAGAATTAAAATTAAAATTAAAATATAAATATATATATATATATATATATATATATATATATATATATATATATATATATATATATATATATATATATATATATATATATATATTACGTATATATTGAGAGAGAGATAGATTATATATGATATTAAAACTCGTCGAACTGCGTTGGCTTTTATAGGAATTTGAGTCCAGGTGAACTCCGCGAGTCGCGTAATTTTTTGCCTTCAAACTTCGCAACTCGCGGAGTTTGAAATTACAGCTCACCCAGCTTTGGCTCTTTGTTTGCCGACGGATTTTTAATATAAATATAATATATAAATAATTTTAAGAATTATTTAAATATTATATTATATTTATGTGCATAGTTGACTCGTAATTTTTAGTCCGTTGCATCGAGCGTTGAGAGTTTACTCATGTCCCGGTTCCGGATTTTCGAACGTCCTTGTGTACAATTTAATATCTTGTACTTTGCGTTTTGAATCTTGTACTCTTGTAATTTCGAGACGTTTCTTATCAATAATTGGAACCACTTTGATTGTATTTTGTACTTTTGAGCTTTTTGGACCTTTGCGTCTTCAATTCGTCGAATCTGTCTTTTGTCTTCACCTTTTATTATTTAAACGAATATTACTTTTAAATAGAACAATTGCAACTAAAAGCTTGTCTTTCTTGAGGAATTATGCTATGAAATATATGTTCGTTTTTAGCATTATCAAATATTCCCACACTTGAGCGTTGCTTGTCCTCAAGCAATATAGTCTTGAAATACTAGAATCACTTCTTTATTCTTCACACTTTGTACATCAGTGATTTCTATACGGCGGTATAAACAATGGTAGTAATGATATGGTTTACAGTCCCACATGACTATAAAATTTAGATCCATTAAGGAAATTGGATCTTTATGAAAACATTTGATCTTTTGAAAATTTTAATCTAGCTTTTACCCTAGATAAGTTTTCTGGAATAACCCTTCACCAGTGTTTGCAAAATATTTTTGTAGGTTTGGTGGGTTTCAGATTTGAAAATATTAGCTCAAAACTTGCGGCTTTGTGTCACCCACTTGCTAACCTTGTATTAGGAAAGCAACACGTCCAGTATACTTGCTTCGTATATTACCTTTCGGTAAACTACCGTCCGGTGGTAAAGGAAAGCGTTGAACAAGCAACTGTTAAGGCAATGTCCCCTGACATGCTTTTAATTATGGTCTATAACGTGTCGGACGCAATTACTATCCTTGGTAGGAGCAATAGTAAAGCTCACCCTTATGATTTTTCGGTCTGGCACAAGGTCCTGTCTTTGACCATGCTATGCAACCACCGTTCTTACGGTTGACACCCGATTTGGTTCAGGTGACCTAATGAATTCTAGGTGAATTCCTAGGATTTTACGTTCAATGGTAATGAACGCATTGAAAATGGGTTTTCAGAAAACAAATCGGTTTGTAATTTTGATCAAAATATTTTCTCGTTCAAGCTCGAGTTTAGATATCATTGAATTCCATGAGTTTGTAATTCTCAATCTTTAAGGTTAATCTCTAGGATTGAGTAATATCAGTCTTAAAAGCTGATTTTTAATCTTTAAGGAGATTATCCTTTCTGGGGATCTGATTCATTAGTCTTATCCAGCTAATTTGCACGGTGCCCCCCATTTTACGAGATAAATCCTTCTCATGGTTAGGATAAATCTGACCACTTGGCGACCCTGATTTATGCTGAGGTCCGTGGATTTCCTGCTGATTTTAGTGATGACTTTTCTAGATTTTTCGTCAACCTACAGCTGGTCTGGACGACAACTTCGTGACCTAAATCAAGAAGCGCGTTTCTTTTTCGGAAGACTTTACTTCCTTTTAATGATGGAATTGATTCATCTTGTAGATCCATCTCTTCTTTTCTTTCATCGGGTAAAACAGTTTAGTTTAGTCCAAAGCAAAAGTATTTTCAGTTATTTGTTACAGAAATATGTGACATATGTTTAAAATATCTTGGTAAATTTTCCCACATTTGGCTTTTATTTTCCTTTTTATTGTCCTCTATTCCATTTTAAATGAATTTTAACATTTTGGTTTGTTTCTCAATTTATGTCCTTTCCGAGGTAACAATAATTTCGGTGTTAAAACCTTGTTTTATCGTTCATAAATATGTATAAACATGATTTTTAGTTCATTTAATTGAAAATTTTGAAAAATTTTACTAGAATTGGGTAGTCAGTATATAAGACTAGGGTTGTTCTTTATTATCAGAGAGCACTAGATTCTAATACAACTACTACTTTACTAGTATTTCTAATGGTAACCAAGTGTATAAAGTAAAAATTTGAAAATCCGAAAGAATTTAACCCCTTCCCACACTTAAGATCTTGCAATGCCCTCATTTGCAAGAAATCAGTAACAATTTAAATTATTGAGGGTGATTTGTGTGAAAATGATTAAATTTTACCAAAGTTTCCAAACATATTGGCGTTTGTTTGCTGAATGATAAATGGTGCATATCATTTGTTCATTCCGTCTTGTTGTTATATCACATTTATTTTGCATCTTGTCGTCAAAATTAGTTGCTTTTGCTGAACTTAATGCCAGTCTTTGAAAATGCGTTGTTTTACCCTGTTGTGTACATAAGATAAACTGCAAACATATATACATATTTTTGAAGTTTGGTATATTACCCCACATTCAAACATTATTAAAATCTAAAAATAAAAATTTGTAAATTATAAAAACTAATACAATTCCAACATAAGTATTAAATGTATCAACATTACAAATTATAAAATAAATAAAACTAAGTAGACTAGGGATGATACTGATACCAGTAGGGGTTCCATGCATAACCATATGTGTTATAAAATGCTTCGGCTGGGTTATACGTAGGATACGGTGGTTGGATCTCTATAGACCAGGGAGGAAATACAGGCGATGGAGTAGGAATATAGTTTCTACCTACATGTTGACAATGAGCTATGATTTGGTTTTGATGAACTTGCCAATCTTCAAATGCTCGATGTCTAGCATTTTCATACTCTTGTGAAGCTATAAACCTTTGCATTTCTGTCATTTCATTTCCTCCTCCCACATTACCTGGCTGTTGGTTTCTCTCAACCTGTCGATGTCTACCATGGTATTGTACTGCGGCGTTATTTCGCCTCTTTAAAACCTTGCACCATGGTATACATTTAAACCTATTGTATCGCGGGGTTCTGGTTCTTCGACTAATAATCCCCCCCGACTTATATCCACACCGAGATATTCAGCAATCAAAGTAATAAATATACCACCTCCTATTATGCTATGCGGTCTCATCCCCCTAACCATAGCTGATAAATAATAACCCACAAAATAAGGTATACTTACAGCGCTTTGTGGGTCTCGAATACACATGTGGTAAAACAAATCCTGTTCATTTACCTTTTCCTTATTCTTACCTCGTTGTGTAATCGAATTGGCTAAAAACCTATGAATTACTCTTAACTCTGCTCTATCTATATCCAAATAAGAGTAATTTCCCCCTTTAAATCGGTGATGGCTAGTCATTTGACTCCATACACCATGCGTATCAAAATTTTCGTCTATCTTTCTACCATTTAGTATCAACCCTTTACAATCGGCAGATGCTAACTCCTCAGGCGTATATATACGTAAAGCCTGAGCCATGTCTAGTAAAGACATGTGGCGCATCGAACCTCCTAACAAAAATCTAATAAAAGATCGATCGGTTAAACTAACTACCCGATCATTTATTTCTATACTACACAATAATTCCTCACACCATACTTTATATACAGGTCTACGCATGTTGAATAAACGTACCCAATCGTTAAAAGTAGAATTACCATACCTCTGTGTAAGTAATTCCCTAATTGTCCCGACTAATTCTACAGCTTCTAACGGTGCCCATTCTATTACCCTAGGTACTTCAACAGCTTTAGAATGAAGAGTATGCAAACCCCTTTGGTATTTTGGATAATCAATCCAACGTCTGTCAAATCTCAAGTTCGGGTGCAAATCTTCCAAGTGCATATCTGAAAATGTCATGACTGGATGAGGTATATCTTGTTTGTAGTAGTTATCCACCTCCTGTTGTTCCGTATTCTCAGCAGGAGCATTGCGAGCTTGGGATGAAGATTCACCCCTTTCAGTCTGCAAAACACATCAAACACAATTTTTGTGCATCCAAATATGCATTAGTGTCAGCAAAATCATCAATCAAAATAATTACAATGACATGTTCAATTTATATCAAACATAAGCTCATTTTCATATTTTTATCAAATCTACACTTTTTTAAATAAGCATATACGAAAATGTTCACCAAGTTCATAAGCATTCAACTCAAATAACATGTCAAAATAATCATTACTAGCAATTAAACATGTTTCAAATGGCATTATCTCTCAAAAATCAAGTTCATTAATTTCAGACTTGAAAAAGTCCACTTTAATTCTCAAAATCATGCTTAGGCTCAAAGTTTGGATCATTTAACTACCTAAACATGTTACACTACTTAATTTAGCAACAATTCATGACAAAAATCGGCCATAACCTGTTTATATCAAAAAGCCCCAAATTTGCTCAAGAACACAAACCCTAGATTACTCAAAATTTGAAGTTTAAGGCATCTAATCATGTTAAATAGCATCAATCTAGGTTATACAAGCATAATACATAAGCAATTTAAGCATAATTACACTAAAAAGTATCAAAATCGAATTGGGGAAAAAATTGCTCAAGAACACCAATTTTCGGATTAAATGGTGTTTAGGTGTAGAAATTTACTGTTTTTCTTGAGTGATTCCTTGATAGCATCCTTCTCGACATGATTTTAGTAAAATATTTGATGAAAAACGGTGAAAAATTTCTATTTTTGGAGGTTTTAGTGTGTGTTTTTCGGGTGTTTTGTTCGCAGTTTTTGTGTGTGGTGTGTGGACTGATCAGTTCCAGCGATTTTATTTTTTTCTATATTTTAGTCTCTCCTCGAGTCGCGGCGTTTGGCAGTTTCAAATACCGCGAGTCGCGGTGTTTGGTTTTTTTTTTTTTTTATATATAAGCCTTAACTTATAAAACAAATATAAAATAAATTTAAAATTTTGTTTTCCTTTGTTTTAGGACGAGGTCGTTTCGGATCGATGTCCTAGTCCGTCCTTCGACAAAATTTTAAAATTTGTCTTTTTGTAGCGATTGTTTTAAAAGCTAAGATTTTTGGGTTTTTTTTTTTAATGTTTTTGGCATACTTTAATTCAATAAGTTTAAAAATAATGATAATAAAAGTTCTCGTCCCTCCCTCGGGTAAAGCAATTTCGGTTCAAAGACCTAGTCTTCAACTCACGACGAATTTTAAAAATCATATTTTTAACTTAGCGAAATAAAGTAAATTTTTGTTTTTAAATTCACACCAAACTTAAATTTAAAATGCATAAAATTAAGAATTCATATAATAAAAATTAAAAATTCACACCAAACTTATATTATATTTTTGTTTTTAAACATACAAACTTATATTAAAAAGATTAATTTTTCAAATATTTACAATTTTAAATATATTAATTTTAAAAAGTTTACAATATTATTTTAATTTTTATATATTAATTTTTTAAAACATGGTAAAATTAAAAATCTTTTTGGCTTTTATCCCACTTTAATCAATCAAATATTATTAAAAATATACGCCCCTCTTTTTGGTAAAGTAATTTCGGTTCCATGACCTAATTTAACTCATGACGAATTTTTGAAATATTTTGAGTTGATTGATTAAAGATATTTATACCTTAAGAATAAACGTTAAATTTCGCAGTGATGTAATAAATTTTTGAATGATATCAATAATTTCGGTCGCCAAACCTAATTTTATTCAATACCAATTTAATACTTTATAGCGAACAAATTAGCTTTTATTATCAAAAGGTTAAAAATAAAAGTAAAAAAATAAAAACTGTACAGACTTACCTGTGAGATAGTATTCTTAGTTATATGATCTATCCCATTAATAAGATAGTCAGTTTAATTGGTTTTCCATGGCTACATAGGCGTAACCTCGAGCATTCAGTGTTTTTTCTTCTAAACATATGAACGGTCTGTCTCTGCATAAAGTAACAAATTCGGTGTTTGAATAGGTTTGATTATTTGAACATTTACCTCCATGTGACCATTTTCCACATTTGTGACATCTTTCTAGGTGTCGTGCTCTTCTTTTCGCTGCGGATTTTGATTTTCCTTTACTAAATTGTAACTTATTATCTTCGCATCTGGATTCTTTTCTTACTCCGTCCAATCTTTCTTTGATTACTGATACTATTTCACTTGGAAGTGTGTCATTATTACGTTTAGTGATCAAAGCATGTAGCATTAGACCATGGTTTAGTTTGCAGGAAGTCTTCATTTCGTAAAAACCTAAAAAAATAAAAATTCAGAATGGGGGGAGAAGACTAGTTCTTTAGAGTCTGCTAGGGAAAGACCATTCGGGTTCCATTTTCGAGAACTACACGAAAACAGAAAATCTAACTCTAACAGAAATACATATTATCCTTTAAAGACTTGATTCTCCCCACACTTAGTTAGCTGTGTTATCGAAATTGTGATTAACTTCGTTGTCAACTTCCATCGGACTATCTATGTAATGTTTAACTCTGTGACCATTAACCTTAAATTCAATCCCATTTGAATTTATTAATTCTATCGTTCCGTATGGGAAATCTCTTTTGACTATGAATGGTCCAGACCATCTTGATTTCAATTTTCCAGGAAATAGCTTGAATCGTGAATTGAAAAGAAGAACTTTGTCTCCTTCTTTAAATTCTTTTGAACTTCTGATTCTTTTATCATGCCATTTCTTCGTTCTTTCCTTATAGATTAACGAATTTTCGTATGCTTCATGTCTTAATTCTTCTAATTCGTTTAGTTGACTTAACCGTAGATGTCCAGCTTCATGTAAGTCGAGATTACATGTCTTCAAAGCCCAAAATGCTTTGTGTTCAATTTCTACAGGAAGATGACATGCTTTTCCATAAATAAGTTTAAAAGGTGTGGTTCCAATTGGAGTTTTGTAGGCTGTTCTAAAAGCCCAGAGTGCATCCTCCAATTTAATGGACCATTCCTTCAGATTTGATGATAGGGTTTTCTCTAGAATACGTTTTAAAGCTCGGTTGGTATTTTCAACTTGTTCACTTATTTGTGGATGATATGCGGTGGAGATTTTATGAGTTACTCCATATCTTTTAAGAACTTTCTCAAGTTGATTATTACAGAAATGAGTACCTCGGTCACTTATTAAAGCTTTCGGCGTTCCAAACCTTGCAAAAAGACGTTTTAAAAAGTTGACTACAACTCGTGCATCGTTAGTTGGGAGAGCTTGTGCTTTTGCCCATTTGGATACATAATCAATGGCTACGAGAATATAGAGATTATTATGAGAATTTGGAAATGGACCCATAAAGTCAATACCCCAAATGTCAAATACTTCACATACTTGGATGACATTTTGTGGCATTTCATCACGTTGACTTATTTTTCCAGCCCTTTGACAAGCATCACAGGATTTACAAAGAAGGTCTGCGTCGTTGTAAATTGTAGGCCAATAGAATCCAGCATCATAAACTTTTCTTGCTGTTAGTTGAGGCCCATAATGCCCTCCTGTTGGTCCTGTGTGACAATGGTTTAAAATTTTACTAGCTTCATCTCCGAATACACATCGGTGTATTATTCCATCTGGACAACTTTTAAATAGATGTGGATCTTCCCAGAAATAGTGTTTTATATCACTGAAGAATTTCTTTCGTTTTTGGTACGATAATCCTTTTTCAAGGAATCCACATACTAAATAGTTTGCATAGTCTGCAAACCATGGAATTTCATTATAATCTATCTTCAATAGATATTCATCAGGAAAGTTGTCTTGTATGGCTGATTCATTTAGAACTTCTAATTCGGGATTTTCAAGACGAAAAAGATGATCAGCGGCGAGATTTTCTGCTCCTCTTTTATCTCGGATTTCAATATCAAATTCTTGTAAGAGTAAGATCCAACGGATTAATCTTGGTTTGGCATCTTGTTTCAAAAACAGGTATCTGAGAGCAGAATGGTCGGTATAGACCACCGTTTTTGCTAGAACGAGATATGATCGAAATTTGTCAAAAGCAAAGACAATAGCAAGGAGTTCTTTTTCAGTAGTTGTGTAATTTGTTTGTGCTCCTTGTAACGTCTTACTAGCATAATATATAGGTTGAAATCGTTTTTCAATCATTTGTCCTAAAACGGCTCCCATTGCAAAATCACTTGCATCGCACATTAATTCAAACGGTAGATTCCAATTTGGTGTTATCATGATCGGCGCATTAGTAAGTTTCTCTTTAAGAATATTAAAAGATTTGATACATTCATCTGAAAAGATGAATGGAGCATCCTTTTCTAGGAGTTTATTCATAGGTGTGGCAATTTTAGAAAAATCTTTTATGAAACGTCGGTAAAAACCGGCATGCCCTAGAAAACTCCTAACTCCTCTAACATTGGTGGGATGTGGAAGTTTAGCAATTACATCTACTTTAGCTCTATCCACTTCAATTCCTTCTTTTGAAATTTTATGTCCAAGAACGATGCCTTCTTTAACCATGAAATGGCATTTCTCCCAATTAAGTACTAGATTTGATTGTTCGCATCTAATCAGCATTCGTTCAAGATTAGCTAGACATGATTCAAATGTACCACCGAAGACTGAAAAGTCATCCATAAAAACTTCCATGCATTCTTCTATCATGTCGTAAAAAATCGCCATCATACACCTTTAAAAGGTTGCAGGGGAGTTGCAAAGTCCAAATGGCATGCGTTTGTAAGCAAAAGTACCATAAGGGCACGTGAATGTGGTTTTCTCTTGATCTTCGGGTGCTATTGGAATTTGATAATATCCGGAAAATCCATCAAGAAAACAATAGTAACTATTTCCGGCTAATCTTTCCAACATTTGATCAATAAAAGGTAAGGGAAAGTGATCTTTTCTGGTGGCGTCATTTAATTTTCTATAATCAATACATACACGCCATCCTGTTACAGTCCTAGTAGGAATAAGCTCATTTTTTTCATTTGTAATGACAGTCATGCCACCCTTCTTAGGCACGCATTGAACTGGGCTTACCCATGGACTATCAGAGATTGGATAAATTAGACCTGCGTCTAGCAGTTTAATAATTTCTTTTTTAACTACATCTTGCATATTAGGATTTAGTCTTCGTTGACGTTGCACATACGTTTTATGACCTTCTTCTATAAGGATTTTATGTGTGCAATACGAAGGACTTATTCCTTTAATATCATGAATCTTCCATGCAATGGCTGGTTTATGAGCTTTCAACACAGAAATGAGTTGTGATTTCTCATTTTCAGTAAGAGAAGACGATATTATTACAGGTAATTCAGATTCACCATGCAAATAAGCGTATTCCAAATGGTTTGGAAGTGGCTTTAATTCTAATGTCGGTGGTTCTTCTATCGATGATTTATATCGATATCTGTCTTCTTCTTTTAGCATTTGAATTTCTCCTGTTGTTGGTTCATATCCATTAGCTATTAGTGTAGCTAACATTTCAGTTTCATCAATTGGTTCATTACCTTCTCCTAAAGAACATTCTCCTGTTCCTTGTAATTCTGGAAATTCTTCTAACAATTCTGCATGTGAGTCTATAGGTTGAATATAATAGCCTGTATCATCTGCAGATTGCGGTTGTTGCATTGCTCTATCAACTGAAAAGGTAACACTCTCGTCCTCTATACTTAGGGTCAATTTCTTACCAAACACGTCTATCATTGCTTTAGCCGTGTTTAAGAATGGTCTTCCTAATATGAGAGGAACTTGAGAATCTTCTTCCATGTCCAGAACAACAAAATCTACTGGAAATACTAAAGTACCAACTTTAACTAGCTTGTTCTCCATTATCCCTCTAGGATATTTTATTGATCGATCGGCTAGTTGTATGCTTATTCTTGTTGGTTTCAATTCTCCAAGGTCTAGTTTAGCGTATAGTGAATACGGCATTAAATTTATACTAGCACCTAAGTCTGCCAATGCTTCTATTGAACTAAGACTACCCAGAAAACATGGAATTGTGAAACTTCCTGGATCAGATAATTTTTCTGGTATCTTATTCAACAGTACTGCTGAACAATTAGCGTTCATAGTAACAGCCGAGAGTTCTTCCATTTTCTTTCTATTCGTGATCAGATCTTTCAAGAATTTAGCATATCTAGGCATTCCTGAAATCACATCAATGAAAGGAAGATTTACATTTATCTGTTTAAACATATCCAAGAATTTGGATTGCTCGGCTTCAAGTTTCTCTTTCTTCATTTTACTCGGGTAAGGAAGTGGTAGTTGGTATGGTTTAACATAAGGTTTAGCCTTAACTGTGTTATCTTCATTAACCTTTTCAACTACCGGTTCTTTTTCCTTATCTTGATCAAGTTGTGGTTCTTGTGAAGTAGGAATAGCTTCATCAGAAGTTACAGGTATTTCAGGTGGTTTAAGTGTTGTACCACTTCTTGTGGTAATGGCTTTAGCTGTTTCATTCCGGGGGTTTGCATTTGTATCACTAGGTAAACTTCCCGGTTTTCTTTCACCTATTAACCTTGCTAGTTTACTTACTTCTTGTTCCAAGTTTTGAATAGAAGCTTGTTGATTTCTAAATGCTTGAGCATTTTATTCATTAGTTTGTTTTTGAGATGTGAAAAACTGCGTTTGAGTTTCAACTAGCTTCGTCATCATATCTTCTAAATTCGGCTTTTTATCATCGGTTTGTGGTGGTTTGTTTTGAAAATTAGGTCTTTGCTGGTTGTAAGTATTGTTAGATACTTGTTGATTGCTAGGACCTTGTTGGTTGTTGTATGGAATATTTCGATTATAATTCTGGTTTTGATTGTAGATCGGTCTTGGCGGTTGATAATTATTTTGATAATTATTTCCAGGCCTTTGGTTTATGTATGAAATATTCTCTCTTTGTTCCATTGTTAATTCAATACTGAGACAATCTTTTATCAAATGTGGTCCTCCACACTGCTCACAACTAATTCGTATTGAGTGGATATCTTTAGTCATCTTTTCCATTCGTCTCTCCACAGCATCTATCTTTGCGGAAATGGAATCTAAGTCATGGCTAGAATCGGCTCTAGCTGCTTTAGATGATCTAACGATATCTTTTTCTTGGTGCCACTCATGTGAGTGGGAAGCAGTGTTATCAATAATTTTATAAGCATCAGTTTCGGTTTTCTTCATAATAGAACCACCAGCTGCTATATCGATGTCTTTTCTTGTAGTGATGTCTCATCCTTGGTAGAATATTTGTACTATTTGACAGGTGTCTAAACCATGTTGTGGACATCCTCTTAATAACTTTCCAAATCTTGTCCACGCCTCATATAGAGTTTCATTCGGTTTCTGTGTGAACGTAACAATTTCTCCTTGAAGTCTTACGGCTTTAGATGCCGGAAAGAATTGTTTAAGAAATTTTTCAACTAAAATGTCTCATGTATCAATCGCCCCTTCAGGTAACGATTCCAACCAATCTTTGGCTTCTCCCTTTAAAGTCCAGGGAAATAACATGAGATATATCTGTTCATCCTCAACTTCTCTTATTTTAAATAGAGTGCAGATCCTATTAAAGGTATGAAGATGTTCATTTGGATCTTCCTTCGGCGCACCACTAAATTGGCATTGATTAGTCACCATGTGTAGAATTTGTCCTTTGATTTCATAATCTGGCGCATTAATGTCTGGATGAGTAATTGCGTGACCTTGGCCAGTACTTTTAGCTCTCATTCGGTCTTCCATACTTAAAGGTTCTAGATTCTCCATAATTGAATTTGTTGAATCGGAATCACTAGAGGATTCTGATTTACTGGTTCGTTCCTCAACAATCTCTGTTTGAATGATTGGTGGTTCCGGAGGAAAATTTAATGGTTCAGGATCTATGAATCGTCCCTGAATATTCTCCGGATTCTCAATTGTGAGGTCGGGTTCAAAAAATGGATTATCGGAAATTTGAATTGGAGTACTTGGTCGACTGGATGACGATTCTAAAGAAAATCAACGGCGGTAATATTTGCTAAATGTCTTGATCTAGTTACAGGTGGTGAACGTACAAAAGGTGGTGAACGTCTTGCTCGGTGCATTCACTGAATATCCTATTAGTTTTTAAAAAGGAAAGAAAAATTATATAAGTTATCCAATTAATAGACTTTTCTGATTTTGCCCACGTTTCGAATAGCCAAAAGATGCAGCAGAGGGGCAGGATTCGTTTGGTCTCAATATAATTGAGGACTGTTTGGCTCCAATAACCCGGTCCACGTACAAATCCAACTATTACTACGAACCAGAAAATTTTGATGTCTATCAATTTAACCACTTAAAATAAATTTTCGTAATTTTAAGAAATTTAGATAAGAAGTAGAAAAAAAATGTATGTCCTAAAACTAGAATAGCGAGAAATAAGAAAGAAAAAGAGTGCGTCGAAAAAGAAAAAGAAAAGGGTTGAAAAATAAAAGGCGTCGGAAAATAAGAAATAAAAATAAATGACTTATAGAACTTAAAAACACTCGACTAACCCAACCTTATTACTATCACTAACTTAAAATTATAATCGCAAATTGAGATTACTAATTGGAATGATAATTGATACATAGGTAAAAGGTGTCTAAAAATATTAAAGCTTACAAGTAAAACTATATCCCAAATGGCAATAACTTAAAAAAAAAGCACTAAAATTTAAAAAGGCGTCGCAAAATTCTAAAGCACCTAGATCTTAGTCTAAAGAAAAAGCACTTAAGGGATTTTACGACAAAGCCTAAAAATCTATAAATAAAAATAACTATGGCAAAAATTAAGTTTAAAACTAAAAACTAGCGAAAAACACAAATATTACGCTAAAACAATTAAAAAGGGACAAAATATAAAAATATACTAAAAGTTGTAAAAAGTACAATTTTTATAAAAATATTATTTTTATATTATTTATTTTATAAAATTATTAATTTTATAATTTAATTAAACTAAATAAAATTAAATAAAACAAAATAAACTAATTAAAACTAAATATTATAACAAAAATACCCTAATTAGGGTTTAGAATTAATAATAATAATAATTATCCCGTAATTAATGCTGTTAGGGTTCCTGTGTACCCGTGTCAGGGCTGCTCCGTGACTTGCGGTGCCCGAGGCTGGAAAACTCCGCGAGTCGCGGGGTTTTAAATTTCAGATCAGGTTGCTTCGTTTGACAGGTTCAACGTAATTTTATTTATATATTTTTTTTATTTTTCTGTTTTTAATTTAATTAAAATATTTATATAATTTAAATAAAACTTATATTTTAAAAACTAGAATAGAAATAAAAATATGTTACAATTTTATAAATAAAAATCTTAAAACTAGATTTATATATAAATTTTTTTTTTCGATTTTTGATTTTATGTTTTAAATAAAAACAAAATATTTAAATAAAACTTTTATTTTTATAAAATAAAAATAAAGAAACTTTATAAAACTTAAATATTTAACAAACTCTTAAAAATATTATATTTTTGTTTTTCTTTTTATGTTTTCGAATATTTAAAACGTATTTTTAAAAAAGCGTCTTTTTATAAAAGTAAACTAAAAATAAATTATTATTTTTTATATATTTATTAGCGTTGCGCTTCCGGCTTTTAAGCTAGATTGTCCCCGGCAGCGGCGCCAAAAATACTTGATGGTTAAAGCTAAGGGGTATAAAATACTATTAAATTTTAGCAGGAAATACTATTAAATACGATACAATTTTACACAAGATATTTATTTATTTATAGAATGGATATACTTAAACCTTGCTACAACACTTATAGGCAGTGTACCTAATCGTACAGTAGTGTAGTTTTTAGTAAGTCCGGTTCGTTCCACAGGGAAAATCTTTTTCACAAAGCTTAACGCTATATTAGCTTAAATTTATAAAAATACAAATATATATATAAATAATATTATTATTATAAAGGGGGTTTTACCGTTTAATGACCGGTTTGTCGATTTTAAAACTTTAGTCGCAGTTAAAACAAAATGAAAAATATTAAATAAATAAAAGACTTAATTTAAAGCGTAAAGTAAATAACGATAATGAAATTGCGATAAATAAAAGTGCGATAAAATAAACTTGCGATAATTAAAAAGTACGATAATTAAAATTGCAATTAAATATAATAATAATAAATAAAAGTGCGATAATTAGAAGTGCAATTAAATATAAAATAAAGGAAATTAAATATGAAATAAAAGAATTATGCTTATTTAAACTTTCCGTAATCATGATGTTTGACGTGTTGATTTTAGTTTTATGCCCATGGGTTAATTGTCCTTTGTCCTGAATTATTTAATATGTCCGTCTGGTTTTTGTCCATAACAGTCCATCAGTCATAAATATAAAGTGCGAGTGTCCTCCTCAAATTATCCTTATACCCGAAGTTTAAATATTCCAACTAATTGGGGACTTAAACTGTAACAAGATTTTAATACTTTGTTTAATAATTACACCAGGATGTCGACTGAGTGTGACCCAAGGTTTTAATACTTTGTTATCAATTATGCCAAGTGTCCTTGTACATAATTTCACCCCTGTTTTAATAATTCTAGTGGCTATTAATCCATTCCCGTGTCCGGTTAAATGAACGATTATTCGTACATATAAATACCCCGCCCATCGTGTCCGATCGAGTGTATATGGTTATTTATAGGGTCGTCCAATTGTAAATCTTTATATTAACATTAACAAACTATCATTTAGTTAAACAAATATAAAGCCCATTAATAGCCCACAGTCTAATTTCCACAAGTGTCGTTATTTTGTCCAAACCCCAATTATGGTACAAAGCCCAATTACCCAATTTTAATATTTTTAGCCCAACATCATGATTACTTTGGATTAAATAAGCATAATAATAACTTAGCTACGAGACATTAATGTAAAAAGGTTGAACATAACTTACAATGATTAAAAATAGCGTAGTGTTACACGGACGGAATTTTGACTTACACCCTTACAACATTCGCTAACATACCCTTATTATTAGAATTAAAATTAAAATTAAAATTAAAATATAAATATATATATATATATATATATATATATATATATATATATATATATATATATATATTACGTATATATTGAGAGAGAGATAGATTATATATGATATTAAAACTCGTCGAACTGCGTTGGCTTTTATAGGAATTTGAGTCCAGGTGAACTCCGCGAGTCGCGTAATTTTTTGCCTTCAAACTTCGCAACTCGCGGAGTTTGAAATTACAGCTCACCCAACTTTGGCTCTTTGTTTGCCGACGGATTTTTAATATAAATATAATATATAAATAATTTTAAGAATTATTTAAATATTATATTATATTTATGTGCATAGTTGACTCGTAATTTTTAGTCCGTTGCGTCGAGCGTTGAGAGTTTACTCATGTCCCGGTTCCGGATTTTCGAACGTCCTTGCGTACAATTTAATATCTTGTACTTTGCGTTTTAAATCATGTACTCTTGTAATTTCGAGACGTTTCTTATCAATAATTGGAACCACTTTGATTGTATTTTGTACTTTTGAGCTTTTTGGACCTTTGCGTCTTCAATTCGTCGAATCTGTCTTTTGTCTTCACCTTTTATTATTTAAACGAATATCACTTTTAAATAGAACAATTGCAACTAAAAGCTTGTCTTTCTTGAGGAATAATGCTATGAAATATATGTTCGTTTTTAGCATTATCAAATATTCCCACACTTGAGCGTTGCTTGTCCTCAAGCAATATAGTCTTGAAATACTATAATCACTTCTTTATTCTTCACACTTTGTACATAAGTGATTTCTATACGGCGGTATAAACAATGGTAGTAATGATATGGTTTACAGTCCCACATGACTATAAAATTTAGATCCATTAAGGAAATTGGATATTTATGAAAACATTTGATCTTTTGAAAATTTTAATCTAGCTTTTACCCTAGATAAGTTTTCCGGAATAACCCTTCATCGGTGTTTGAAAAATATTTTTGTGGGTTTGGTGGGTTTCAGATTTGAAAATTTTAGCTCAAAACTTGCGGTTTTGTGTCACCCACTTGCTAACCTTGTATTAGGAAAGCAACACGTCCAGTATACTTGCTCCGTATATTACCTTTCGGTAAACTACCGTCCGGTGGTAAAGGAAAGCGTTGAACAAGCAACTGTTAAGGCAATGTCCCCTGACATGCTTTTAATTATGGTCTATAACGTGTCGGACGCAATTACTATCCTTGGTAGGAGCAATAGTAAAGCTCACCCTTATGATTTTTCGGTCTGGCACAAGGTCCTGTCTTTGACCATGCTATGCAACCACCGTTCTTACGGTTGACACCCGATTTGGTTTAGGTGACCTAATGAATTCTAGGTGAATTCCTAGGATTTTACGTTCAATGGTAATGAACGCATTGAAAATGGGTTTTCAGAAAACAAATCGGTTTGTAATTTTGATCAAAATATTTTCTCGTTCAAGCTCGAGTTTAGATATCATTGAATTCTATGAGTTTGTAATTCTCAATATTTAAGGTCAATCTCTAGGATTGAGTAATATCAGTCTTAAAAGCTGATTTTTAATCTTTAAGGAGATTATCCTTTCTGGGGATCTGATTCATTAGTCTTATCCAGCTAATTTGCACGGTGCCCCCCTTTTTACGAGATAAATCCTTCTCATGGTTAGGATAAATCTGACCACTTGGCGACCCTGTTTTATGCTGAGGTCCGTGGATTTCCTGCTGATTTTAGTGATGACTTTTCTAGATTTTTCGTCAACCTACAGCTGGTCTGGACGACAACTTCCTGACCTAAATCAAGAAGCGCGTTTCTTTTTCGGAAGACTTTACTTCCTTTTAATGATGGAATTGATTCATCGTGTAGATCCATCTCTTCTTTTCTTTCATCGGGTAAAACAGTTTAGTTTAGTCCAAAGCAAAAGTATTTTCAGTTATTTGTTACAGAAATATGTGACATATGTTTAAAATATCTTGATAAATTTTCCCACACTTGGCTTTTATTTTCCTTTTTATTGTCCTCTATTCCATTTTAAATGAATTTTAACATTTTGGTTTGTTTCTCAATTTATGTCCTTTCCGAGGTAACAATAATTTCGGTGTTAAAACCTAGTTTTATCGTTCATAAATATGTATAAACATGATTTTTAGTTCATTTAATTGAAAATTTTGAAAAATTTTACTAGAATTGGGTAGTCAGTATATAAGACTAGGGCTGTTCTTTATTATCAGAGAGCACTAGATTCTAATACAACTACTACTTTACTAGTATTTCTAATGGTAACCAAGTGTATAAAGTAAAAATTTTAAAATCTGAAAGAATTTAACCCCTTCCCACACTTAAGATCTTGCAATGCCCTCATTTGCAAGAAATCAGTAACAATTTAAATTATTGAGGGTGATTTGTGTGAAAATGATTAAATTTTACCAAAGTTTCCAAACATATTGGCGTTTGTTTGCTGAATGATAAATGGTGCATATCATTTGTTCATTCCGTCTTGTTGTTATATCACATTTATTTTGCATCTTGTCGTCAAAATTAGTTGCTTTTGCTGAACTTAATGTCAGTCTTTGAAAATTCGTTGTTTTACCCTGTTGTGTACATAAGATAAACTGCAAACATATATACATATTTTTGAAGTTTGGTATATGACCCCACATTCAAACATTATTAAAATCTAAAAATGAAAATTTGTAAATTATAAAAACTAATACAATTCCAACATAAGTATTAAATGTATCAACATTACAAATTATAAAATAAATAAAACTAAGTAGACTAGAGATGATACTGATACCAGTAGGGGTTCCATGCATAACCATATGTGTTATAAAATGCTTCGGCTGGGTTATACGTAGGATACGGTGGTAGGATCTCTATAGACCAGGGAGGAAATACGGGCGATGGAGTAGGAATATAGTTTCTACCTACATGTTGACAATGAGCTATGATTTGGTTTTGATGAACTTGCCAATCTTCAAATGCTCGATGTCTAGCATTTTCATACTCTTGTGAAGCTATAAACCTTTGCATTTCTGTCATTTCATTTCCTCCTCCCACATTACCTGGCTGTTGGTTTCTCTTAACCTGTCGATGTCTACCATGGTATTGTACTGCGGCGTTATTTCGCCTCTTTAAAACCTTCGCACCATGGTATACATTTAAACCTATTGTATCGCGGGGTTCTGGTTCTTCAACTAATAATCCCCCCTGACTTATATCCACACCGAGATATTCAGCAATCAAAGTAATAAATATACCACCTTCTATTATGCTATGCGGTCTCATCCCCCTAACCATAGCTGATAAATAATAACCCACACAATAAGGTATACTTACAGCGCTTTGTGGGTCTCGAATACACATGTGGTAAAACAAATCCTGTTCATTTACCTTTTCCTTATTCTTACCTCGTTGTGTAATCGAATTGGCTAAAAACCTATGAATTACTCTTAACTCTTCTCTATCTATATCCAAATAAGAGTAATTTCCCCCTTTAAATCGGTGATGGCTAGTCATTTGACTCCATACACCATGCGTATCAAAATTTTCGTCTATCTTTCTACCAATTAGTATCAACCCTCTACAATCGGCAGATGCTAACTCCTCAGGCGTATATATACGTAAAGCCTGAGCCATGTCTAGTAAAGACATGTGGCGCATCGAACCTCTTAACAAAAATCTAATAAAAGATCGATCGGTTAAACTAACTACCCGATCATTTATTTCTATACTACACAATAATTCTTCACACCATACTTTATATACAGGTCTACGCATGTTGAATAAACGTACCCAATCGTTAAAAGTAGAATTACCATACCTCTGTGTAAGTAATTCCCTAATTGGCCCGACTAATTCTACAGCTTCTAACGTTGCCCATTCTATTACCCTAGGTACTTCAACAGCTTTAGAATGAAGAGTATGCAAACCCCTTTGGTATTTTGGATAATCTATCCAACGTCTGTCAAATCTCAAGTTCGGGTGCAAATCTTCCAAGTGCATATCTGAAAATATCATGACTGGATGAGGTATATCTTGTTTGTAGTAGTTATCCACCTCCTGTTGTTCCGTATTCTCAGCAGGAGCATTGCGAGCTTGGGATGAAGATTCACCCCTTTCAGTCTGCAAAACACATCAAACACAATTTTTGTGCATCCAAATATGCATTAGTGTCAGCAAAATCATCAATCAAAATAATTACAATGACATGTTCAATTTATATCAAACATAAGCTCATTTTCATATTTTTATCAAATCTACACTTTTTCAAATAAGCATATACGAAAATGTTCACCAAGTTCATAAGCATTCAACTCAAATAACATGTCAAAATAATCATTACTAGCAATTAAACATGTTTCAAATGGCATTATCTCTCAAAAATCAAGTTCATGAATTTCAGACTTGAAAAAGTCCACTTTAATTCTCAAAATCATGCTTAGGCTCAAAGTTTGGATCATTTAACTACCTAAACATGTTACACTACTTAATTTAGCAACAATTCATGACAAAAATCGGCCATAACCTGTTTATATCAAAAAGCCCCAAATTTGCTCAAGAACACAAACCCTAGATTACTCAAAATTTGAAGTTTAAGGTATCTAATCATGTTAAATAGCATCAATCTAGGTTATACAAGCATAATACATAAGCAATTTAAGCATAATTACACTAAAAAGTATCAAAATCGAATTGGGGAAAAAATTGCTCAAGAACACCAATTTTCGGATTAAATGGTGTTTAGGTGTAGAAATTTACCGTTTTTCTTGAGTGATTCCTTGATAGCATCCTTCTCAACATGATTTTAGTAAAAGATTTGATGAAAAACGGTGAAAAATTTCGATTTTTGGAGGTTTTAGTGTGTGTTTTTCGGGTGTTTTGTTCGCAGTTTTTGTGTGTGGTGTGTGGACTGATCAGTTCCAGCGATTTTACTTTTTTCTGTATTTTGGTCTCTCCGCGAGTCGCGGCATTTGGCAGTTTCAAATACCGCGAGTCGCGGTGTTTGGTTTTTTTTTTTTTTTTTTTATATAAGCCTTAACTTATAAAACAAATATAAAATAAATTTAAAATTTTGTTTTCCTTTGTTTTAGGACGAGGTCGTTTCGGATCGATGTCCTAGTCCGTCCTTCGACAAAATTTTAAAATTTGTCTTTTTGTAGCGATTGTTTTAAAAGCTAAGATTTTTGGGTTTTTTTTTTTTTATGTTTTTGGCATACTTTAATTCAATAAGTTTAAAAATAATGATAATAAAAGTTCTCGTCCCTCCCCCGGGTAAAGCAATTTCGGTTCAAAGACCTAGTCTTCAACTCACGACGAATTTTAAAAATCATATTTTTAACTTAGCGAAATAAAGTAAATTTTTGTTTTTAAATTCACACCAAACTTAAATTTAAAATGCATAAAATTAAGAATTCATATAATAAAAATTAAAAATTCACACCAAACTTATATTATATTTTTGTTTTTAAACATACAAACTTATATTAAAAAGATTAATTTTTCAAATATTTACAATTTTAAATATATTAATTTTAAAAAGTTTACAATATTATTTTAATTTTTATATATTAATTTTTTTAAACATGGTAAAATTAAAAATCTTTTTGGCTTTTATCCCACTTTAATCAATCAAATATTATCAAAAATATACGCCCCTCTTTTCGGTAAAGTAATTTCGGTTCCATGACCTAATTTAACTCATGACGAATTTTTGAAATATTTTGGGTTGATTGATTAAAGATATTTATACCTTAAGAATAAACGTTAAATTTCGCAGTGATGTAATAAATTTTTGAATGATATCAATAATTTCGGTCGCCAAACCTAATTTTATTCAATACCAATTTAATACTTTATAGCGAACAAATTAGCGTTTATTATCAAAAGGTTAAAAATAAAAATAAAAAAATAAAAACTGTACAAACTTACCTGTGAGATAGTATTCTTAGTTATATGATCTATCCCATTCATAAGATAGTCGGTTTAATTGGTTTTCCAAGGCTACATAGGCGTAACCTCGAGCATTCAGTGTTTTTTCTTCTAAACATATGAACGGTCCGTCTCTACATAAAGTAACAAATTCGGTGTTTGAATAGGTTTGATTATTTGAACATTTACCTCCATGTGACCATTTTCCGCATTTGTGACATCTTTCTAGGTGTCGTGCTCTTCTTTTCGCTGCGGATTTTGATTTTTCTTTACCAAATTGTAACTTATTATCTTCGCATCTGGATTCTTTTCTTACTCCGTCCAATCTTTCTTTGATTACTGATACTATTTCACTTGGAAGTGTGTCATTATTACGTTTAGTGATCAAAGCGTGTAGCATTAGACCATGGTTTAGTTCGCAGGAAGTCTTCATTTCGTAAAAACCTAAAAAAAAATAAAAATTCAGAATGGGGGGAGAAAACTAGTTCTTTAGGGTCTGCTAGGGAAAGACCATTCGGGTTCCATTTTCGAGAACTACACGAAAACAGAAAATCTAACTCTAACAGAAATACATATTATCCTTTAAAGACTTGATTCTCCCCACACTTAGTTAGCTGTGTTATCGAAATTGTGATTAACTTCGTTGTCAACTTCCATCGGACTATCTATGTAATGTTTAACTCTGTGACCATTAACCTTAAATTCAATCCCATTTGAATTTATTAATTCTATCGTTCCATATGGGAAATCTCTTTTGACTATGAATGGTCCAGACCATCTTGATTTCAATTTTCCAGGAAATAGCTTGAATCGCGAATTGAAAAGAAGAACTTTGTCTCCTTCTTTAAATTCTTTTGAACTTCTGATTCTTTTATCATGTTATTTCTTCGTTCTTTCCTTATAGATTAACGAATTTTCGTATGCTTCATGTCTTAATTCTTCTAATTCATTTAGTTGACTTAACCGTAGACGTCCAGCTTCATATAAGTCGAGATTACATGTCTTCAAAGCCCAAAATGCTTTGTGTTCAATTTCTACAGGAAGATGACATGCTTTTCCATAAATAAGTTTAAAAGGTGTGGTTCTAATTGGAGTTTTGTAGGCTGTTCTAAAAGCCCAGAGTGCATCCTCCAATTTAATGGACCATTCCTTCGGATTTGATCCTACGGTTTTCTCTAGAATACGTTTTAAAGCTCGGTTGGTATTTTCAACTTGTCCACTTGTTTGTGGATGATATGCGGTGGAGATTTTATGAGTTACTCCATATCTTTTAAGAACTTTCTCAAGTTGATTATTACAGAAATGAGTACCCCGATCACTTATTAAAGCTTTCGGCGTTCCAAATCTTGCAAAAAGACGTTTTAAAAAGTTGACTACAACTCGTGCATCGTTAGTTGGGAGAGCTTGTGCTTCCACCCATTTGGATACATAATCAATGGCTACGAGAATATAGAGATTATTATGAGATTTTGGAAATTGACCCATAAAGTCAATACCCCAAATGTCAAATACTTCACATACTTGGATGACATTTTGTGGCATTTCATCACGTTGACTTATTTTTCCGGCCCTTTGACAAGCATCACAGGATTTGCAAAGAAGGTGTGCGTCTTTATAAATTGTAGGCCAATAGAATCCAGCATCATAAACTTTTCTTGCTGTTAGTTGAGGCCCATAATGCCCTCCTGTTGGTCCTGTGTGACAATGGTTTAAAATTTTACTAGCTTCATCTCCGAATACACATCGGCGTATTATTCCATCTGGACAACTTTTAAATAGATGTGGATCTTCCCAGAAATAGTGTTTTATATCACTGAAGAATTTCTTTCGTTTTTGGTACGATAATCCTTTTTCAAGGAATCCACATACTAAATAGTTTGCATAGTCTACAAACCATGGAATTTCATTATAATCTATCTTCAATAGATATTCATCAGGAAAGTTGTCTTGTATGGTCGATTCATTTAGAACTTCTAATTCGGGATTTTCAAGACGAGAAAGACGATCAGCGGCGAGATTTTCTGCTCCTCTTTTATCTCGGATTTCAATATCAAATTCTTGTAAGAGTAAGATCCAACGGATTAATCTTGGTTTGGCATCTTGTTTCGAAAACAGGTATCTGAGAGCAGAATGGTCGGTATAGACCACCGTTTTTGCTAGAACGAGATATGATCGAAATTTGTCAAAAGCAAAGACAATAGCAAGGAGTTCTTTTTCAGTAGTTGTGTAATTTGTTTGTGCTCCTTGTAACGTCTTACTAGCATAATATATAGGTTAAAATCGTTTTTCAATCCTTTGTCCTAAAACGGCTCCCATTGCAAAATCACTTGCATCGCACATTAATTCAAACGGTAGATTCCAATTTGGTGTTATCATGATCGGCGCATTAGTAAGTTTCTCTTTAAGAATATTAAAAGATTTGATACATTCATCTGAAAAGATGAATGGAGCATCCTTTTCTAGGAGTTTATTCATAGGAGTGGCAATTTTAGAAAAATCTTTTATGAAACGTCGGTAAAAACCGGCATGCCCTAGAAAACTTCTAACTCCTCTAACATTGGTGGGATGTGGAAGTTTAGCAATTACATCTACTTTAGCTCTATCCACTTCAATTCCTTCTTTTGAAATTTTATGTCCAAGAACGATGCCTTCTTTAACCATGAAATGGCATTTCTCCCAATTAAGTACTAGATTTGATTGTTCGCATCTAATCAGCATTCGTTCAAGATTAGCTAGACATGATTCAAATGTATCACCGAAGACTGAAAAGTCATCCATGAAAATTTTCATGCATTCTTCTATCATGTCGTGAAAAATCGCCATCATACACCTTTGAAAGGTTGCAGGGGTGTTGCAAAGTCCAAATGGCATGCGTTTGTAAGCAAAAGTACCATAAGGGCACGTGAATGTGGTTTTCTCTTGATCTTCGGGTGCTATTAGAATTTGAAAATATCCGGAAAATCCATCAAGAAAACAATAGTAACTATTTCCGGCTAATCTTTCCAACATTTGATCAATAAAAGGTAAGGGAAAGTGATCTTTTCTGGTGGCGTCATTTAATTTTCTATAATCAATACATACACGCCATCCTGTTACAGTCCTAGTAGGAATAAGCTCATTTTTTTCATTTGTAATGACAGTCATGCCACCCTTCTTAGGCACGCATTGAACTGGGCTTACCCATGGACTATCAGAGATTGGATAAATTAGACCTGCGTCTAGCAGTTTAATAATTTCTTTTTTAACTACATCTTGCATATTAGGATTTAGTCTTCGTTGGCGTTGCACATACATTTTATGACCTTCTTCCATAAGGATTTTATGTGTGCAATACGAAGGACTTATTCCTTTAATATCATGAATCTTCCATGCAATGGCTGGTTTATGAGCTTTCAACACAGAAATGAGTTGTGATTTCTCATTTTTAGTAAGAGAAAACGATATTATTACAGGTAATTCAGATTCACCATGCAAATAAGCGTATTCCAAATGGTTTGGAAGTGGATTTAATTCTAATGTCGGTGGTTCTTCTATCGATGATTTATATCGATATCTGTCTTCTTCTTTTAGCATTTGAATTTCTTCTGTTGTTGGTTCATATCCATTAGCTATTAGTGTAGCTAACATTTCAGCTTCATCAATTGGTTCATTACCTTCTCCTAAAGAACATTCTCCTGTTCCTTGTAATTCTGGAAATTCTTCTAACAATTCTGCATGTGAGTCTATAGTTTGAATATAATAGCATGTATCATCTGCAGATTGCGGTTGTTGCATTGCTCTATCAACTGAAAAGGTAACACTCTCGTCCTCTATACTTAGGGTCAATTTCTTACCAAACACGTCTATCATTGCTTTAGCCGTCTTTAAGAATGGTCTTCCTAATATGAGAGGAACTTGAGAATCTTCTTCCATGTCCAGAACAACAAAATCTACTGGAAATACTAAAGTACCAACTTTAACTAGCATGTTCTCCATTATCCCTCTAGGATATTTTATTGATCGATCGGCTAGTTGTATGCTTATTCTTGTTGGTTTCAATTCTCCAAGGTCTAGTTTAGCGTATAGTGAATACGGCATTAAGTTTATACTAGCACCTAAGTCTGCCAATGCTTCTATTGAACTAAGACTACCCAGAAAACATGGAATTGTGAAACTTCCTGGATCAGATAATTTTTCTGGTATCTTATTCAACAGCACTGCTGAACAATTAGCGTTCATAGTAACAGCCGAGAGTTCTTCCATTTTCTTTCTATTCGTGATCAGATCTTTCAAGAATTTAGCATATTTAGGCATTCCTGAAATCACATCAATGAAAGGAAGATTTACATTTATCTGTTTAAACATATCCAAGAATTTAGATTGCTCGGCTTCAAGTTTCTCTTTCTTCATTTTACTCGGGTAAGGAAGTGGTGGTTGGTATGGTTTAACATAAGGTTTAGCCTTAACTGTGTTATCTTTATTAACCTTTTCAACTACCGGTTCTTTTTCCTTATCTTGATCAAGTTGTGGTTCTTGTGGAGTAGGAATAGGTTCATCAGAAGTTACAGGTATTTCAGGTGATTTAAGTGTTGTACCACTTCTTGTGGTAATGGCTTTAGCTGTTTCATTCTGGGGGTTTGCATTTGTATCACTAGGTAAACTTCCCGGTTTTCTTTCACCTATTAACCTTGCTAGGTTACTTACTTCTTGTTCCAAGTTTTGAATAGAAGCTTGTTGATTTCTAAATGCTTGAGCATTTTGTTCATTAGTTTGTTTTTGAGATGTGAAAAACTGCGTTTGAGTTTCAACTAGCTTCGTCATCATATCTTCTAAATTCGTCTTTTTATCATCGGTTTGTGGTGGTTTGTTTTGAAAATTAGGTCTTTGCTGGTTGTAAGTATTGTTATATACTTGTTGATTGCTAGGACCTTGTTGGTTGTTGTATGGAATATTTCGATTATAATTCTGGTTTTGATTGTAGATCAGTCTTGGCGGTTGATAATTATTCTGATAATTATTTCCAGGCCTTTGGTTTATGTATGAAATATTCTCTCTTTGTTCCATTGTTAATTCAATACTGAGACAATCTTTTGTCAAATGCGGTCCTCCACACTGCTCACAACTAATTCGTATTGAGTGGATATCTTTAGTCATCTTTTCCATTCGTCTCTCCACAGCATCTATCTTTGCGGAAATGGAATCTAAGTCATGGCTAGAATCGGCTCTAGCTGCTTTAGATGATCTAACGATATCTTTTTCTTGGTGCCACTCATGTGAGTGGGAAGCAGTGTTATCAATAATTTTATAAGCATCAGTTTCGGTTTTCTTCATAATAGAACCACCAGCTGCTATATCGATGTCTTTTCTTGTAGTGATGTCGCATCCTTGGTAGAATATTTGTACTATTTGACAGGTCATGTTGCGGACATCCTCTTAATAACTTTCCAAATCTTGTCCACGCCTCATATAGAGTTTCATTCGGTTTCTGTGTGAACGTAACAATTTCTCCTTGAAGTCTTACGACTTTAGATGCCGGAAAGAATTGTTTAAGAAATTTTTTAACTAAAACGTCCCATGTATCAATCGCCCCTTCAGGTAACGATTCCAACCAATCTTTGGCTTCTCCCTTTAAAGTCCAAGGAAATAACATGAGATATATCTGTTCATCCTCAACTTCTCTTATTATAAATAGAGTGCAGATCCTATTAAAGGTACGAAGATGTTCATTTGGATCTTCCTTCGGCGCACCACTAAATTGGCAATGATTAGTCACCATGTGTAGAATTTGTCCTTTGATTTCATAATCTGGCGCATTAATGTCTGGATGAGTAATTGCGTGACCTTGGCCAGTACGTTTAGCTCTCATTCGGTCTTCCATACTTAAAGGTTCTAGATTCTCCATAATTGAATTTGTTGAATCGGAATCACTAGAGGATTCTGATTTAATGGTTCGTTCCTCAACAATCTCTGTTTGAATGATTGGTGGTTCCGGAGGAAAATTTAATGGTTCAGGATCTATGAATCGTCCCTGAATATTCTCCGGATTCTCAATTGTGAGGTCGGGTTCAAAAAATGGATTATCGGAAATTTGAATTGGAGTACTTGGTCGACTGGATGACGATTCTAAAGAAAAATCAACGGCGGTAATATTTGCTAAATGTCTTGATCTAGTTACAGGTGGTGAACGTACAAAAGGTGGTGAACGTCCTGCTCGGTGCATTCACTGAATATCCTATTAGTTTTTAAAAAGAAAAGAAAAATTATATAAGTTATTCAATTAATAGACTTTTCTGATTTTGCCCACGTTTCGAATAGCCAAAAGATGCAGCAGAGGGGCAGGATTCGTTTGGTCTCAATATAATTGAGGACTGTTTGGCTCCAATAACCCGGTCCACGTACAAATCCAACTATTACTACGAACCAGAAAATTTTGATGTCTATTAATTTAACCACTTAAAATAAATTTTCGTAATTTTAAGAAATTTAGATAAGAAGTAGAAAAAAAATCTATGTCCTAAAACTAGAATAGCGAGAAATAAGAAAGAAAAAGAGTGCGTCGAAAAAGAAAAAGAAAAGGGTTGAAAAATAAAAGGCGTCGGAAAATAAGAAATAAAAATAAATGACTTATAGAACTTAAAAACACTCGACTAACCCAACCTTATTACTATCACTAACTTAAAATTATAATCGCAAATTGAGATTACTAATTGGAATGATAATTGATACATAGGTAAAAGGTGTCTAAAAATATTAAAGCTTACAAGTAAAACTATATCCCAAATGGCAATAACTTAAAAAAAAAGCACTAAAATTTAAAAAGGCGTCGCAAAATTCTAAAGCACCTAGATCTTACTCTAAAGAAAAAGCACTTAAGGGATTTTACGACAAAGCCTAAAAATCTATAAATAAAAATAACTATGGCAAAAATTAAGTTTAAAACTAAAAACTAGCGAAAAACACAAATATTACGCTAAAACAATTAAAAAGGGACAAAATATAAAAATATACTAAAAGTTGTAAAAAGTACAATTTTTATAAAAATATTATTTTTATATTATTTATTTTATAAAATTATTAATTTTATAATTTAATTAAACTAAATAAAATTAAATAAAACTAAATAAACTAATTAAAACTAAATATTATAATAAAAATACCCTAATTAGGGTTTAGAATTAATAATAATAATAATAATCCCGTAATTAATGCTGTTAGGGTTCCTGTGTACCCGTGTCAGGGCTGCTCCGCGACTTGCGGTGCCCGAGGCTGGAAAACTCCGCGAGTCGCGGGGTTTTAAATTTCAGATCAGGTTGCTTCGTTTGACAGGTTCAACGTAATTTTATTTATATATTTTTTTTTATTTTTCTGTTTTTAATTTAATTAAAATATTTATATAATTTAAATAAAACTTATATTTTAAAAACTAGAATATAAATAAAAATATGTTACAATTTTATAAATAAAAATCTTAAAACTAGATTTATATATAAAAAAAATTTCAATTTTTGATTTTATGTTTTAAATAAAAACAAAATATTTAAATAAAACTTTTATTTTTATAAAATAAAAATAAAGAAACTTTATAAAACTTAAATATTTAACAAACTCTTAAAAATATTATATTTTTGTTTTTCTTTTTATGTTTTCGAATATTTAAAACGTATTTTTTAAAAAGCGTCTTTTTATAAAAGTAAACTAAAAATAAATTATTATTTTTTTATATATTTATTAGCGTTGCGCTTCCGGCTTTTAAGCTAGATTGTCCCCGGCAGCGGCGCCAAAAATACTTGATGGTTAAAGCTAAGGGGTATAAAATACTATTAAATTTTAGCAGGAAATACTATTAAATACGATGCAATTTTACACAAGATATTTATTTATTTATAGAATGGATATACTTAAACCTTGCTACAACACTTATAGGCAGTGTACCTAATCGTACAGTAGTGTAGTTTTTAGTAAGTCCGGTTCGTTCCACAGGGAAAATCTTTTTCACAAAGCTTAACGCTATATTAGCTTAAATTTATAAAAATACAAATATATATATAAATAATATTATTATTATAAAGGGGGTTTTTACCGTTTAATGACCGGTTTGTCGATTTTAAAACTTTAGTCGCAGTTAAAACAAAATGTAAAATATTAAATAAATAAAAGACTTAATTTAAAGCGTAAAGTAAATAACGATAATGAAATTGCGATAAATAAAAGTGCGATAAAATAAACTTGCGATAATTAAAAAGTACGATAATTAAAATTGCAATTAAATATAATAACAATAAATAAAAGTGCGATAATTAGAAGTGCAATTAAATATAAAATAAAGGAAATTAAATATGAAATAAAAGAATTATGCTTATTTAAACTTTCCGTAATCATGATGTTTGACGTGTTGATTTTAGTTTTATGCCCATGGGTTAATTGTCCTTTGTCCTGGATTATTTAATATGTCCGTCTGATTTTTGTCCATAACAGTCCATCAGTCATAAATATAAAGTGCGAGTGTCCTCCTCAAATTATCCTTATACCCGAAGTTTAAATATTCCAACTAATTGGGGACTTAAACTGTAACAAGATTTTAATACTTTGTTTAATAATTACACCAGGATATCGACTGAGTGTAACCCAAGGTTTTAATACTTTGTTATCAATTATGCCAAGTGTCCTTGTACATAATTTCACCCCCGTTTTAATAATTCTAGTGGCTATTAATCCATTCCCGTGTCCGGTTAAATGAACGATTATTCGTACATATAAATACCCCGCTCATCGTGTCCGATCGAGTGTATATGGTTATTTATAGGGACGTCCAATTGTAAATCTTTATATTAACATTAACAAACTATCATTTAGTTAAACAAATATAAAGCCCATTAATAGCCCATAGTCTAATTTCCACAAGTGTTGTTATTTTGTCCAAACCCCAATTATGGTACAAAGCCCAATTACCCAATTTTAATATTTTTAGCCCAACATCATGATTATCAATAATTGGAATCTTGTACTCTTGTAATTTCGAGATGTTTCTTATCAATAATTGGAACCACTTTGATTGTATTTTGTACTTTTAAGCTTTTTGGACCTTTGCGTCTTCAATTCGTCGAATCTGTCTTTTGTCTTCACCTTTTATTATTTAAACGAATATCACTTTTAAATAGAACAATTGCAACTAAAAGCTTGTCTTTCTTGAGGAATAATGCTATGAAATATATGTTCGTTTTTAGCATTATCAGTTAACAACATTTAACAAGATCGTTAACCTAAAGGTTTCAAAACAACATTTACATGTAATGACTAACGATGACTTAACGACTCAGTTAAAATGTATATACATGTAGTGTTTTAATATGTATTCATACACTTTTGGAAGACTTCAAGACACTTATCAAAATACTTCTACTTAACAAAAATGCTTACAATTACATCCTCGTTCAGTTTCATCAACAATTCTACTCGTATGCACCCGTATTCGTACTCATACAATACACAGCTTTTAGATGTATGTACTATTGGTATATACACTCCAATGATCAGATCTTAGTAGCCCATGTGAGTCACCTAACACATATGGGAACCATCATTTGGCAACTAGCATGAAATATCTCATAAAATTACAAAAATATTAGTAATCATTCATGACTTATTTACATGTAAACAAAATTATACATTCTTTATATCTAATCCATATACCAACGACCAAAAACACCTAAAAACACTTTCATTTTTCAATTTTCTTCACCTAAGTGATCTCTCTCAAGTTCTATCTTCAAGTTCTAAGTGTTCTTCATAAATTCTACAAGTTCTAGTTTCATAAAATCAAGAATACTTTCAAGTTTACTAGCTCACTTCCAATCTTGTAAAGTGATCATCCAACCTCAAGAAATCCTTGTTGTTTACACTAAGATATCATTCTAAATCAAGGTAATACTCATATACAAACTTTGATTCAATTCCTAAAACTATAACTATCTTAATTCGAGTGATAATTTACTTGAACTTGTTTTCGTGTCATGATTCTGCTTCAAGAACTTTCAAGCCATCCAAGATCCTTTGAAGCTAGATCATTTCTTGTCACTTCCAGTAGGTTTACCTACTAAACTTGAGGTAGTAATGATGTTCATAACATCATTCGATTCATATATATAAAACTACCTTATTCGAAGGTTTAAACTTGAAATCACTAGAACATAGTTTAGTTAATTCTAAACTTGTTCGCAAACAAAAGTTAATCCTTCTAACTTGACTTTTAAAAATAACTAAACACATGTTCTATATCTATATGATATACTAACTTAATGATTTAAAACCGGGAAACACGAAAAACACCGTAAAATCGGATATACGCCGTCGTAGTAACACCGCGGGCTGTTTTGGGTTAGTTAATTAAAAACTATGATAAACTTTGATTTAAAATTTGTTCTTCTTGGAAAATTATTTTTCTTATGAACATGAAACTATATCCAAAAATCATGGTTAAACTCAAAGTAGAAGTATGTTTTCCAAAATGGTCATCTAGACGTCGTTCTTTCGACTGAAATGACTACCTTTACAAAAACGACTTGTAACCTATATTTCCGACTATAAACTTATACTTTTTCTGTTTAGATTCATAAACTTAAGTTCAATATGAAACCATAGCAACTTGAAACACTCAAAACGGATTTAAAAAAAAAAAAAGAATTTATGGGTAAAACAAGATTGGATAATTTTTCTTGTTGTAGCTACATGAAAATGGGTAAAAAATCTATATTAATCATATCCTAGCTAACTTATATTGTATTACATGTATTTTAATATATTATGTAATCTTGGGATACCATAGACACGTATGCAAATGTTTTGACATATCATATCGACCCATCTATATATATTATTTGGAACAACCATAGACACTCTATATGCAGTAATGTTGGAGTTAGCTATACAGGGTTGAGGTTGATTCCAAAAATATATATACTTTGAGTTGTGATCTAGCCTGAGACGTGTATACACTGGGTCGTGGATTGATTCAAGATAATATATATCGATTTATTTCTGTACATCTAACTGTGGACAACTAGGTGTAGGTTACTAAGGAGGACAGCTGACTTAATAAACTTAAAACATTAAAACGTATTAAAAATGTTGTAAATATAATTTGAACATATTTTGATATATATGTACATATTTGTTATAGGTTCGTGAATCGATCAGTGGCCAAGTCTTACTTCCCGACGAAGTAAAAATCCGTGAAAGTGAGTTATAGTCCCACTTTTAAAAAATATTATTTTTTTTGGGGTGAGAATACATGCGATTTTATAAATGTTTTACGAAATAGACACAAGTAATCGAAAATACTTTCTATGTTGGATTATCGAACCGAATATGCCCCTTTTTAGCTTGGTAGCCTAAGAATTAGAGAAATGACCCCTAATTGACGCGAATCCTAAAGATAGATCTATTTGGCCCAACAAGCCTCATCCGAGTTATGGATGCTTTAGTACTTCGATTTATCATATCCGATGAGAGTCCCGGAATGATGGGGATATTCTATATGCATCTTGTTAAGGTCGATTACCAGGTGTTCAACATATGAATGATTTTTATCTCTATGCAGTTTGCGAAATGCCTGATATGAGATGTGTTATTAAAATGAAATCTTGTGGTCTATTATTATGATTTGATAATATGTAGGTTAAACCTATAACTCACCAACATTTTTGTTGACGTTTTAAGCATGTTTATTCTCAGGTGATTATTAAGAGGTTCCGCTGTTGCATACTAAATTAAGGACAAGATTTGGAGTCCATGCTTGTATAATATTGTTTAAAAACTGTATTCGAAGACTTATCTTGATGTGTAATATTATTGTAAACCATTATGTAATGGTTGTGTGAAAAACGCTATATTTTAGATTATCATTATTTGATAATCGTCGTAACATTTTAAAGGTTATGGTTTGTTCTAAAATTGAATGCAGTCTTTGAAAAACGTCTCATATAGAGGTCAAAACCTCGCAACGAAATCAATTAATATGGAACGTTTATAATCAATATGAACGGGACATTTCAGAGGAGGATGAAGTAAAGGATATTACTGAAAAAGAAGTTAACAAAGAAAAGGAATTCAAACTTGCTATAAAGAACCACAAAAATAAAAAGTCCTTAATAATTAAAAAGGAACAGGACCATTCGATCCGTAACCACCCTTATTGTATTAAACCCACTGAGGCAACGGGTACCTCAAAACCCCAACCAAAAATTAAATACACTGCTAGAATGTCTGTCGGACCATGCACACACAAATAATTGGCAGAGAGAACCAAATGGGAAGAAGTTTCTGATAGTTCTGAATAAATGACCTCGCAACCATAAATCTTCCATGCGCTATTCTATTGTTTATGTGTGCTACTCTATCTTGTTATGTAGAATAAGCATATGTAAAATATCGGTATTGTATGGTATTGTATTATTTTGGTTTATTAATAATAAATGCATGGAATGATTATTTGTATTATTACAACTTCTTATTATTATTATTACATAATAATGTAGTAACTCGCTATAATTTTTCATAGTGGAATATTATTAGGATTTTAGTAATTAATTCCTTGTACTAGCTATTATGTATGAACTTAACGAGTAGGTAATACCCTAGAAATAATTATAAAATGCTAATAAGAAGAAAAGGCTTTTATAATAATTGGTTCATATTATTAATATGCTACGATTAACTATTGACAACTCATTTACCTATAATATTCTATATGATTAAATTATCTCTGTTGTATTTATTGAAGAAACATGTCTCAAATGTCGGATGCTGAGTTCGAGGAACTAGTCGAGAAACGTGTGAATGAAAGAATTTCTGCAGCCGAGGCAACAAAAGCAGCAACTGAAGCAGCAGCCAAAGCAGCAACCATGAACACAAATTCACGAAACGGATGCTCATACAAAACTTTTCAAGGATGCAAACCACAGACGTTTAGTGGGACCGAGGGACCAGTCGGTCTAACCCGATGGGTTGAAAAGATGGAGTCCGTTTTCAAAATCAGTAATTGTGCGGACGGAGACAAGTCAAAGTATGCTTCGTGCACGTTGCAAGACGGTGCACTTACTTGGTGAAACAATTTTGCTAAAGCATAAGGACTAGATACGGCATGTGATATTCTCTTGGGAAGAACTGAAAAAGATGCTAATTGAGGAGTACTGTCCTCGAAACAAGATCAGAAAAATGGAATCTGAGTTACGTAATCTGAAGGTTATCGGCGCGAATCTCAATAACTATGAAAAGCGTTTCATGAAACTAGCCTTGTTGTGTCCCGAATTGGTGCCAAACGAGAAACGAAATATATAAATGTATATTGACGGTTTATCGATCAATATCAAAGGAAATGTTACATCATCCAAACCGAATACAATGCAGGAAGCTATGACAATGGCACACCAACTCATGGACCAGATCACAGAGAGTTCGATTAAGGCACCAATTACCGAAGTCAAGACAACTGAAGGAAATAGAAAATGGGAAGACTATAAGGGCAAAAGTACTCACCTGAAGAAGCAAGAAACTTTTAAAGGTAAACAAGATGGGGCAACTGCAAGTCCTAACTATAAGGGACCTCATCCGTTCTGCAAAAGGTGTTACACACATCATGCAGGCTATTGCCAAGTGGTCTGTGATAAGTGCAACAAGAAAGGACACGTGGCGAAAGATTGCTATGCCACCGTTTCTGAAGTAAAGACAAAATTGACTGATGTCAAGAAACGTTTTGGATGCGGGAAGTCTGGTCACTTTATAAATCAATGCCCTGATAAGGAGAAGAACAAAGAACCCGCACGTGGGAGGGCATTTAATGTTAGTGCCAGTGAAGCACGTGAGGATCCTAATCTTGTCACGGGTACGTTTACCGTTAATAATCAAATAGCTTCTATTATGTTTGATATAGGTGCTGATAGAAGTTATATGTATAAAGACTTTAGTTCTAAACTAAAATGTGCATCATTACCTACTATTGAATAAATATACTATTGAATTAGCTAATTGTAAACTGATAAAAGCCGATAAAATTTGTCATGGTTGCGAAATAAATCTCGTTGGTGAAACCTTCAAAATCGATTTGATACCCGTAGAATTAAGAAGTTTTGACGTAATCGTTGGCATGGATTGGATGTCTAAAACAAGAGCGAAAGTTGTTTGCGCTGAGAAAGCAATTCGCATCCCTCGAAAGGATGAAACGTCATTAATGATTTATGGGGAGAAAAGCAACTCGAAGCTGAACCTTATCAGCTATATGAAGGCCCAGAAACTTATAAGAAAAGGTTGTTATGCTATTCTGGCACACGTAAAGAAGATCGATACTAAAGAAAGAAGCATTGATGACATGTCGGTTGTAAGAAAATATCCCGAAGTATTTCCAGAAGAATTACCAGGGCTACCTCCACACAGATGTGTAGAATTCCAGATTGATCTCGTACCAGGAGCCGCACCTGTAGCCCAATCCCCATATAGACTTGCACCTTCAGAAATGCAAGAATTACAAAATCAGTTGCAAGAATTATCGGACCGTGGATTTATTCGTCCCAGCTTTTCACCTTGGGGTGCTCCTATTCTGTTCGTCAAGAAGAAGGATGGATCTATGAGAATGTGCATATATTACCGAGAATTAAACAAATTAACGATCAAGAATCGGTACCCATTACCGAGGATTGATGATTTATTTGATCAATTGCAAGGATCAAGTGTTTATTCTAAGATTGATCTACGCTCTGGATATCATCAGCTGAGAGTGAAGGAAGAAGATGTTCCTAAAACCGCGTTCAGAACCCGTTACGGACACTATGAATTTTTAGTCATGCCTTATGGATTGACTAATGCTCCAGCAGTATTCATGGATCTAATGAATCGCATATGTAGACCGTATTTAGACAAATTTGTCATTGTTTTTATCGACGACATATTGATTTACTCGAAGAACAAGGAAGAACATGAGCAACACTTAAGACTGGTACTGGAGGTACTCAAGAAAGAAGAACTGTATGCCAAATTTTTGAAGTGTGATTTCTGGTGACAAGAAGTACAATTTTTGGGCCATGTTGTCAGTAAACATGGAATTAAAGTTGACCCCGCCAAGATCGAAGCCATTAGTAAATGGGAAACCCCGAAGACTCCAACACAAATCCGCCAATTCTTAGGTCTTGCTGGTTACTACCGAAGATTCATTCAAGATTTCTCTAGAATCGCCAAACCCTTAACTGCATTGACTCAAAAGGGAAAGAAGTATGATTGGTCCACAGAACAGGAATCCTCATTCCAGTTATTAAAGAAGAAGTTAACGTCTGCACCCATTTTGTCATTACCGGAAGGAAATGATGATTTCGTGATCTATTGTGATGCTTCACGCCAAGGTTTAGGATGTGTATTAATGCAACGCACAAAAGTCATCGCATATGCCTCACGACAACTAAAAATTCATGAAAAGAACTATACGACGCATGATTTAGAACTTGGAGCAGTAGTTTTTGCACTCAAAATATGGAGACACTATCTATATGGCACCAAGTGTACAGTGTACACTGACCATAAGAGTCTTCAGCATATTTTTGATCAAAAACAACTCAATATGAGGCAACGTCGCTGGGTAGAGTTGTTAAACGATTACGATTGTGAAATCCGTTACCACCCCGGAAAGGCTAATGTTGTAGCTGATGCCCTAAGTCGAAAAGAAAGAGTAAAACCTCTTAGGGTCCGAGCTTTGAATATTACAATTCGTACTGATCTCACAAAGCAAATTCAAGCGGCACAGTTAGAGGCTTTAAAAGAAGAAAATGAAAAAGGCGAAATGAGCAGAGGGTTAGAAAAACAGCTTGAAGTAAAAGCCGATGGAACCCTGTATTTTGCTGATACGATATGGGTACCAAAACATGGTAATCTAAGGCAACTAGTACTGGATGAAGCACACAAAACGAGGTACTCAATTCACCCAGGAAACGGGAAAATGTACCACGATCTCAAAAAGTTTTATTGGTGGCCTAATATGAAGACAGAAATTGCTACTTATGTAAGCAAATGTTTGACGTGTGCAAAGGTCAAAGCTGAGCACCAAAAGCCGTCAGGATTACTGCAACAACCGGAAATTCCGCAGTGGAAATGGGAAAGAATAACCATGGATTTCATTACGAAATTGCCAAGGACTGCAAGTAGTCATGATACTATTTGGGTGATAGTTGATCGTCTAACTAAATCAGCTCACTTTCTACCAATAAAGGAGACAGACAGTATGGAGAAATTAGCACGCCTATATTTGAAGGAAGTAGTTTCCAGGCATGGTGTACCCATCTCTATCATATCTGATCGCGACACCCGATTCACATCACGTTTTTGGCAATCATTACAAAAAGCATTGGGAACTCGATTAGATATGAGCACCGCTTATCACCCACAGACAGATGGTCAAAGTGAAAGAACAATACAAACATTGGAAGACATGTTACGGGCATGCGTGATTGACTTTGGAACCAGTTGGGATCGACACTTACCGTTGGCAGAATTTTCATACAATAACAGTTATCATACGAGCATCAACGCAGCGCCATTTGAAGCACTTTACGGTAGAAAGTGCAGATCTCCTATCTGTTGGAGTGAAGTAGGAGAAAGACAACTTACTGGACCAGAAATTATTCACGAAACCACCGAAAAGATCATTCAAATACAACAGCGATTGAAAACGGCCATGAGTCGCCAAAAGAGTTATGCTGATGTAAGAAGAAAACCGCTAGAATTTCAAGTGGGCGACAAAGTCATGTTGAAAGTGTCACCCTGGAAAGGCGTTGTACGATTCGGTAAACGAGGAAAGCTAAGTCCTAGGTACGTAGGACCCTTTGAAATCACCGAAAGAATTGGAGCAGTTGCTTATCGATTAAAGCTACAGCAAGAACTTAGTAGTGTTCACAACACATTTCACGTGTCAAATTTGAAGAAATGTTTAGCTGAAGAGGATGTCGTAATTCCTCTTGACGAAATACGAATCAATGATAAACTCCATTTTATCGAAGAACCTGTTGAAATCATGGACCGTGAGGTCAAACAATTAAAACAAAGCAAAATACCGATAGTTAGAGTTCGTTGGAACGCAAGACGAGGACCCGAGTTTACTTGGGAACGTGAAGATCAAATGAAGCAAAAGTATCCACATTTGTTCACTGATATCGCTCATGAAACAGGTACTACTCAAAATTTCGGGACGAAATTTTCTTTAACGGGGAGGTACTGTGATGACCCGAAAAATTTCGACTAATTTAAACCAATTCTCTTTATGATTTAATATTATGTAAATATACATATATGTATGTATATATATATATATATATTATAAGATGTACAAGCAAAAACGACTTTCCTACAGTAAAACATTAATTGCTACAGTAAAAATGACTTTGCTACAGTAAAACACTATTTGCTACAGTGAAATCGTATTTTGCTACAGTGCTACAGTGAAAACGACTTTGCTACAGTGATTTGCTACAGTAAAACACTATTTGCTACAGTAAAACACTATTTGCTACAGTAAAACACTATTTGCTACAGTAAAACACTATTTGCTACAGTAAAACACTATTTGATGTCGACGAACTAGCAAACAAAAACAGAAAAGGCGGCCATGCGATCGCATGGCAAAAACACTGAAAACTCATGCGATCGCATGAGCTACAGTAAATCGAAAAGTAATATAAATACGCAGCTTGTTCGACGTAAAATTTCACTTAAACTGTAAACAATATTTATAATTATAATTATAATTATAATTATAATTTAAGTTTAATAATAATAAGGTATATTCGAGGGTGTTTTAATTCGGGTTTCAAACCGCTTTAAGCTAAGGAAATATTGGGTATTATTCGGGGTATTGTTCTTGAATCCAAGGCCAACCATACAGTCGTCTACCATCATTACGTCTACGCAATTTGCCTACAATATTGAATCGCAATATTGAACTGTGAGTTTATAGTCTCCCTTTTTAAATACTTTAAATATTTTTGGGCTGAGAATACATGCAATTTATTTTAAACGCAATAAGACACAAGTACATACAAAATTCTACACTGAGTTAAACCGAAAATCCCTTAGCTTTGGTAACTAGTAGCTGCCAGTACATAGGATATGGACTGGTGGGCGCGAATAATTGTATATGGATCCATAGGGCTTGACATCCCCGTCCGAGCTAGAGCGCTAGCCTTTTAACGGACGTATGTTATTTGAGTTTAAGACACGTTGGTTTGCGTGTATTAAAACGAATGGGGTAATTATCACTATAGCGTTAAGTTTAGTTACCAGGGTGCTCTGTTACGTAGAATCTATTGATAAACTTTTGATGAAATCTTGTGGTCTATCTTTATATATGTTTATGACTCGAGCAATTAAACCTATAACTCACCAACATCCGTGTTGACTTTTTAGCATGTTTTATTCTCAGGTCCTTAGAATGTTTCCGCTGTGATGTGCTTGTTGCCTGCATGGAGTCTCTCATGCTTTGTACAAAGTTTATTGCATTCAAAATAAAACTGCGTTGTGTAATAAATAATTGGACTGTGATGTCAACCTGTAAATTAAAGACTTATGTATTTCGGGGTTTTGCTTATACCTAAGCACTTGCCCACATGTTTATAACTTTCTATGTTTAGAAAGTCACTTATTTTAATGAATGCAATATTTTATCAAAACGTATCATATAGAGGTCAAAACCTCACTGTGGAATCAATGATTAACGTGCCGCGTCAATAGCGATTTTGACGGGTCGTTACAGTTACTTATGTAAGCAAATGTTTGACGTGTGCAAAGGTAAAAGCTGAGCACCAAAAGCCGTCAGGATTATTGCAACAACCAGAAATTCTGTAGTGAAAATGGGAAAGAATAACCATGGATTTCATTACGAAATTGCCAAGGACTGCAAGTAGTCATGATACTATTTGGGTGATAGTTGATCGTCTAACTAAATCAGCTCACTTACTTTCTATCAATAAAGGAGACAGACAGTATGGAGAAATTAGCACGCCTATATTTGAAGAAAGTAGTTTCCAGGCATGGTGTACACATCTCCATCATATCTGATCGCGACACCCGATTCACATCACGTTTTTGGCAGTCATTACAAAAAGCATTGGGAACTCGATTAGATATGAGCACCGCTTATCACCCACAGACAGATGGTCAAAGTGAAAGAACAATATAAACATTTGAAGACATGTTACGGGCATGCGTGATTGACTTCGGAATCAGTTGGGATCGACACTTACCGTTGGCAGAATTTTCATACAATAACAGCTATCATACGAGCATCAACGCAGCGCCATTTGAAGCATTTTACGGTAGAAAGTGCAGATCTCCTATCTGTTGGAGTGAAGTAGGAGAAAGACAACTTATTGGACCAAAAATTATTCATGAAACCACCGAAAAGATCATTCAAATACAACAGCGATTGAAAACGGCCATGAGTCGCCAAAAGAGTTATGCTGATGTAAGAAGAAAACCGCTAGAATTTCAAGTGGGCGACAAAGTCATGTTGAAAGTGTCACCCTGGAAAGGCGTTGTACGATTCGGTAGATGAGGAAAGCTAAGTCCTAGGTACGTAGGACCCTTTGAAATCACCGAAAGAATTGGAGCAGTTGCTTATCGATTAAAGCTACCGCAAGAACTTAGTAGTGTTCATGACACATTTCACGTGTCAAATTTAAAGAAATGTTTAGCTGAAGAGGATGTCGTAATTCCTCTTGACGAAATACGAATCAACGATAAACTCCATTTTTGAAAACATGGACCGTGAGGTTAAACAATTAAAACAAAGCAAAATACCGATAGTTATGGTTCGTTGGAACGCTAGACGAGGACCCGAGTTTACTTGGGAACGTGAGGATCAAATGAAGCAAAAGTATCCACATTTGTTCACTGATATCGCTCATAAAACAGGTACTACTCAAAATTTCGGGACGAAATTTTCTTTAACGGGGAGGTACTGTAATGACCCGAAAATTTTTGACTTATTTAAACCAATTCTCTATACGATTTATTAGTTTGATACGTTAAACAAAGTCTGTTAGATTGAGTCTCAAAATTTTAGTATTGTTTCATATATTCAATTACCTTTGACTACTCTCGACGATTCACGAACAATTATATGTATGTATATATATGTTATAAAATGTACAAGTAAAAACAACTTTGCTACAGTAAAATACTATTTGCTACAGTAAAAACGACTTTGCTGCAGTAAAACACTATTTGCTACAGTAAAAACGCCTTTGCTACAGTAAAACACTATTTGCTACAGTGAAAACGACTTTGCTACAGTAAACACTATTTGCTACAGTTTTTTTATGTCGACGAACTAGTAAACAAAAGCGGATCAAGCGGTCATGCGATCGCATGGCAAAAGCACTGAAAACCCATGCGATCGCATGAGCTACAGTTTTTGGAAATATGCCTATAAAAAGGCAGTTTGCTTGACGAATTTATATACACCATCTTTCTTTTCTCTTTTTCTGTGTTCTAAGTTTATATTTATAATTATAATTAAAATTTTAATTTAAGTTTAATAATAATAAGGTATATTTGAGGGTGTTTTAAATCGGGTTTCAAACCGTTTTAAGCTAAGGAAATATTGGGTATTGTTCGGGGTATTGTTCTTGAATCCAAGGTCAACCATACAGTCATCTACCATCATTACGTTTATGCTTTTTGCCTACAATATTGAATCTCAATATTAAACCGTGAGTTTATAGTCTCCCTTTTTAAATACTTTAAATATTTTTGGGCTGAGAATACATGCAATTTATTTTAAACGCAATAAGACACAAGTACATACTAAATTCTACACTGAGTTAAACCGAAAATCCCTCAGCTTTGGTAACTAGTAGCTGCCAGTACATAGGATATGGACTGGTGGGCGCGAATAATTGTATATGGATCTATAGGGCTTGACATCCCCGTCCGAGCTAGAGCGCTAGCCTTTTAACGGACGTATGTTATTTGAGTTTATGACACGTTGGTTTGTGTGTATTAAAACGAATGGGGTAATTATCATTATAACGTTAAAGTTTAGTTACCAGGGTGCTCTGTTACGTAGAATCTATTGATAAACTTTTAATGAAATCTTGTGGTCTATCTTTATATATATTTATGACTCGAGCAATTAAACATATAACTCACCAACATTCGTGTTGACTTTTTAGCATGTTTTATTCTCAGGTCCTTAGACTGCTTCCGCTGTGATGTCCTTGTTGCCTGCATGGAGTCTCTCATGCTTTGTATAAAGTTTATTGCATTAGAAATAAAACTGCGTTGTGTAATAAATAATTTGACTGTGATGTCAAACTGTATGATAAAAACTTATGTATTTTTGGGGATTTGCTTATACCTAAGCACTCACCCACATGTTTATAACTTTCTATGTTTAAAAGGTCACTTATTTTAATGAATACAATATTTTATCAAAACGTATCATATAGAGGTCAAAATCTCACTGTGGAATCAATGATTAACGTGCCGCGTCAATAACGATTTTGACGGGTCGTTACAGATAACACTTTGAATACAGAGTCATACAAAATAAGCATGACAGCTGATGCCTGATAGCATTATGAATTATGACTATATATAAGAAGAAAAAAATACCACTCCTCATGGAATACTATATGTGTGTGTATTATGATCTATTGAACTTTGTCATTGCTCAAATTAACTACAACAATTAAGAAACTTATGTCATGATCAATCAAAAAACTTGTGAACTTTTAAATTGATAGCAGCAAATCAAGAAAAATAACTAAAAAACCTATGTCATAATCAATTAAATTCTTCCTAGAAGATTAAAAAGAAAAAAACTAGTGGTGGTTGACAGCAAGAGATCTGATAAACCTGATTCTGGATATTGCAATATAGTAAGATACAGCAGCCACATATGAAACACACATATAATTCAAATTGACTAACAAAGTAACAAAAACGTTACAATTAAGAACTGGAAACAAACCTAAGCAATCTGGAAGCAGAAAGCTAAAATTCTTAGAAAGGTTGTGAATAATAAGAAACATGAATAGTTGAATGTTGAATGTAGATTTCATAAGATCTGGAGATTTGAACTAAAAAAGTTCAAAAATTTAGAGAAGAAGGGAATTAGAATTTATAAAATATAATTGTGGTGAATAACGGGCGTTTTTGGGCTACGGGTCTTATGGGTTGTAATGAAAGGTTGTTGTGAAGTGTTGCGGGTAATATTTCAAAATATAATCGTGGTTGGGTTTCAAAGTGATGAAAAAAAGTAAAAAAATAATTAATAATATTTAAAAAGTCACAAACGCATCTTTTTGTTGCGTTTTACATTGACAAACGCTCACAAACGCCTCATTACTGACGTTTGCGGTTTGTGGGGCGTTTGTGAGTGACACATCATGGGGAAGAGGGGATAAACGCCCGCGTTATCCTTGGTCTACATAAACCGGTAATATGTAGCTAACATGTTAGAGGAAAATCGCGTAACACATGCTTAAAGGGACATGAGGCTGTGATTGAACCCATAACCACCGCTTGCATGTCTCCCAGCTACTAGGCTACCATCTTGGGGACGAAGATTTGTGAATCTAGTATTCCGTACTTCGTGTCCCAAATCTATTGTCTATTCCTTTTTGGAACGTCCAAATGAATTGTTCATTTAATTTAATAAATGGATAAGAATGATCTGATAAAGTTCTTTTGTGTCTTTACTTTATCATTGTAAGACAAAAATAGATGGGTAAGATTGAAAAGTTAATATAAAAATACATGTGAGTATGTGACAATCACTTTTTCTTAAATTGTGTATTTTTTTCCTCTGGAGACTATAGATTTGGAAGTAAAAGTGTAGTATTTAATATATTTATACTTTATAAAATTAGTTTAATTTAACTATTTATAGTTTTAAAGGATATTTTTAAGTATAGCCTAAGGGTTATCCTTAAAATTTCAGACATGCATTATTGAGTTTTACTTTCTCAAAATTACCCATTAACTTTTGACAACCAACGAAACTACTTATATATATCATCACCTATGTAAGATTTAATTTCTTAACAATAGTCCTAAGACCATTTTTACCTCTGACACCAACTAACTGTTACATGGATCATATATTACATTTTTTTTATTTTTTTTTTGTGGAAAAACAGTTTTCTGACTGTGATTTGGTAATGTCATTGAGTGAATATAAATAGTTGTGAGTGTTAAATTTGAGTGAGCGAAAAAATTTTGAGTGATGTGATAAAATATGATTAAAAGTTGAGTGAAGAATAAAAAATAAATAATTAAGTAATGAGGCGTTGCATTTTAATTTAGTTATCCAAATTTGACGCTACATCTTTTTTTCATCACTTTGAGTGGCTAACGCCTACTGAAAACGCCAATTAATGTTGGGTTAATGATGTTAGTGGCGTCACATCTGCCATCTCACACACCACCTCATCACTTTAGGTGTCACCCTCTTAATTTGACGCTGAGTTATTTTTTATTAAGAACTACATTTAGATAAATCTAAATTTAATTTGAGCAATCTTTACTTTACTAGTATAATATAGATTTAAATTTAAATTGAGCCATCTTTACTCCTAAATTGAAAATAATTCTTTTATCAAAATTCTGAAGTGTGGTGTATGTTGGAACGTACAACGCATATTTACCCAACATCGCACTACACCTCAAAACATACTACAATGCCTATAGACGTGATAGTGATTTTCTAATTACTCCGTACTAAATAAAGAAAGTAAAAAAAAAAAAAAAGGAAATGGAACAGTTGTCGTGGATAACCAACGATCAATAAAAATAACACCGTTGATCAACCGCCACGTGTCGACTTTTCAATTGACTTTTTCGTCGTTACTTTTTTCCACCCAATCACAATTCCCGTAATCCCTTTCTCCCTACTAATAACGAAATAATTGTCTACATACATTAACAATCATTCCACTATCACTCGATTGTAAAACCTAATATCAATCAATCAAATCATCGATGGCTGAAAAATCCTTCAAATACGTCATCATCGGCGGTGGTGTTTCAGCTGTAAGTATATTAAATCGACTGAGTTTCATCAATTTCTATCATATATTCATATTATACCTGCTCAATTACATGATTATGTTTCCTGATAATTTTACTAATCCGCTATTTGATCACTTATGTAGAAGCTGGCTATTGAGACTACCGATATAAGATCTAATTAATTGATTACTGTTAGCTTATAATTTACAAATTTTACTATTTAGTTACAAGGAGACAGAATTTATATAAAAATAAGAGAATTATGCTAAAACGATATTGTATGTAACAAATAAGAAGGATTACAAATTACTGTCAGATAAATTTATTCATTTGGCTAATTAGTTAAACTCGTTACGGAATAAGGACTCGTTGATATTTCATAAGCACTAGATGGATATAAGTGTTGTCTAGGTTTTAGAACAAGGATTATTCGGTTTCTTTTTTTGTAAAAATTACAGTACTCATACTAATCAGTACATTACTGGTAGCTATGGACTTCGTTAACAGTTAACTTGGATCACCCCAAAGAGCCTTTGGCCTAGCTGGTATCGAGGAGCCCTTGGACCTTGAGGTCATGGGTTCGAGTCCTTGTTTAGGACATTATTCGTGTACATTTATGTAGGGTGCGTGAGTTTGTCGTTCTAAAAGAAAATACAGTTAACTTGGATTAGGTTAGTGAGGGTACCTACAGTTTTATATCCTGGCTTGTAGTTTAGGCTAGAGAGCTTGTTATTTGAAATACAAATTTGCTTAAAAGAATTACAGTACATACTCAATTTTTGTAACCAAAAGAAAAACGGAAAAAATACGAATAAATAAACAATACTGCTAGCAATCTTAGAGCATATCAGTTTTTACTCTTTGAAAGTACTAAGTTTGGGAGGGAGTTGAAGTGAAAACTGGAAAATTTCTTTTGCACCTGTGTTTAATATACGGTGATAGTTAAAATGGTAGAGCCTTTATTATTGGAATTTAAACTTCACCTATCACATACTCCGTAGCATTTTACTTTATTTTGTCTGTTCTTTATATATCCACTCTTTTTGTAATACTTGCGTATGCAATTGAACATTCAGGGTTATGCTGCCAGGGAGTTTGCAAAGCAAGGAGTCCAGCCTGGCGAGCTTGCAATCATTTCCAAGGAGGCGGTATGGTCATCAATATTCGCCTCTTTATATGATGCTTATTTAATTCTTAAAATGCTGTGATATTCTTTCATAATGAATATTTGCTTAACCGTGACATACTGAATACAATCCTTATTTAGTATTTATCTTTGCTTAACCTTTAATTTTGTTTCTTATTCTTATTCTTATTATGCTTTCCCTCCCAGTCTCTCACCCACTTTATAAGTTCCATGTACTCTTTATGTATTATCAGATTTGTCATTTGTATTTTATTATCAGATTTATAAAAAAGGTTGTTTCCTATATTATGAATTAAAAAGCTACAATGGTTCATCACTTAAACACGTCTTAGAACTGATAATCACACATTCACACCCTGATAATTACTATTGTTTGAAACAAAATCTTCGAGAAATCTAGTTTGATTATATAAGCATAGATCAATAGCCATTTCTGAAACACTACATTGCACAATTAAATATATTGTTATCATTTTACTAATTCATACTTCCATTCTGAGAGTTTTATGTGTAGAAGTAATTATATGGTTATGATAATCTTCATCCCTTTGGATCTTGTAGGTGGCTCCATATGAACGCCCTGCACTAAGCAAAGCTTATTTGTTTCCTGAATGTAAGTCAATCCGTAATAGTTACCTAATTTTTCCATCAACTTACTATTTGAAGACAAAAAAACTGGGCCCATTGTAGCTTTTGGTAACAACCTTTAACTACTGAAAGAGTAAATTTTCCATTCTGCCTTGGTGGCAAGTGGCAACTACTGGCAAGTTTGCCGTATTTATGTTTTTTGGACGGGAAATATGCTCTTTACCAATATTTTCAATGTTATAGTGACTCAACTAAAAATTTGCTTGATCTATTATTATTTTTCAGCGCCTGCCAGGCTCCCAGGTTTTCATGTCTGTGTTGGAAGTGGTGGAGAGAGACTACTACCAGAGTGGTACACAGAGAAAGGTATAGTGGCTATATGTAATTACAAAAGGCACATTCAATATGACTGCTCATGCTTTAGACTGATCACTCATTATTTCGTATCGAATAATGAATTATTAAAGGCTGTCCATCTAAAACCTTCTGATGCATCTACAGGGATAGATTTGATCCTTAACACAGAGATAGTGAAGGCAGATCTTGCTTCAAAAACTCTTACCAGTGCAGCTGGTGACACCTTTAAATATAATGTCCTAATCATCGCCACCGGCTCCACAGTAAGCTTTCAATCTCTAAATTACTATAAAAATATTATGCCTCTTCACTTCATTTCCTTCACATCTATAACTGTTCTTTCAGGTTCTCAAATTGACAGACTTTAAAGTAGAAGGTGCTGATGCCAAGAACATTCTTTATTTGAGAGAGATTGATGATGCTGATCAACTTGTAGAAGCTATTAAAGCAAAGAAAAATGGAAAAGCTGTTGTTGTTGGTGGAGGATACATTGGTCTTGAGCTCAGTGCAGTATTGAAAATTAACAACTTTGATGTTACAATGGTTTACCCAGAACCATGGTGCAGTAAGTGCAGACACCTCTATATCATTAAATACTCTTATTTGTAATCTTAGTTTGGGTGGGTCAGGCGGATTGGGTAACAGGGTAAACTTTTTTTTATATTTATTATTTTAGCTTGTTACTGCAACAATCAATTTCTTAATCATGTCATGTTATAACAGTGCCTCGTTTATTCACTGCTGATATTGCTGCTTTCTATGAGAGTTACTATGAGAAAAAGGGAGTAAGTATCATAAAGGGTACAGTTGCTTCTGGGTTTAACAAGAATGACAATGGAGAGGTTTGTACTCATGCAAGTAATTTTTTAAAAAGCTTCTGACTTTATCTACTTTCTAAAACACTTCGTCTGCAATTCTGTCAGGTAAAAGAAGTATTACTAAAGGATGGTAGGGTGCTTGAAGCAGATATCGTGGTAGTTGGTGTTGGCGCAAGGCCCCTTACGAATCTATTTAAGGGTCAGGTTGAAGAAGACAAAGGTGGAATCAAGGTTGGTGTTTTATCTTCCCAATAATATAATTAACCAAACCTTTAAATATGTGATTAAAATTAAATATGGTATGCCCAGAAGTAACAAACTTTACTTTTTCTTTTGTTCTTATCAATTGCAGACTGATGCATTTTTCAAGACTAGTGTTCCTGATGTATATGCTGTTGGTGATGTTGCTACCTTCCCAATGAAAATTTACGGCGATATTAGAAGAGTTGAACATGTTGACCATTCCCGCAAATCTGCAGAACAGGCAGTCAAGGTAATGAATGATAACCAAACATATTCATCCTCTTTACATTCAATCTACAAAAATCAAAAAGATTTTGGTGTTTGTATTTTAAGATGTTTTTGTCTGAAGATCTCCGGACCATATTTGTAAGAAAATGTGGCATAATGGTGTGTATGCTGAATATGGAACATTGTTTGTTTTTATGTCTGCAAAATAACTTAATCATGTATGCAACACTTAGAAGCATATTTCTAAGTTTGCAAACTCGCTGACAAAATAAAACATTATTTTATCTTATGTGTTCAGAAAAATAAACAGTCTGCAATCGCGGACGCACATACATAAGACATAATAAGATCTTCAACTTAAATGTTCATGTTTCTGATCATGCAGGCCATTTTTGCTAGTGAGCAAGGAAAGGATGTTGAGGCTTACGAGTACCTTCCGTTCTTCTATTCCCGTTCATTTGATCTATCATGGCAGTTTTACGGTGACAATGTTGGTGATGCTGTTATCTTCGGCGATCATGATCCGTCATCAGCAAAATCCAAGTTCGGGTCATACTGGATCAAGGATGGAAAAGTTGTGGGTGCGTTTTTAGAAGGTGGTGCACCCGAAGAGAACCAAGCTATAGCCAAAGTTGCCAAAGCCCAACCACCAGCCTCGAGCTTGGAGGTGCTTGCTACTGAGGGTCTTGAATTTGCCAGTAAGATCTGATAAAATTGAGTTCTTGGTTATTAGCTTTCATTACACCAAACAAGATCATTAATAAACGATGTATTTCAGTTTTTTACGGATGTTTTAGAGTGTTTTAATTTTGCATTGGCATCTTGATTCGGTTGTAATTTGTACCCAGATATAACATAAAAAGGTGTGTTCTTGTAAAGATTTTATGCTTTTGAAGGTGTGTTATGAGTGATGTCGATCATACGAGTAATTCATGACTGATTACTCCCACCGTTCCAAATGGGCCGCTTGTTGGGCTTTGACAGCTGAAGACTAACACAATTTATACTCACTTAGCCCATGACCATCTTGATTACTTTATCAAAGAATAATGTAAAATCACATACGGAGTATTTTTATTTTTTTATTTTGTTTATTCAATTCAAGGTACATAAATCTAATTTTAATTAGCATATGTAGATTAATATTTTTACTTGTATAAACTACTGCAGACGAAGTAACACAAGTATCCACAGTAGTCACTCCATTTCCATCAGCCTACTGAGAAATCATTTCAATAGGTTGGGTGTTGCAGTGCCACCAGGCACAGCCATAGATCTACGCCTCCTAAATGACGATTCCTTCAGGAAAAACAAAGTTATTTAAGTTCTTTCTTTTTATGTACCGTCGCTTGAAAGATAACATCCGATCGACACGACTTTCCCAAATGCCCACCACTAACTCTTCCCTTTTTTAACAGTAGTTCGGGATCACCCATAAGGGACTAAACCACCCACGCGTTCATCTCTCGCAGTTGCATAATTGCATAACCCGCCCCCAATTGCCACCCAGTAGGAAACACGGCCCAATACGAAGGCATGGGCGGTAAAACCGCCTCTGCCACTGCCCCTGCAACACGATGTGCGGGAGACATCCTTGGGTGGAATTCAAGGGTTAAAGGGCAACCTTGTGTGTAATGCTGCACCCCACGGGAGTCGAACTTCTGCCCTCTTGCTAAGAGAAACAGACCACTACCAAATGAGCTACAACAAAAGGTTTGACCCTTCCCCTTTTTGGGTCTGGGTTTTTCGCGTCGTTTCTGTCTCAGGGGGCTTGATTACCCGAGATTTATCCTCTATGGGGAGCCAATGTGCTCGTTCATAGGAAGTTTCCTGGTTAATCCAAAAAAAAAAAAAAAAAATTGATTTTATGAATTATAAGGTTTTGTGCGAGTTTTGTATTGTATACTGAACTTTTTATATATATCATAACAAAGTTTTTTTTTCTTTTGATAAAGTATCCTAACAAGTAACGAAGGTAAGGTATGATATATGAGATGATGATATTTTGGTATAATCATTAATTATACAAATCTTTTCACAGAATACATAAACTGAAAATGACAGATGTTTATTTTTATATTATAATATAAATAAAAATATAAAATTATTATTAAAAAGAATAGTTTTATGTAAGAACCTAAGATGGACCTTGTAATGTGAAAATCAAAGGTTTACACATCATGTGAAAAATGCGACTTTAATCTTGTAAAACAATAATGCGAAGATTGATTGTACTTTTACTTATAAATATAAATATAAATGTAGATATAAATATATCTAACATATGCTCTAAGGGCATATGATAAGAGGTATGCTCTCGGATTGATCGGAGTTTCCTCAAGGATAACAGTTGGGCCGGTTATGCAATTGCGGGAGATAATCGCGTGGGTGATTCAGTCTCTCTCGATGATCCAAATTGCGGTTAAAATAAATAAATAAATGATATCCTTATTACATGTGATAATTTTAGTTATAAAATAAAAATTCCTAAAAATATGATAATGTTATAATTCAGTAGGCTTATAACTTCCTTTAGTGGTCTGGTTCTTGACTGTAGACTAATAAGTATATAGAGAGAATATGAGAGAAGTATGTGTTTTATATATATTTGAAGTGTGTCAATTATGAACTCATAACACACATATTTATACTCAAAAAAATATACTATGCAATATCTATAATAATAATAAAATTAGCATTCAATATTGACTTTTATAACACTCCCCCCTTTGATGACAATTTTATTAGAGAATAACTAGTACTGCCTCGTTAAAAACCTTGCTAAAGAAAACCCATTGGGATAAAACTTTAGCTAAGGGAAAAAGAGTGCAGCATTGAGTTGACTCCCCCTCAAGTAGGCAACGCCTGAGTTGTTACATCTTCTGAACATGCCTCATGCCAATATTATGAACGTGTGTTCTGAAAATAGCAGTTGGAAGTGCTTTGGTGAAAAGGTCAGCAGAGTTTTTGCTGGACTGAACATATCTCATTTCAATCTGGTTGTCCTTAATGAGATTTTGAGTGTATGAGAAGAATCTAGGAGGTATGTGTTTTGTTCGGCCACTTTTGATATACCCTTCTTTCATCTGTGTTATGCAAGCTACATTATCTTCATAGATAGTTGTTGGACTTTTATCGTGTTCTAGTCCACAAGAATCAGTAATGAGTTGTGTCATTGATCTCAACCAAAAACATTCCCGAGTAGCTTCATGTAATGCAATCACTTCGGCATGATTTGATGATGTTGCAACAAGTGTTTGTTTTTGAGAACGCCATGATATTGCGGTACCTCCATTTAGGAATACATATCCATTTTGAGATTTAGCTTTATGTGGATCAGATAAATAACCTGCATCTGCATAACCAACCAAATCTTGTTTCGATTCGTTAGAATAAAATAATCCTAAATCAGTAGTTCCTCGAAGGTATCGAAATATGTGTTTGATCCCATTCCAGTGTCTTTTGGTAGGAGCTGAGCTGAACCTTGCCAACAAATTAACTGCAAAAGAAATGTCAGGTCTTGTACAATTTGTAAGATACATAAAAGCTCCAATTGCACTAAGATATGGTACTTCTGGTCCCAGGATATCTTCATGATCTTCACAGGGACGAAATGGATCAGTGTCAACATTAAGTGATCTAACAACCATAGGAGTACTTAATGGTTTTGCCTTGTCCATATTAAAACGTTTTAAAATCTTTTCAGTATATGTTGTTTGATGTACAAGTAAACCATTAGGCATATGTTTAATTTGTAAACCAAGGCAATACTTGGTTTTTCTGAGATCTTTCATTTCAAATTCTTTCTTTAGAAGTTGAATGGCTTCATGGATCTCTTTATTTGTACCTATGATATTAAGATCATCAACATAAACAGCTATGATCACATATCCGGATGTTGTTTTCTTAATGAAAACAGATGGGCAAATAAGATTATTGGTATACCCTTTGCTTATCAAGTAATCACTTAATCGTTTATACCACATGCGACCCGATTGTTTCAACCCATATAAAGACCTTTGTAACTTGATTGAGTACATTTCTTTGGGTTTTGCATTGGTTGCTTCTGATACCTTAAATCCTTCAGGTATCTTCATATATATATATATCACTATCAAGTGATCCATAAAGATAAGCAGTCACAACATCCATGAGATACATTTCTAAATTTTTAGAAACTGCCAGGCTGATTAAGTATCTAAAAGTAATTGCATCCATAATAGGAGAATAAGTTTCCTCATAATCAATTCCTGGTCTTTGAGAAAAACCTTGAGCTACAAGTCTAGCTTTATACCTTGTAACTTCATTTTTCTCATTTCTTTTTCGCACAAAAACCCATCTATATCCCACAGGTTTCACATCTTTAGGTGTGAGAATGATAGATCCGAAAACTTTTCTTTTATTGAGCGATTCAAATTCAGCTCGTATTGCTCCTTTTCAATGATCCCAATCATGTTTATTTTGACATTCCATGACAGATTTTGGTTCTGGATCATCATCATCATTCATGATGTCATATGCAACATTATATGAAAATATCTCATCAAGATTTTTCATTTCATTTCGGTTCCATAATATTTTTGAATGTGCATAATTGATTGAAAATTCCGTATTGACATCATCAATCTCCTCTGCAGAAGGAGTATTGATTTGTAGTTCTTTTTGAACACTTTCTTTTACCTCATTATCAGCTGATTTTCTTTTTCGAGGATTTTTATCTTTGGAACCAATTGGTCTCCCACATTTCTGGCGTGGCAAAGACTCAAGAATGACATTATTGCCAGTTTTTAGAATTTCAATTCGAGCTGGAGCATTTGCTGCTGGTATATATGATTTAGTCACTCTTTTTGTATCTGTAAATGCATCAGGCAATTTATTCGCAAGTTCTTGCATATGCATTATTTTTTAAACTTCGGTCTCGCATTCTTTTGTGCGAGGATCAAGATACATTAATTGAGGTTCACACTATGAAACATTATTTTCTTTATTTTTTATTTCTCCCCCTAATCTAGGGAATAATGTTTCATTAAAGTGACAATCAGCAAAACGTGCTGTAAAAACATCACCCGTCATGGGTTCAATATATCTTATTATTGAAGATGTTTCATATCCAACATATATTCCCATCCATCTTTGAGGACCCATTTTAGTGCGTTGTGGTGGTGCGATAGGGACATAAACCGAACAACCAAATGTTCTAAGGTGGGAAATATTTGGCTGATGGCCAAAAGCAAGTTGCAAGGGAGAATATGTATGACTTGCGCTTGGTCTAATGCGAATCAATGATGTAGCATGCAAAATTGCATGGCCCCATACAGATACTGGGAGTTTTGTTCGCATTATCAATGGTCTAACTATTAGCTGCAATCGTTTAATTAATGATTCAGCTAAACCATTTTGTGTATGCACATGGGCAACGGGATGTTCAGTAATAATCCCAATAGACATGCAAAAGTTATTAAATGCTTGAGATGTAAACTCACCGGCATTATCTAGTCTCACCCTTTTAATAGTATAATCAGGGAAATGTGCTCTCAATTTAATAATTTGAGCAAGAAATTTTGCAAATGCCATATTTCGACTTGATAATAGACAAGCATGAGACCATCTACTAGATGCGTCTATTAGAACCATAAAAATATCTAAATGGTCCACATGGTGAATGAATTGGTCCACATATATCACCTTGAATTCTTTCAAGAAACATTGGTGATTCTTTTTCAACCTTAAGAGGTGATGGTGTTATTATCAACTTTCCAAGTGAGCATGATGTACATGGGATAAGTGCATCATGAGGGATCCTTTGATCTGCCAATGGATGTCTATGTGTATTTTGTATTATTCTTTTCATCATTATTGATCCTGGGTGGCCTAATCTCTCATGCCACAAACTGATCATTACAGGATCACATGATTTTTCTTTAACTACCACATTTACTTCAGGTACATTTATATGTGTATAATGTAAACCAGAATAAAGTCTTGGTAGTTTTTCAATTACACGATTCTTATCAGTGATACTTAAATATTTTTCATTTTCTGTTGTCACTGACTGATAATTATATCCATTTTGGTATATGTCAGAGAAACTTAACAAATTTCTCTTTGACATGGGAGAAAATAAGGCATTATTTATCAGAAAATTTGTACCATTTGGTAACATGAATTTTGCCTTTCCCATTCCTTTTATTAAGTCCACAGGACCTGATATAGTATGTATAGTTCCTTCCGTTGCTTTCAAGTCTGTGAAATATTTTTTAGATTTGAGTATGGTGTGAGTGGCACCAATGTCTGCAATACAAATATCTCCACCATTTGACTGATTTTTTACTCCAGCAGTATACATCATGAACTTCAAAAAAAATATGAGAAACAAATAATGAATACATAATTCATCAATATATTACATTCAAAACATGTTACAAACGATAGCACATAATAAGGAAATATGTAGTAAAATAGATATGGTGTAGATTGAAAATCTACAACCATTTATTTAACGGGAACATATAATAGGATATCTATATATATAGATATTAGAAATTTATTCATTAAAGTAGTCACAAGTTGGCTCAGTGATTTTTGTATCAAGGTCATCCACAAGATTTGCTTCTTTTCGTTTTCCTTTTAGGGATTCTTGATACCGATTAACAGAATGCTAATTTGTTCGGCAGTTTTTAGACCAGTGGCCAATTTTACCACATCAGTAACAAGAATCTTCAACATTCTTTGAAGAGCCTTCTTCAACATTGTGATTTGTGGGATTGTATGGTGTTTGGATTTTATAATTTTGTGGATTATTATTTCTTTGTCCACGACCACCACGACCACGACCACCATCACGACCATTACCATAAGGGTGATTTCGAACATAGTTATGATTTTTATTATTGTTATGGTAATTTCCATGATGATGGTTTTGGCCAATATGGCCACGACCTTGTCCACACCCTCGTCCATGTGCATTTCTTCTTTTATTATTATTATTGTTAATAGCATTAGCTTCAGGAAATGCTAGCGCACCGGTAGGACGAGATTCTTGATTTTTCATCAGTAATTCTTTATTAACTTCTGCAACTAAGAGATAAGTTTGAAGTTTGGAAAAAGTTTTATAATTCTGCAATCTTAAATTTTCTTGCACAGTTATGTTTGCAGAATGCATTGTGGAGAAAGTTTTCTCCATCATATCAGCATCACTTATTTCTTGACCACAGAATTGAAGCTTTGAACATGGCCGAGCTGTATTCACTTACCTTTTTGAAATCTTGGAACCTTAGATTTCTCCATTCTTCCCTCGCAGCTGGGAGTAATATTTCCTTTTGATTATCGAATCTACTCTTGATACTTTTCCATAAAACATGTGGATCTTTGATAGTGAGAAACATATGTTTTAAGGTGGTATCAATATGTTTGCGAATAAAAGCAATTGATTTTAATTTATCTTGATTGGAACAAGTATTGTTTTCTTTTAAAGTTTCTAGAATACCCAATGATCCAAGATTTATTTCTACGTCCATAACCCATGATGTGTAGTTTGTTCCCGATACGTCTAAGGCATCAAACTCAAGCTTTGATAAGTTTGACATTTTCTATTTTCAGAAAGATGAACAACATAAATCATAATCATAATCATAATCATAATCAAATTTTTTTTCATAGACAAATAACAACATGAAATTAGAATTAGTTTAGATTCATAAGTAGCAAACAAAGGAATAATGGTATGATTACAGAAAATATAATTCAGTCGGTATAACCGACCATATGTAACTTAAATAACATAAATATAAATGTTAGTGAAGTTAATAAAAGTTAGATTACAGAAATATAATTCAGGCGGTATAACCGACCATATATAACTTAAATAACATAAATATAAATGTTAGTGAAGTTAATAAAAGTTAGATTACAGAAATATAATTCAGGCGGTATAACCGACCATATATAACTTAAATAACATAAATATAAATGTTAGTGAAGTTAATAAAAGTTAGATTATAGAAATATAATTCAGGCGGTATAACCAACCATATATAACTTAAATAACATAAATATAAATGTTAGTGAAGTTAATAAAAGTTAGATTACAGAAATATAATTCAGGCGGTATAACCGACCATATATAACTTAAATAACATAAATATAAATGTTAGTGAAGTTAATAAAAGTTAGACAATTTCTTACCTAGATTAGTGACGTGTGCTTGCTTAGATAAACTTTGATTATACGGAGCACTTCGTGCTGATAACGTGTTATAATTCAGTAGGCTTATAACTTCCTTTAGTGGCCTGGTTCTTGACTGTAGACTAATAAGTATATAGAGAGAATATGAGAGAAGTATGTGTTTTATATATGTTTGAAGTGTGTCAATTATGAACTCATAACACACATATTTATACTCAAAAAAATATACTATGCAATATCTATAATAATAATAAAATTAGCATCCAATATTGACTTTTATAACAGATAATTGTTTTTCCTTGATTTTCCATATACACCCTTTATATTGAATTGTTAAAATTACTCTGTAGATTATTAAGGGTAACTATGGAAGAAATATATATCACTTTCTCTGTTTCACTTTAATTACTTTTGGATAAAAAAAATACACAGTTTAAGAAAATATCATAAAAATATTGTACTTTTTGATTACTTTACAGTTTTACCCTTATTTTTTATTTCTCCTTTAATTTTATCCATATACATTAATGACATAATAGAACTTTTATCTTTTTATTTTTATTTTTATTTACGTAAATGAACAATTAATTTGGAACATCTCAAAATGAAATACTTGACTATAAATTTAGGGCGGAAGTAGTATTACATTTAAAAACCTCAATGTTGTTATCATATTTCCTTAGACCATTCCCAACGGTAAGCGTGTTGAACCACCCTTAAGCCTGCTCTCCCAGAGCGCCGATGGCATTGGTGCCACCCTCGTTTTGTCTAATGACCCGTCCTAATCCATCTGGACGAATACATTACATTTGGTTACTGAAACAACCCAACTCGTAATCAATACGACAAATATATATATATATATATATATATATATATATATATATATATATATATATATATATATATATATATTTTAAATTAACTAACTATTAGCACCCAATTCAACGGTTACATATAACCCATTAAACAATATCACAATCTTAATGTTTACAAACGGCACAAAGGCCCTTAACAAAATGTAACACAAGTTCGACCCATTCAAAAGATAGTTTTAATCCAAACGACACTTGAGCATGGTTTGGGGCTAAACTACCCGTAACACTAGGTCGACTTCCAAAAGCTTCATCCAAAGCATCCCCTATCAAAACAAAGCGGAAGGCCACTAATCCAACCGAATACCCTTGCCTTTATCTAATCTGGAACCTAAAAAGATAAACAACGAGAGGGTAAGCAAAGCTTAGTGAGTGCAACAATTATACATACGCATACATAACCCATCTATTTGCATTCGCACCCGCCAAATACCTCATATGAGAATAATACTCAAATAGCATGCCGTCTTACTCATAATGCTAACAATTCGTACACTATCACAACATCACATTAGCATATACTCGCACAATATCCATCAACATACTATGATTAACCATAACGCTATGGTGCTACCGGCACGTGGTTCACACCATACGTGTTTGAGTCTCACTCTTTTATAGTGCTACCGGCTCGTGGTTCACACTTTGGCGCTACCGGTACGTGGTTCACGCCTCATTTTATAGTGCTACCGGCACGTGGTTCACACTTGATGTTACCGGTACATGGTTCACATCCAAATTTTATAGTGCTACCGGCACGTGGTTCACACTTGATACTTGTCACATACATGTTATGGCACTACCGGCACGTGGTTCATACCATAACATTCACAAATAAACACGCCATATACATGTACGCATAATTATTCCACTCACCTTATAGACTAGGCGATGAATTAACAACTCCGCAAGCTTCAAAGTGAAGTACCTAATACAATAAGTACACATTCAATACACAACTAGTGGAATTAACCACAATACTCACTCTTGAGCATTTAATGGCCCAATTTGCATTAAATAGTTCAACTACACCAAAACCGCCCATTAATGGCTAAGACTCATCTTAAATCACTAAAGCAAGTGATTTAAAGTCTACTAACCTTAACTAACACAAACTTAGAGTATTTCATACCCATTTCACCCAATTAGGTCAACCATTACCCATTTGACCCATTTTAACACTTAGACTCATAATTTAAGTCACACTTAACCCATTTACAAGTCTTTCAACATTAAACAAGTGTGTTAGTGACTAACAACACCATTTTACACTTACAAACCTCAATCCATAAGACCAAACCCTAGGTTATAGCTATTAGGGTTTCCTTTCATCCATATTACCCAAATTCACCCATTTAACTCCCAAATGGGTCTCACAAGACTCAAATGACCAAACCCTAGCCATAATTTAACTAAAACTCAAAACATGGAGTTAAGACTTACCAATACTATCAAGTCGTAGCTAAGAATGAGGAGAACAAATTTCCTATTTGCTCCAAAGATCGAATCACAAGTCTTCACCTTCGAATCCCACTTTTAATCCAAATGGGTTTTATGTTTTGGAAGAGAAAATGGAAAGAAAAGGAAAAAGGAAATGAATTAAATGAGATAAGTGGTTGAGGTTTAATGCTCCAATCAGATCCATATGCAAAAAGACGAAAATACCCTTGGACCACCCCTTTTTAAATGGGAAAAACGGATCAGATCTGCAGCTTTGTCGCGTTGCGGCCTCAATTGTCGCGGCGCGGCAATACACTGGATTTTCGAGATGTGTTAATTCACTCCTGACTTTGATTTTCTTTGTTTGTCGCGGCGCGCCCAAGATCTCAGCGGCGCGGCAATGGCCTGTGACTGGCCATTTTGACAACTTAAAAACAACAATGATTTATTCGACTTGTACACCTCGTTCACGCTTCCTACACACGTTTAAACTTCGTATTTAAGTCTCACATGGCTTAACACCATCAAAACCCATGCATATACTTACATATGCATACATTCTCAAACATATACATATGAATATACCTCGTATACATCGAGTTAACACTTTATATCGTTTAATCACATAAACAAGCGAAATATAAACGTTCGAACGATTAACTAAGTACCTTAAGACACGTATGAAGAAAACGGGATGTTACAACTCTCCCTCACTTGAATCGGAGCGCGTCCTCGCGATCCAAGCCGCATGACAAGCCGGAAGATACACCAATACAAACTCTTCGGGTTCCCATGCAAACTCGGAACCTTTACTACGACTCCATTGAACTTTAAAAGTTCTCACCTCTTTATGTCTCAACCTCTTTACTTTTTCATTGAGTATAGCAATCGGCTTCTCAACATACTGTAACTTATTGTTTAGCTCAATCTCGTCTAATGGTACCCATGAAGAATCATCCGCAAGTCACTTACGGAGATGGGAAACATGAAATGTATTATGGATCCTCGCAAGCTCTTCGGGTAATTCCAAACGATACGCAACTTCACCAATACGAGCTAAAATCTTAAACTGATTAATAAACCGAGGAGCTAACTTTCCTCGTTTTAGGAACCGAATGACACCTTTCCCTGGTGAAACTTTAAGCATCACCATGTCGTCTTCTTGGAATTCGATCGGTCGCCTTCGTTTGTCGGCATACGACTTTTGTCTATCTTGAGCCTTTTTCAAATGAGCCCGAATCATATCGATCTTGCTATTCGTCTCTAAAACCAAATCGGAACTCCTGATTTCTCTTTGACCCACTTCACCCCAACAAATGGGAGTTCGACACCTTCGCCCATAAAGCATCTCATACGGTGGCATTCCAATACTAGCATGATAGCTATTATTGTACGAGAATTCCACCAAAGGCAAGTGCTCATCCCAACTACCACCGAAATCAATAATACATGCCCGTAACATATCCTCCAATGTTTGATTCGTACGTTTAGTTTGACCGTCCGTTTGAGGATGATACGCCGTGCTTAATTTCAATTGTGTACCCATATCTTCATGAAACTTTTCCTAAAACCGAGATGTGAAATGGGTATCTCGATCAGAAATAATAGATATAGGAACCCCATGCCTTGATATCACCTCCTTGATGAATAGCTTAGCCAAAGTCTCCGATGATATCGCTTCCCGAATGGGAAGAAACAAGGTACTCTTCGTTAACCGATCAACTATTAACCAAATCGAATCAAATTGGGTTCTCGCCGTCTTTGGTAACTTTGTAATGAAATCCATGGTAATGTGCTCCCATTTCCATTTCGGGATTTCTAACGGTTGTAACATACCATACTGCTTTTGGTGTTCGGCCTTAACTTGCAAACACGTGACGCATTGTTCAACATACTTAACAACATCACGTTTCATGCACGGCCACCAATACTCCTTTCGTAAATCAAGATACATTTTTGTTGCGCCCGGATGAATGGAATACTTTGACTTATGCGCTTCATCAAGTAGCATTCGTCGATTATCACCCATTTTAGGCACCCACACTCATCCTTGAAAGGATAACAAACCATGTGGGCCTAAGGTAATGAACTCCGTTTGGCCCACGATTCGCTCCTCATGTTTGCTATTAACAAAAGATTCGATTTGAATCTCACCGAGCTTTACAAGAAAATCGTTAGTAATAATCATGCGTAACGATCCTACTCGTATCGCCGGATGTTGACTCTTTCGACTCAACGCATCCGCGACCACATTCACCTTGCCCGAATGATAAAGTATCTTACAATCGTAATCTTTCACCACGTCCATCCATCTACGTTGAAAATAATTCAAATCTCGTTGATCAAAAAGATGTTTCAAACTTTTATGATCCGAATAAATCGTACACTTAACACCATACAAGTAATGGCGCCAAATTTTCAACGCATGCACAACCGCCGTCAACTCAAGATCATGAGTCGGATATCTCATTTCGTGTTCCTTTAATTGTCGAGAGGCATAAGCGATGACTTTACCTCTTTGCATTAGAACACACCCGAGCCCATTTAAAGACGCATCACAATAAACCGTCATGTCTTCTACACCTTCCGGCAATACTAATACCGGAGCTTGGCATAACTTCTCTTTTAACAATTGAAAAACAATTTCTTACTCGTTCTCCCAATTAAATCTAGCATTCTTTCTTGTCAATTTCGTCAATGGAGAAGCAATCTTAGAAAAGTCTTGGATAAACCGACGATAATAACCGGCCAATCCGAGAAAACTCCGGATTTCCGTAGGCGTAGTCGGTCGTCCCCAACTCTTTACCGTCTCAATCTTCCCCGGATCTACTTGAATACCATTTTCGTTCACAATATGGCCAAGGAATTGAACTTCCCTTAGCCAAAATTCACATTTGGAGAATTTAGCATACAACTTCTCCTTTCGTAACGTCTTCAACACATCCCGCAAATGATGTTCATGTTCCTTCATACTCTTCGAATAGACAAGTATGTCGTCAATGAACACAATTACCGACTTGTCCAACATAGGTTGGCACACTCGGTTCATAAGATCCATGAATGCCTCCGGTGCATTCGTAAGACCAAAAGGCATAACTACAAACTCAAAATGCCCGTAACGCGTTCAGAAAGCCGTTTTCTCAATGTCTTCCTCACGGACCCGCATTTGGTGATAGCCGGAACGTAGGTCGATTTTAGAGAAATACGTTGCACCTTGGAGTTGGTCAAACAAATCGTCATTCCGAGGCAATGGATAACGATTCTTGATCGTCACTTTAATCAACTCCCGATAATCGATGCACATCCGCATACTACCATCCTTCTTCTTCACAAATAAAATCGGAGCGCCCCATGGCGAAGCACTCGGTCGAATGAAACCCTTCTCAAGCAACTCTTGGGTTTGATTTAACAACTCTTGCATTTCCGTTGGTGCTAAACGATAAGGAGTTTTAGCAATGGGGGTAGCCCCCGGAACCAACTCAATGCGAAATTCAACTTGTCTTTCCGCCGAAACACCCAGTAACTCATCCGGAAAAACGTCTTCAAATTCATTCACTACCGGAATTTCACGAATGGGTGGAGGCTCATCACGAGTATCAACAACATGGGCAAGAAAAGCCATGCCACCACTAACAAGAAAACGACGTGCCCGTGCAAAAGTGCATATCGGCACAAGTCTTCTTCGTTTATCACCGTGAATAATTAACTCTCCCCCACTTGGGGTCTTTACCCGAATAAACTTATCATGGCATGCAATATTGGCTCTATAACGATCGAGCCAATCCATACCAATGATGATATCAAAATCACCCAAAGTCATCGGAATGAGATCGATTTTAAAACTTTCGGTACCAAACAAAACATTACAATTTGTACACACATCAACCACTAGCGTCGTCTTGCCATCCGCTATTTCAACTTCTACCGGACGACTTAACTTAACTAGCGGTTTATTTAACTTAGGCACAAATCTTGGAGAAACAAACGATAAATTTGCACCACTATCAAATAGGATCCGTGCCGGATTAAAGTTAACCATGAAAGTACCTGAAACAACTTCGTTGGATTGCTTGGCCTCCTCATTCATCATCAAATAGTTGCGACCCCTAGCCGTGCATGCTGCTTTCTCCAACCGTTTAACATGATCGGTGTTCAAACCGGGACACTCCGGCCTCTTGTGCCCTTCTTTACCACAATTATAACAAGTAACTTTGTTCGGCTCATTGGTACAATCTCGAGCCATGTGTCATCTTTGTTTACAATTGAAACACGTGGGCCAATAACCCGGAGCATCACCCTTCTTCACGCTATTTGCACCTTCGGAACCCTTCTTTGACTTCTTGTTTGAAAAGTTCGAATGACTTGATCCTTCAAACTTTCTTTTAGAAAAAGTGAAATCGCTTTTTCTTGGAACCTCCAGCTCAAAACCCTGAGCCAATTCAAATAACTCTTCATAAGACTTAGCCGCTCCTCGACTAATCTTACCCTTAAACTCATCGTTCATGGTACGGTAGAAATCCTTCATCAACTTGTGATCATCACCAACATATTCCGTACAAAAACGAGTCTTTGCTAAGAAGGTAGACTTGAGAGTAACCAAGTCCATTGAACCTTGTCGCAAATTGTGCAACTCGTCCCGGATTCTATCAAGGTCAGAAGAAGTTCGGTATTCTTTGAAAAATTTCTTTCTTAAACTCCTCCCACGTCAAGCTCATACATTGTTCCTCACCGTACAATTGAATCTTATCATCCCACCACAACTTAGCTTCTTCCCGTAACATGCTAGAACCATACCTCGCCTTCTTCTCGGGAGGACATTCCGCGGTACGAAAAGCTCCCTCGATATCGGAAATCCAACATGTGCTTTTTAACGGATCTCGTACCCCATTAAACATCGGGGGTTGAGCATCCTTGAAATTTTTGTAATGGAAGTCCCACCTTCCATTCCCACCGTTACCATCACCCCCTTTGCCACGAGGATGAACGTTTCTAGCTTCTAATGCCTCCTCGATCGCGGCATTCATTCGCTCATTAATCATTTCGGTCACTTGCCCATCAACCGATTCTTGGAAGACCTTTCGGACATCGTCAAGAAATTCCATTTTTAGCCTTTTAAAGATGGCCTCAATCTTGGCCGTGAGTTCAACGTCCTCGCTCGTGCCTCCTTCATTGGTATCATGTCCATTTCTCATCTTCATTCTATAAAACGAAGTAGATTAAATAACGAACGAAAAGACATGACACAATATGCATGAACACCACACCGCCCCATCTTACTCAATAATCGCTGTACATCGCTTGTTTGACACGATTTGAGCCCGTAACAATGGTAGCTAATCATTGCTATGCGATCACGTCTCATTAACTCGCTAGTACAACGTCTATCTCGCTTGATGATTGCTACACAACACAAAACAATTAGCGCAAGGTTAGTTCACATAAACCTAAGCACTAATCAACTCCCGGTCCGACCCGTCTCCTACAAGTCCCGCGTAAAGCACATACACAATAAAGTTTAAGTCTAGGCACCTATCTCAAGTCGCCTAAATCCCTTAGACCATGCTCTGATACCATTTGAAACAACCCAACCCGTAATCAATACGACAAATATTTTTATTTTTTTTAAATTAACTAACTATTAGCGCCCAATTAAATGGTTACATATAACCCATTAAACAATATCGCAATCTTAATGTTTACAAACGGCACAAAGGCCCTTAACAAAATGTAACACAAGTTCGACCCATTCAAAAGATAGTTTTAATCCAAACGACACTTGAGCATGGTTTGGGGCTAAACTACCCGTAACACTAGGTTGACTTCCAAAAGCTTCATCCAAAGCATCCCCTATCAAAACAAAGTGGAAGGCCACTAATCCAACCGAATACCCTTCCCTTTATCCAAGCCGGAGCCTAAAAAGATAAAAAAGGAGAGGGTAAGTAAAGCTTAGTGAGTGCAACAATTATACATACGCATATAAAACCCATCTATTTGCATTCGCACCCGCCAAATACCTCATACGAGAATAATACTCAAATAGCATGCCGTCTTACTCATAATGCTAACAATTCGTACACTATCACAATATCACATTAGCATATACTCGCACAATATATATATATATATATATATATATATATATATATATATATATATATATATATATATATATATAGCATGCTAAACAATATCCATCAACATAATATGGTTAACCATAACGCTATGGTGCTACCGGCATGTGGTTCACACCATACGCGTTTGAGTCTCACTCTTTTATAGTGCTACCGGCTCGTGGTTCACACTTTAGCGCTACCGGCACGTGGTTCACGCCTTATTTTATAGTGCTACTGGCACGTGGTTCACACTTGATGTTACCGGCACGTGGTTCACATGCAAATTTTATAGTGCTACCGGTACGTGGTTCACACTTGATACTTGTCACATACATGTTATGGCACTACTGGAACGTGGTTCATACCATAACATTCACAAATAAATACGCCATATACATGTACGCATAATTATTCCACTCACCTTATAGACTAGGCGATGAATTAATAACTCTGCAAGCTTCAAAGTGAAGTACCTAATATAATAAGTACACATTCAATACACAACTAGTGGAATTAACCACAATACTCACTCTTGAGCATTTAATGGCCCAATTTGCATTAAATAGTTCAACTACACCAAAACCGCCCATTAATGGCTAAGACTCATCTTAAATCACTAAAGCAAGTGATTTAAAGTCTACTAACCTTAACTAACACAAACTTAGAGTATTTCATACCCATTTCACCCAATTAGGTCAACCATTACCCATTTGACCCATTTTAACACTTAGACTCATAATTTAAGTCACACTTAACCCATTTACAAGTCTTTCAACATTAAACAAGTGTGTTAGTGACTAACAACACCATTTTACACTTACAAACCTCAATCCATAAGACCAAACCCTAGGTTATAGCTATTAGGGTTTCCTTTCATCCATATTACCCAAATTCACCCATTTAACTCCCAAATGGGTCTCACAAGACTCAAATGACCAAACCCTAGCCATAATTTAACAAAAACTCAAAACATGAAGTTAAGACTTACCAATACTATCAAGTCGTAGCTAAGAACGAGGAGAACAAATTTCCTATTTGCTCCAAAGATTGAATCACAAGTCTTCACCTTCGAATCACACTTTTAATCCAAATGGGTTTTATGTTTTGGAAGAGAAAATGGAAAGAAAAGGAAAAAGGAAATGAATTAAATGAGATAAGTGGTTGAGGTTTAATGCTCCAATCAGATCCATATGCGAAAAGACGAAAATACCCTTGGACCACCCCTTTTTAAATGGGAAAAACGGATAAGATCTGCAGCTTTTTCGCGTCGCGACCTCAATTGTCGCGGTGCGACAATACACTGGATTTTCGAGATGTGTTAATTCACTCCTGACTTTGATTTGCTTTGTTTGTCGCGGCACGCCCAAGATCTCCGCGGCGCGGCAATGGCCTGTGACTGGCCATTTTGACAACTTAAAAACAACAATGATTTATTCGACTTGTACACCTCGTTCACGCTTCCTACACACGTTTAAACTTCGTCTTTAAGTCTCACATGGCTTAACACCATCAAAACCCATGCATATACTTATACATGCATACATTCTCAAACATGTACATATGAATATACCTCGTATACATCGAGTTAACACTTTATATCGTTTAATCACATAAACAAGCGAAATATAAACGTTCGAACGATTAACTAAGTACCTTAAGACACGTATGAAGAAAACGGGATGTTACAAATCTCCCCCACTTGAATCGAAGCGCGTCCTCGCGATCCAAGCCACATGACAAGCCGGAAGATACACCAATACAAACTCTTCGGGTTCCCATGTAAACTCGGAACCTTTACTACGACTCCATTGAACTTTAAAAGTTCTCACCTCTTTATGTCTCAACCTCTTTACTTTTTCATCGAATATAGCAATCGGCTTCTCAACATACTCTAACTTGTTGTTTAGCTCAATCTCGTCTAATGGTACCCATGAAGAATCATCCGCAAGACACTTACGGAGATGGGAAACATGAAATGTATTATGGATCCCCGCAAGCTCTTCGGGTAATTCCAAACGATACGCAACTTCACCAACACGAGCTAAAATCTTAAACGGACCAATAAATCGAGGAGCTAACTTTCCTCGTTTTCGAAACCGAATGACACCTTTCCATGGCGAAACTTTAAGCATCACCATGCCGTCTTCTTGGAATTCGATCGGTCGCCTTCGTTTGTCGGCATACGACTTTTGTCTATCTTGAGCCTTTTTCAAATGAGCCCGAATCATATCGATCTTGCTATTCGTCTCTAAAACCTAATCGGTACTCCCGATTTCTCTTTGAGCCACTTCACCCCAACAAATGGGAGTTCGACACCTTCGCCCATAAAGCATCTCATACGGTGGCATTCCAATACTAGCATGATAGCTATTATTGTACGAGAATTCCACCAAAGGCAAGTGCTCATCCCAACTACCACCGAAATCAATAATACATGCCCGTAATATATCCTCCAATGTTTGATTCGTACGTTCGGTTTGACCGTCCGTTTGAGGATGATACACCGTGCTTAATTTCAATTGTGTACCCATATCTTCATGAAACTTTTCCCAAAACCGAGATGCAAAACGGTTATCTCGATCAGAAATAATAGATATAGGAACCCTATAACTTGATATCACCTCCTTGATGAACAGCTTAGCCAAAGTCTCCGATGATATCGCTTCCCGAATGGGAAGAAACAAGGCACTCTGTAGCGACCCGACAAAATCGTCATTGACGGCGCCGTCTACTTAGGTCCCGTTACGTGGTCATAAGTCTTTAAAACAACGTTTGACCAAAAGATATGTCGCATTCATTTCAAATGTAAAGATTGTTCCAAGTTTACAAGAATAGTTCCCCACAAGTTACGTTACAAAGTTATAAGTACAAATGAAACTTATGCGACACAATTTAAAAGTAGCCAAAAGACGCTCCATGTATGCATATATACTCGACATCCAATGCAAGTATCAAAATAATGAGCGGAAGCATGTATCATGTATCGTTCAAGGACCTGAGAAAAACATAGAAATCTGTCAACGAAAACGTTGGTGAAATCATAGGTTTGAGTAAATAAGTACAAGTGAACCACAAGATTTGCAACAATGATATAATAGTAATACATTCCAAAAGTTTGTTTCACGAGCACCCAATTATCAATGCTAAATATTCCTTCCATAGAACCCCATCACCTTAGTGCTAGAACATACACTGTTTCTCGAAAATATATTTCATTCGTAAACGGTAGCGAACCGTTTGAATGAGGGTTTGTCAAACCCATATGGATCCATACAACATAAGTTCTCGCATACACCCGGCAAGTGTAACTAATGATAATCGAATTGAGGATTTTTGTTCTAAACTCGTATGTAGAATATTTGTTTTCCTGTACTTGTGTTCACTTAGTTAAAAAGGAACGTTTATGTTTTCTCATCCCAAATGTAAGTTTCAAAAGAGTAAAAGTGGGACTATGATCTCACCTTGAGTGCACGAGTAGTAAAGTACTTCAACAAGTAAACGTGTGCAAAGAACAATGCTAGTCTTGACCTAAACAATAGGTTGTATCAATAACGGTAAACACGATAGGTCAAAGATGTTCAATTAGTCCTATGGCTCGTTAAGACTCGATCATAATAGCATGTGAATCAAATTGTCATGTTTCATGCAAGGTACAAGTATAAAAGCATGTTAGAATGATTGCACAAACATTTGGTTAAGTTTGATTAAAAGTCAACTTAGGTCGGGTCAAAGTCAATGAAAAAGTCAACACGTTCGGGTCGGGTTCCGAACTATTTTTCTGAGGTTTTTAATCATATATGAGCATGTTAGAACAAGTTACATGTGAATCGGAGATCCATAGCATAGCAAACATTTTTCCGTAAAATGACCAGCGAAGACAGAGCCTGCCAGTGTATCTGGACGGCGTCCAGATTGTCTGGACGGCGTCCAGTTTTGAAGGCCTGGACGGCGTCCAAAAATACTGGACGGCGTCCAAGTCTGAAGGGCTGGATGGCGTCCAAGAATCTGGACGGCGTCCAGATCTGTATCCAGGCCCTGTTTTGCTGCAACAAAGAAATGCACGAACCAAAACTCAAACAATCCCAATTTATGACCCGCAAACAATCAAAACATGTATCCTATATCGTCGGGAAGGTATTTTGACAAAGGATACAACTAACCACATATCATCAATCGATTTTATCATTTACAATAACCGAATTCTCGTCAAGTGATCATTTAGAGTTCGTTTTCCGAGTTTCAAGTTCGCAAATTCATTTCATGATTCGGTAGTCCAATCTACACATACGATATGCCGTTTCGAAGGTAATTAAACACACATTGCAACCAACCACTTATCAACAACATTTCATAGCATTTGATGCATCAAAAGTTCATATTAAGCCTATCAAACCCTAACCAAAATCCCAAAACCAATAATCATGTTAATGTAAGGTTTTCATGTCAATCAACACACCAAAACGAAGCTAATGAAGTAACTAACACTTTGAACCTACAAACATTAACATCTAAACACATTTCATCATCCAAAATCAAAGATTTAACAAACACTTTTTTCAAGTTCATGCTAGTTATGTCAAATCACAAGATCGAGCATACAATTTACATATACGACATCACAATGAGCCATAGACACTAATTAACACACTTTATAAGTTAAAAACATCAAGAACACAAAATCTAGTGATTTTAGAAAGTTACCCAAATGTAATGAAATTGGTATGGAATCGAAGAGGAAGTTGCAAGGATTCCAAAAATGTAATTTGTTTTGCAAAACACCCGCTAGCTCGGATTTGGATGATGATTCTTGTTGGTGTTCTTTGAGAGAAAAAAGGAAGTAGTAAAATATGGAGATGTTGAAATGAGAGGAGGAGGTTGAAGGTTTGACTAGTTGACCTAGTTAAATCTTTGGCCTCTTGGCAAGTTTAGTCCCTCTAATTTGAATCGGGTGCGTGAATTACCTAAACGAGATAATTTAAAACGCGTATTAACGAAAGATGTTATAAATATATAACGGACTTTAAAATGAATAAACGGAAAGTAAACGGAAAAAGGCGGGATGTTACATTACCTACTCCTTCAAAGAAATTTCGTCCCGAAATTTAAGTAGGCGTAGTAGTCGTTGTTTCTTCCTCGAGATCTTGCGTTTCCGAATTCACGAATAAATGAGGGTATTTCCTTTGCATTTGATCTTGCCTTTCCCAAGTAAACTCGGGTCCCCTTTTGGCATTCCAACGGACTTTAACAATCGGAATTCGGCTTTGTTTCAATGTCTTGACGGAGGTGTCCACAATTTCAACCGGTTCCTCCACAAAATGAAGTTTGTCATCAATAGTAAGTTCCTCGAGAGGGATGATGATATCAGGTTCGGCAAGACACTTTTTCAAGTTAGATACATGGAAGGTAGGATGAACGGAGCTCAATTGAGGCGGAAGATCTAAACGATAAGCAACGGTTCCAATACGCTCCAAGATTTCGAAAGGACCAATATACCGCGGATTTAGCTTCCCGCGTTTCCCAAAACGGATTACACCCTTCCAAGGTGCGACTTTTAACATGATGCGGTCACCGACTTGAAATTCAAGGTCGTTGCGTCTTTTGTCGGTATAGCACTTTTGACGACTCCGGGCCGTCCGAAGCCTATCTCGGATTTGAACGATCTTCTCGGTGGTTTCGTGAATGAGTTCGGGTCCGGTGATTTGTACGTCGCCTACCTCAGCCCAACAAAGAGGTGAACGACATTTTCGGCCATATAGCGCTTCAAAAGGTACGGCTTTAATACTCGCGTGATAACTATTGTTGTAAGAGAACTCGGCGAGAGGTAAGTGCTTGTCCCAAGCTTTTCTGAAATCAACCACGCAAGCTCGTAACATGTCCTCTAAGGTTTGAATTGTACGTTCACTTTGTCCATCGGTTTGAGGATGATATGCGGTGCTCATGTCTAAACGCGTTCCCAACGCTTCTTGCAATGTACGCCAAAATCTAGAAACGAAACGGCCATCTCGGTCGGAGATAATCGATAAAGGTACACCGTGTCGGGCTACGATCTCCTTAATGTAAAGTTGTGCAAGTTTCTCCATTTTGTCTGTTTCTTTCATGGCAAGGAAGTGTGCGGATTTGGTGAGACGGTCAACAATAACCCAAATGGTATCATAACCGCCCGTCGTTTTTGGTAGCTTGGTGATAAAATCCATCGTTATCCTTTCCCACATCCATTGCGGGATCTCTGGTTGTTGAAGTAGTCCGGACGGTCTTTGGTGTTCGGCTTTGACTTTGGAACATGTCAAACACTTGGAAACATAAGTAGCTACGTCCCTTTTGATGTTTGGCCACCAATATAGTTGTTTAAGGTCGTGGTACATCTTATTGGCACCGGGGTGAATCGAGTATCGTGACTTATGGGCTTCATCTAAAATAAGGCTTCGTAGGTCCCCATAACTAGGCACCCAAATCCTTCCGGCGTAATATCGGAGTCCGGTCTCCCTAATTTCGAATCGAGAGACGAGAATGTTCAAGAGCTTGTGTGAAAGGTTTTCATCCTTGAGAGCCTCATCTTGGGCTACCCGAATTTGGCTATTAAGGTTTGTGTGGATGGTGATGTTTAAGGCTCGGACACGAAGAGGCACCGCTCTTTCTTTTCGACTTAAGGCATCGGCTACTACATTTGCCTTCCCGGGATGGTAACGAAGCTCGCAATCGTAATCGTTTAAGGTTTCAATCCACCTTCGTTGTCTCATGTTTAGTTGCTTTTGATCGAAGATGTGTTGAAGGCTTTTGTGATCGGTGAAGATAGTACTCTTGGTTCCATAAAGATAGTGTCTCCACATTTTAAGTGCAAAGACAACGGCTCCGAGTTCGAGATCATGTGTCGTGTAGTTTCGTTCATGAATTTTGAGTTGTCGAGAAGCATAAGCAATGACTTTCGTTCGTTGCATCAATACACACCCAAAACCATGTTTCGAGGCATCGCAATATACAACAAAGTCATCATTGCCTTCGGGAAGTGACAAGATAGGAGCGGTGGTTAGCTTCGTTTTCAAGATTTGGAATGCGGATTCATGCTCGGTCGCCCAAATGAATTTCTTTCCCTTGTGAGTTAATGCGGTTAGAGGACGTGCAACCAAAGAGAAGTTTTCGATGAATCTACGATAGTACCCGGCGAGACCCAAGAATTGACGAATGTGAGTAGGAGTAGTAGGAGTCTCCCATTTACTAATGGCTTCGATTTTCGTGGGATCGACTTTAATACCTTGATCACTTACAACATGACCAAGAAATTGAACTTCCTTCAACCAAAATTCACACTTGGAGAATTTGGCGTAAAGTCGTTCTTGTATCAAGAGTTCAAGCACAAGTCGGAGATGTTGTTCGTGCTCTTCTTCATTTTTAGAATAGATCAATATGTCATCGATGAACACAATAACGAATTTATCGAGATACGGTTTGCACACGCGGTTCATAAGATCCATGAACACTGCCGGTGCATTAGTGAGACCAAATGGCATGACAAGGAATTCATAACTACCATAACGAGTCCGGAAAGCGGTTTTGGAGACATCTTCCCCCTTAACCCTTAATTGATGATAACCCGAGCGGAGATCGATTTTCGAATATACACAAGACCCTTGTAGTTGATCAAAGAGGTCATCGATGCGAGGAAGAGGATATCGGTTCTTAACCGTCAATTTATTTAGTTCACGATAATCAATGCACATTCGTAGGGATCCGTCTTTCTTTTTAACAAACAAAATCGGAGCGCCCCATGGTGAATGGCTAGGTTGGATAAAACCACAGTCAAGCAGTTCTTGGATTTGGCTTTGCAATTCTTGCATTTCGGATGGAGCAAGTCTATACGGTGCACGTGCTACGGGTGCGGCTCCCGGAATAAGATCGATTTGGAATTCAACCGGTCGATGAGGTGGAAGACCCGGCAATTCGTCTGGAAATACATCGGAATAGTCACTAACAATTGGCACATCATCGATGTGCTTCTCATCGGACTCGACTTTCTTAACGTGAGCAAGGATCGCAAAACAACCCTTACGGAGTAGTTTTCTAACTTTAATACACGAAACGAGGTTGAGTCCGGTGCAACTCTTATCGCCATAGACGATCAAAGGTTCACCATTCTCGATAGGGATTCGGATTGCGTTAAGATCACAAAGGATGTGAGATTTCATTTTGACTAACCAATTCATACCGATTATTACATCAAAGCTTCCTAGTTCCATGGGTATCAAGTCAATTTCAAATTCCTTACCCAAAATGTTTAACGTACACCCCCGGTAATATGTGTCGGCACTTAATAGTTTCCCGTTAGCCACTTCAATGGTATAAGTGGTATCTAATGGAAGAGGTGGAGTGCTAAAAGAATGAGTCAAAGTCTTGGATACAAAGCATTTATCGGCACCCGAATCGAATAAGTAAGAGACATAAGAATTGTTGAGAAGAAACGTACCCGTGACTAGTTCAGTGTCATCCCGGGCTTCCTCGGTGTTGATGTTGAAAGCTCGGCCGCGCGTGTTGGGGTTATCTTTCTTCTTTGGGCATGCATTTCTATAATGGCCCGTTTGGCCACATTCGTAACAAGTGCCCGTCTTTAGTGCATTAGGCCACTTTCGAGTGACGGGAGTGGCACTTTTACAATCGTTGGCCTTATGACCAATTCCTTGGCACCGATGGCAAATTAGCTTACTACATTCGCCAAAGTGATGTTTGTTGCATTTGTTGCAAAGAGGTAGATTTCTGGCATAACCCTTCTTGCCGTCGGAGGTGAAAGATTTCATGGCAAAGTTGTTGTTGCTTGATTGGGAGGGTTCCCACTTTCTTTTGTTGCCGCCCGATTTATCCTCGGCCTTAGGTGCCGGAACTACGATTTCGTCAACCGTTTCTATCAATTTGCGGGCCATGTTCAAAGCTTCTTGATTATTAGTGGGTTTGGATGACATTTCTCCGTGTTTGATACTCTTTGGAAGACCATCCATGTAAAGTTCAACCCTTAAAGCTTCGGGGTTCACAAGATTTGGGCACATCAAGGCTAGTTCGGAAAATCGTTGATTATAAGCCTTGAGGTCATTTCCGATCGCCTTTAAAGTTCTTAGCTCTTGTTCGAGCCTTCGGGTTTCTTCACGAGGGAAATATTCGACAATCATCTTTTCCCTCAAGTCGGTCCAAGAGAGGGCGTGAGCTTCATCGGTACCCACCGATTGTACATAAGTATTCCACCATGTAAGAGCGATACCGGCGAAGGTGTGAGTGGAGTATTTGACCTTGTCTTGGTCCCGACAACCGCTTATGCTAAAGACGGCTTCCGTTTGCTCAAACCATCGGGTGAGCACGACCGGTCCCCCGGTTCCATCAAAAGTGTGAGGTTTGCACCCCATGAAGGATTTATAGGAGCACCCTTCATTTGAGTTACCGGCTCCATTGTTGTTGTTGTTGTTGTTGTTGTTGTTGTTGTTGTTGTTGTTGTTTTTGTTGTTGTTGTTATTATTATTGTTGTGGCCATGGCCGCATCTACGGCGGTAGCTATCATCCGTTCGAGAGCTTGTTCGGGAGTTTCATTGCGGCGTACACGACGAGGAGCCATTGTTCCTTCAAGACACAAGAATATCATTGATTAGTATTCTCAATAATACTAACCGTGATATAGAATAAAGATAAAGGGAAGTTTTTCCTCGACTCGCCTTAAATTCTTTATGTCATAATGTCGGAACGTTCATATGAGTCACCGTAATATAATCCCGGAAATTATATTACCCTGATTCATATGTGCATTCGACATCATTTCATATAGTCAAGGTGGCGTGTCAATCAAATTAAACAACGTGAGATTAAGAGGAACTAAGGGTAGATATGAGTAGAAGCGTTCGAGTATAAATGCACAAGTAGTCAAGTAATTCCTACTTCAAGTCTATATGCCGGTTGTAGTCTAGACTCACCAATGTACCCTATGACTCGAGGTTGACACCAATGAACTCTAAATCCCTACAACCAACGCTCTGATACCATCTGTAGCGACCCGACAAAATCGTCATTGACGGCGCCGTCTACTTAGGTCCCGTTACGTGGTCATAAGTCTTTAAAACAACGTTTGACCAAAAGATATGTCGCATTCATTTCAAATGTAAAGATTGTTCCAAGTTTACAAGAATAGTTCCCCACAAGTTACTTTACAAAATTATAAGTACAAATGAAACTTATGCGACACAATTTAAAAGTAGCCAAAAGACGCTCCATGTATGCATATATACTCGACATCCAATGCAAGTATCAAAATAATGAGCGGAAGCATGTATCATGTATCGTTCAAAGACCTGAGAAAAACATAGAAATCTGTCAACGAAAACGTTGGTGAAATCATAGGTTTGAGTAAATAAGTACAAGTGAACCACAAGATTTGCAACAATGATATAATAGTAATACATTTCAAAAGTTTGTTTCACGAGCACCCAATTATCAATGCTTAACATTCCTTCCATAGAACCCCATCACCTTAGTGCTAGAACATACACTGTTTCTCGAAAATATATTTCATTCGTAAACGGTAGCGAACCGTTTGAATGAGGGTTTGTCAAACCCATATGGATCCATACAACATAAGTTCTCGCTTACACCCGGCAAGTGTAACTAATGATAATCGAATTGAGGATTTTTGTTCTAAACTCGTATGTAGAATGTTTGTTTTCCTGTACTTGTGTTCACTTAGTTAAAAAGGAACGTTTATGTTTTCTCATCCCAAATGTAAGTTTCAAAAGAGTAAAAGTGGGACTATGATCTCACCTTGAGTGCACGAGTAATAAAGTACTTCAACAAGTAAACGTGTGCAAAGAACAATGCTAGTCTTGACCTAAACAATAGGTTGTATCAATAACGGTAAACACGATAGGTCAAAGATGTTCAATTAGTCCTATGGCTCATTAAGACTCGATCATAATAGCATGTGAATCAAATTGTCATGTTTCATGCAAGGTACAAGTATAAAAGCATGTTAGAATGATTGCACAAACATTTGGTTAAGTTTGATTAAAAGTCAACTTAGGTTGGGTCAAAGTCAACGAAAAAGTCAACACATTCGGGTCGGGTTCCGAACTATTTTTCTGAGGTTTTTAATCATATATGAGCATGTTAGAACAAGTTACATGTGAATCGGAGATCCATAGCATAGCAAACATTTTTCCATAAAATGACCAGCGAAGACAGAGCCTGCCAGTGTATCTGGACGGCGTCCAGTTTTGAAGGCCTGGACGGCGTCCAAAAATACTGGACGGCGTCCAAGTCTGAAGGGCTGGACGGCGTCCAAGAATCTGGACAGCGTCCAGATCTGTATCCAGGCCCTGTTTTGCTGCAACAAAGAAATGCACGAACCAAAACTCAAACAATCCCAATTTATGACCCGCAAACAATCAAAACATGTATCCTATATCGTCGGGAAGGTATTTTGACAAAGGATACAACTAACCACATATCATCAATCGAGTTTATCATTTACAATAACCGAATTCTCGTCAAGTGATCATTTAGAGTTCGTTTTCCGAGTTTCAAGTTCGCAAATTCATTTCATGATTCGGTAGTCCAATCTACACATACGATAGGCCGTTTCGAAGGTAATTAAACACACATTTCAACCAACCACTTATCAACAACATTTCATAGCATTTGATGCATCAAAAGTTCATATTAAGCCTATCAAACCCTAACCAAAATCCCAAAACCAATAATCATGTTAATGTATGGTTTTCATGTCAATCAACACACCAAAACGAAGCTAATGAAGTAACTAACACTTTGAACCTACAAACATTAACATCTAAACACATTTCATCATCCAAAATCAAAGATTTAACAAACACTTTTTTCAAGTTCATGCTAGTTATGTCAAATCACAAGATCGAGCATACAATTTACATATACGACATCACAATGAGCCATAGACACTAATTAACACGCTTTATAAGTTAAAAACATCAAGAACACAAAATCTAGTGATTTTAGAAAGTTACCCAAATGTAATGAAATTGGTATGGAATCGAAGAGGAGGTTGCAAGGATTCCAAAAATGTAATTTGTTTTGCAAAACATCCGCTAGCTCGGATTTGGATGATGATTCTTGTTGGTGTTCTTTGAGAGAAAAAAGGAAGTAGTAAAAGATGGAGATGTTGAAATGAGAGGAGGAGGTTAAAGGTTTGACTAGTTGACCTAGTTAAATCTTTGGCCTCTTGGCAAGTTTAGTCCCTCTAATTTGAATCGGGTGCGTGAATTACCTAAACGAGATAATTTAAAACGCGTATTAACGAAAGATGTTATAAATATATAACGGACTTTAAAATGAATAAACGGAAAGTAAACGGAAAAAGGCGGGATGTTACACACTCTTCGTCAACCGATCAACTATTACCCAAATCGAATCAAATTGGTTTCTCGCCGTCTTTGGTAACTTCGTAATGAAATCCATGGTAATGTGCTCCCATTTCCATTTCGGGATTTCTAACGGTTGTAACATACCATACGGCTTTTGGTGTTCTGCCTTAACTTGCAAACACGTGACGCATTGTTCAACATACTTAACAATATCACGTTTCATACCCGGCCACCAATACTCCTTTCGTAAATCAAGATACATTTTCGTTGCGCCCTGGTGAATGGAATACTTTTACTTATGCGCTTCATCAAGTAGCACTCTTCGATTATCACCCATTTTAGGCACCCACACTCGTCCTTGAAAGGATAACAAACCATGCGGGCCTAAGGTAATGAACTCCGTTTGGCCCACGATTCGCTCCTCATGTTTGCTATTAACAAAAGCTTCGATTTGAATCTCACCGAGCTTTACAAGAAAATCGTTAGTAATAATCATGCGTAACGATCCTACTCGTATCGCCGGATGTTGACTCTTTCGACTCAATGCATCCGCGACCACATTCGCCTTGCCCGGATGATAAAGTATCTTACAATCGTAATCTTTCACCACGTCCATCCATCTACGTTGACGATAATTCAAATCTCGTTGATCAAAAAGATGTTTCAAACTTTTATGATCCGAATAAATCGTACACTTAACACCATACAAGTAATGGTGCCAAATTTTCAACGCATGCACAACCGCCGCCAACTCAAGATCATGAGTTGGATATCTCGTTTCGTGTTCCTTTAATTGTCGAGAGGCATAAGCGATGACTTTACCTCTTTGCATTAGAACACACCCGAGCCCATTTAAAGACGCATCACAATAAACCGTCATGTCTTCTACACCTTCTGGCAATACTAATACCGGAGCTTGGCATAACTTCTCTTTTAACAATTGAAAAGCAATTTCTTACTCGTTCTCCCAATTAAATCTAGCATTCTTTCTTGTCAATTTCGTCAATGGAGAAGCAATCTTAGAAAAGTCTTGGATAAACTGATGATAATAACCGGCCAATCCGAGAAAACTCCGGATTTTCGTAGGCATAGTCGGTCGTCTCCAACTCTTTACCGTCTCAATCTTCCCCGGATCTATTTGAATACCATTTTCGTTCACAATATGGCCAAGGAATTGAACTTCCCTTAGCCAAAATTCACAATTGGAGAATTTAGCATACAACTTCTCCTTTCGTAACGTCTTCAACACATCCCGCAAATGATGTTCATGTTCCTTCATACTCTTCGAATAGACAAGTATGTCATCAATGAACATAATTACCGACTTGTCCAACATAGGTTGGCACACTCGGTTCATAAGATCCATGAATGCCGCCGGTGCATTCGTAAGACCAAAAGGCATAACTACAAACTCAAAATGCCCGTAACACGTTCAGAAAGCCGTTTTCTCAATGTCTTCCCCACGGACCCGCATTTGGTGATAGCCGGAACGTAGGTCGATTTTAGAGAAATACGTTGCACCTTGGAGTTGGTTAAACAAATCGTCAATCCGAGGCAATGGATAACGATTCTTGATCGTCACTTTATTCAACTCCCGATAATCGATGCACATCCACATACTACCATCCTTCTTCTTCACAAATAAAACCGGAGCGCCCCATGGCGAAGCACTCGGTCGAATGAAACCCTTCTCAAGCAACTCTTGGGTTTAATTTAACAACTCTTGCATTTCCCTTGGTGCTAAAGGATAAGGAATTTTAGCAATGGGGGTAGCCCCCGGAACCAACTCAATGCAAAATTCAACTTGTCTTTCCGCCGAAACACCCGGTAACTCATCCGGAAAAACATCTTCAAATTCATTCACTACCGGAATTTCATGAATGGGTGGAGGTTCATCACGAGTATCAACAACATGGGCAAGAAAAGCCATGCCACCACTAAAAAGAAAACGACGTGCCCATGCAAAAGTGCGTATCGGCACAAGTCTTCTTCGTTTATCACCGTGAATAATTAACTCTCCTCCACTTGGGTTCTTTACCCGAATAAACTTATCATGGCATGCAATGTCGGCTCTATAACGATCGAGCCAATCCATACCAATGACGATATCAAAATCACCCAAAGTCATCGGAATGAGATCGATTTTAAAACTTTCGGCACCAAACACAACATTACAATTTTTACACACATCAACCACTAGCGCCGTCCTGCCATCCGCTATTTCAACTTCTACCGGACGACTTAACTTAACTAGCGGTTTATTTAACTTAGGCACAAATCTTGGAGAAATAAACGCTAAATTTGCACCACTATCAAATAGGATCCGTGTCGGATTAAAGTTAACGATGAAAGTACCTGAAACAACTTCGTTGGATTGCTTGGCCTCCTCATTCGTCATCAAATAGTTGCAACCCCTAGCCGTGCCTGTCGCTTTCTCCAACCGTTTAACATGATCGGTGTTCAAACCGGGACACTCCGGCCTCTTGTGCCCTTCTTTACCACAATTATAACAAGTAACTTTGTTCGGCGCATTGGTACAATCTCGAGCCATGTGTCCTCTTTGTATACAATTGAAACACGTAGGCCCGTAACCCGGAGCATCACCCTTCTTCACGCTATTTGCACCTTCGGAACCCTTCTTTGACTTCTTGTTTGAAAAGTTCGAATGACTTGATCCTTCAAACTTTCTTTTAGAAAAAGTGAAATCGCTTTTTCTTGGAACCTCCGGCTCAAAACCCCGAGCCAATTCAAATAACCCTTCAAAAGACTTAGCCGCTCCTCGACTAATCTTACCCTTAAACTCATCGTTCATGGTACGGTAGAAATCCTTCATCAACTTGTGATCGTCACCAACATATTCCGGACAAAAACGAGTCTTTGCCAAGAAGGTAGACTTGAGAGTAACCAAGTCCATTGAACCTTGTCGCAAATTATGCAACTCGTCCCGGATTCTATCAAGGTCAGAAGAAGTTCGGTATTCTTTGAAAAATTCTTTCTTAAACTCCTCCCACGTCAAGCTCATACATTGTTCCTCACCGTATAATTGAATCTTATCATCCCACCACAACTTAGCTTCTTCCCGCAACATGCTAGAGCCATACCTCGCCTTCTTCTCGGGAGGACATTCCGCGGTACGAAAAGCTCCCTCGATATCGGAAATCCAACATGTGCTTTTTAACGGATCTAGTACCCCATTAAACATCTTGAAATTTTTTTAATGGAAGTCCCGCCTTCCATTCCCACCGTTACCATCACCCCCTTCGCCACGAGGATGACCCAATTTGCATTAAATAGTTCAGCTACACCAAAACCGCCCATTAATGGCTACGACTCATCTTAAATCACTAAAGCAAGTGATTTAAAGTCTACTAATCTTAACTAACATAAACTTAGAGTATTTCATACCCATTTCACCCAATTAGGTCAACCATTACCCATTTGATCCATTTTAACACTTAGACTCATAATTTAAGTCACACTTAACCCATTTACAAGTCTTTCAACATTAAACAAGTGTGTTAGTGACTAACAACACCATTTGACACTTACAAACCTTAATCCATAAGACCAAACCCTAGGTTATAGCTATTAGGGTTTCCTTTCATCCAAATTACCCAAATTCACCCATTTAACTCCCAAATGGGTCTCACAAGACTCAAATGACCAAACCCTAGCCATAATTTAACTAAAACTCAAAACATGGAGTTAATAGTTACCAATACTATCAAGTCCTAGCTAAGAATGAGGAGAACAAATTTCCTATTTGCTCCAAAGATCGAATCACAAGTCTTCACCTTCGAATCTCACTTTTAATCCAAATGGGTTTTATGTTTTGGAAGAGAAAATGGAAAGAAAAGGAAAAGAGAAATGAATTAAATGAGATAAGTGGTTGAGGTTTAATGCTCCAATCATATCCATATGCGAAAAGACGAAAATACCCTTAGACCACCCCTTTTTAAATGGGAAAAACGGATCAGATCTGCTGCTTTGTCGCGTCGCGACCTCAATTGTCGCGGCACGGCAATACACTGGATTTTCGAGATGTGTTAATTCACTCCTAACTTTGATTTGCTTTGTTTGTCGCGGCGCGCCCAAGATCTCCGCGTCGCGGCAATGGCCTGTGACTGGCCATTTTGACAACTTAAAAACAACAATGATTTATTCAACTTGTACACCTCGTTCACGCTTCCTACACACGTTTAAACTTCGTCTTTAAGTCTCACATGGCTTAACACCATCAAAACCCATGAAAATACTTATACATGCATACATTCTCAAACATATACTTATGAATATACCTCGTATACATCGAGTTAACACTTTATATCGTTTAATCACATAAAAAAGCGAAATATAAACGTTCGAACGATTAACTAAGTACCTTAAGACACGTATGAAGAAAATGGGATGTTACAGTTACATCGCGAGGTACTTGATGTGATGACCCAGAAATTTCGACTAAATTTAAACTTAATCTTTGTATGATTAACATTTCCGACACGATAAGCAAAGTCTGTAAAACTGAATCTCAAAAATTTTGAATTACTTTTATATATTTAAATACCCTTCGGTTGTTTTCGACGATTCGCGAACAATTATATGTAAATAGATACATATATACTATAACATGAAAAGGTAACAATGTATTAATTGTTTGATACCGTACGTTAAACTTATTGGTTTAAATATCTATTTGAATGTATATGATAAGTTGAAATATTTATTATTAAAATTTATTTATAAATAACTTCCAATGTGTATTTAAAAACTGATTTATGTATATTAAAAAGATATATACATATATATAATAAACGATAGTAACATTCGTTTATTAATTCAATTGATATTTAGATAAGTTAACTAAAGCGTTTAAGATGAACCAGTTAAACACTAATTTGTTACAGTGTTTTCAAATTGCCACATTACTCAAAATGCTACAGTGTTTTTGAAAATCACTATTTGCTACAGTGAAATTGACTTTGCTACAGTGAATTGCTACAGTAAAAATTGACTTTGCTACAGTAACTTTGCTACAGTGGTATATTTTATGGATGATTTAAGACTATATTTTGACAAAGGTACGATTCACGAAACGTAAAGTACAAGTTTTCTCAGCGTACGAAAGGGCGTTCGAAAAACCGGAACCGGGACATAAGTCGAGTGACAACGTACAACTTATCGGAACAAAAATTACAAGTCAACTATGCACGTGAATTTAATATAATATATAATTAATTAATTTAAATTATATATATTATATTTATATTAATATTTAATTATGTCGACAAGCTAGGAGCCAAAACAATGTGAGCTGTCCTTGGTCCTCATGCGAGTCGCATGGCCAGAAGGCCATTTCCATGCGAGTCGCATGACTCCAGATTTCAGGCCACATCTATAAATTCGAGCGTTTCTCTGATTTTTTTTTTATTCATTCTTCATTCTTCCTCCGTATTATTAGTTATATTTATATTATTATTATTATTATTATTATTATTATTATTAATAAGATTATTATTAATCTTATTATTTTTTTTTTTATTAGTGTTATTATTTTTGCGATACAAAAATAATAATGTACATCAAATATTACGACGGAGTGCTGTCCAAGTAATTTTCAAAATGAGTTTTCAAGCAAGCTAGAGCTAAGGAAATTATGGGTTATTACCAAGGAGGTTATGGGTAATGTTCGGGGGTATTTTTTTTTGTGAATCAAACCTCGTGTTTATCATCTCCGATGCGTCTACGTGCTTTCCTGCAATATTGTATATCAATATTAAACAGTGAGTTTCATTACTCCCTTTTTATATATATTTTTGGGACTGAGAATACATGCGCTGTTTTACTAAATGGATACAAATACTAAAACTGATTTTGTGTGAGTTTCATTACTCCCTTTTTATATATATTTTTGGGACTGAGAATACATGCGCTGTTTTACTAAATGGATACAAATACTAAAACTGATTTTGTGTGAGTTTCATAAGATCCCTTTTACTCTCTACATTTTTGGGCTGAGAATACATGCAAATGTTTTATTAACCGATATACAATATTTATATGTGTGAGTTTCATATGCTTCCTTTTTAATTGCTGTTGCAATCTATATTTTTGGGCTGAGAATACATGCACTTTATTTTAAACGCAATGGATACAAGTACATACTAAATTCTACACCGAGTTTGAACCGAAAATCCCTTAGCTTTGGTAACTAGTAACTGCTGGTTATAAGAACTGGTGGGCGCGAGTAGTTATATATGGATCCATAGGGCTTGATATCCCCGTCCGAGCTAGAGCGCTAGCCTTTTAACGGACGTATGCTATTTGAGAAGCGTACACGTTGGTTTGCGTGTATTATTAAGATGATTATACAAAGGGTACAAATTATATAAACGTTAAAGTTTAGTTACCAGGGTGCTCAATTTCGTAGAATATTTTGATAAACGTTTCTGGATGAAACAACTGAAAACTTGTGATCCACCTTTTATGTAAAACCTATTGATAAACGTTTCGGATGAAACAACTGAAATCTTGTGATCCACCTTTTATGTAAAACCTATTGATAAACGTTTCGGATGAAACAACTGAAATCTTGTGATCCACCTTTTATGTAAAACCTATTGATAAACGTTTTGAATAAAACAACTGAACTTTTGTAATCCACATTGATATACGGATTATGTGTAATATTAAAACTATGAACTCACCAACCTTTGTGTTGACACTTGAAGCATGTTTATTCTCAGGATTCTAGAAGTCTTCCGCTGTTTGCTTATACGTGATACAAGATATGTGCTTGGAGTCATACATGCTATATACAAGAAACTTGCATTCACCAAACCATTACCATGTATCTTATTTTGACTGTATTGTCAACAGATGTATTATTGTAAACCATTAAATGGTGATTGTCTATACTTAGAAATCATCAGATGTTAAAAACCTGGAATTTATATATTCATTTATGAAATACCTTTTCAAACGAATACAATGTTACAAAATGTATCACATAGAGGTCAAATACCTCGCAATGAAATCAATGAATGACGTGTTCGTCCATATGGATTTGGAGCGATCGTCACACTTGACCTCTATATGATACATTTTACAAACATTGCATTCGTTTTTAAAAGACAAACTTTCATTACATCGAAAGTTGACGGCATGCATACCATTTCATAATATATTCAACTATAATTGACTTAATAATAATCTTGATGAACTCAACGACTCGAATGCAACGTCTTTTGAAATATGTCATGAATGACTCCAAGTAATATATCTGAAATGAGCAAATGCACAGCGGAAGATTTCTTTCATACCTGAGAATAAACATGCTTTAAAGTGTCAACCAAAAGGTTGGTGAGTTCATTAGTTTATCTTATTCGATCATTTTCATCATTTTAATAGACCACATGATTTTCTTTTCCATTTCTTATAAATATACGTCTCATGCATAGAGACAAAAATAATCATTCATATGGATTGAACACCTGGTAACCGACATTAACAAGATGCATATAAGAATATCCCCTATCATTCCGAGATATCCATCGGACATGATAAAATAACATCGAAGTACTAAAGCATCCGCAACCATGGATGGGGTTTGTTAGGCCCAATAGATCTATCTTTAGGATTCGCGTCAATTAGTAGATCGGTTTACTAATTCTTAGGCTACCAAGCAAAAAGGGGCATATTCGGCTTCGATCATTCAACCATAGAATGTAGTTTCAATTACTTGTGTCTATTTTGTCAAAAATTTATAAAAAACAGCACATGTATTCTCAGTCCCAAAAATATATATTGCAAAAACATTTAAAAAGGGAGTAATGAAACTCACAATACTGTATTTTGTAGTAAAAATACATATGACGACATTGAACAAGTGCAGGGTTGACCTTGGATTCACGAACCTATATCATTTATATATGTATTAAAACATATAATCATAATCGAACAAATGTATATATTATTATTAGTGATATGATTTTTATATTAATAACTTATACATTTTATTATTTAATTAAATGTATTCATTTTATATATTTTAAACAAATAAAAGTATTAATATAGTTAAATTATGTGTAATAAATATATTGTTATATAAAGATCATTTATTAATAATTGTAAATTTACTAGATTAAGGATAATAATAGTAATGATAATAATAATAATAATAATAATAATAATAATAATAATAATAATAATAATAATAATAATAATAATAATAATAATAATAATAATAATAATAATAATAATAATAATAATAATAATAATAATGTTAATTTTTATAATGATAACTTTAATAAAAGTAACAAATTTAATAAATGTTAAATTTTAAAAAAATGATAATTTTGTTAATTTTTATTTTAATGGTGAAAATAATAATAATAATAATAATTATTATTATTATATTAATAATAATAAAATGATACTTTACTTTAATTTTGTAATGATAATAATAATAACAGTGGTAATTAATAATAATCAGATTTATCATAAATTTCATTTTTAATTTCTCAACTTATAACTACAATTCCTATAACTTAATTTCCTAGTCAAATTCATAATTGTACATGTATTCATATAATTCATAATTATTATTTTTTCATAATTTTACCATATTAACTTTTATTATTAACTTTATAATATCCATGTTATTAACATATTAAAAATTATAATAATAATAATTTTATTATTAATGATAATATCAATAATTATCCTACTTAATAATAATACTAAAATAATAAAATTAATAATACTAATAATACTAATATGTATGAAAATAATAATAACTCATATTATTTTCATACTAATAATAATAATAATAATAAAATTAATTCTAATTATAATAATAATAATAATAATAATAATAGTAATACTTATATAAATAATAATTTTATAAAATTAATAATAATGATAATAATAGTAATATTTAGTGATAATACTTATAATGATAATAATATTAGTAATAATAACAATTATTAATCTTAGTATATATAATAACAATTATAGTTACTAATAATAGCAATAACAATAACAATAATAATAATAATAATAATAATAATAACAATAACAATATTAATAATAATAATAATAATAATGATAAAATTGAAAACTACCTCAAATAGTCTTTTATAAAAAAAACACCAAGCCAGGCTCGAACCCGGGACCTCCTGAATACCCACAAACCAATCAAACCATCACTCTGTCTCTGTTTTATCTGTTTTAATATCAGTCTTATTTTTATTTATCATATCTTCTGTTTTTCTTTATATCCTTCCCTTTTTCTTCAAACAAACGATCGACCAATTTACTTTGTAATTTATACCAGCTTTTTAACGAATTTAATTAAGATATACAAACGAAATATAACAAACAAAATGTAAATGAATCGATTTAAAGAAAAATTAAAGACTGCATCAGCAGTCTATTCTTCAAAAAAAAAAATATAAACTAAGAATCCAAATTCGAATTCTAGATCTTATTAGATAAAAATTATAACATAACATAGATTGTAAAACATCTTTAAAAACTTTCTGGATACTCAATTTTATTATCAGAAACATAATAACGAACCCAAATTTCGCGAATAACAAAACGTTTGACTTTTAAATTCTTAACTTTGACCTCAGAATTAAAGCTCGATAGATGGAATTGGAATTTGAAACTTTACCAGAAGTTCGTTTAGATGATTCCTTATAACTCTGTATTTTTAGATTTTTGAAATTGGTTCGAAATCGAATTATGATAATTTGAGTTGAAGAACAGAGGGAACGATTTTATGTAATTGAATTTGGTTTAATATTTTTTGAATATAGCAAACCGATAATATATCTCAGTGATTGAAGGATGGATATAGCATATATTATTGATTAGTTGTTGTTTTGTTGTGATGATTCAGTTGACCAGGTTTCACGAGAAGAACAGAAATAAATAAACATGACAGTGAGATTATTACGCGTATTAATCTGTGTTTATATAACATAATTAGTCTTTAATATATATATATATATGTTTTGTATTTATATGTATTTATATTATCCGTATATAGATATATTTATATAACTGTATTTATATATAATAACTATTCTTATTAATTAATACATACATATACATATAACAATAATAATACTCCTAAGATTATAAATATTAATAGTAAAATTTATGATAATATAATGGTAATAATAATACTATTATTATTAATAATAATGATAATAATAATAACTATATAATTTATAACAATAATATTATTAATAATAATAATATTAATTATAATAATACTTATATTATTAATGATAATAATAATATTAGTAATAATAATACCATAACAATTTATATATCAAATTTTCATACATTTTAATATATACTACATTATACATATAATAATATTTATGTATAGAAATCATATATGTATTTAGCTATAGATTCTTTTTAATAACAACCTTTTATCTTAAATATAACTTGTTACATATTTAACTCTGGTGATTAAATTTGTACTCAATTATTGTATAAAATATATCTTTATATATATATATATATATATATATATATATATATATATATATATATATATATATATATATATATATATATATATATTTTCATTTACAACACTTGTTCGTGAATCGTCGGGGGTGGTCGAAGATCAAATGAATCCATGTAAACAGTTCAAAACTTTCTAAGACTCAATATTACAGACTTTAATCATTAATTAGACTTATTTTACGAGGCAATTATGGTAAGACATGTGTTGAAAGTTAAGCAAGAATCTTTACTAACTTTTGTCCAGTTATCGTTAATTGACACTTTTGTTCTTACTTGTAAATCACTTTACCATTTATTCCGAATACTGTTAAAAATGAAAGATTTCTCAAATCAACATGGACCTCACATCAGAGACTTATAATAATATCACAATACATCTGATAATTTAATCTTTTGATATTAACTTTTAATTCCGTCGAAAAATATATATTGGAACAAATACATTCATGTAAAGTATTATACATCTAATACCTTGTTAACGTCTTTAATTATTATTTATATATCATATAATTATATATGCATGTGATGACCCAGAAATTTCGACTAAATTTAAACTTAATCTTTGTATGATTAACATTTCCGACACGATAAGCAAAGTCTGTAAAACTGAATCTCAAAATTTTTGAACTACTTTTATATATTTAAATACCCTTCGATTGTTTTCGACGATTCGCGAACAATTATATGTAAATAGATACATATATACTATAACTTGAAAAGGTAACAATATTTTAATTGCATGATACCGTACATTAAACTTATTGGTTTATATATCTAATTGAATATATATGATTTAAAGTTATTTAGTAAATGATAGTAACATTCGTTTATTGATTCAATTGATATTCAGATAAGTTAACTAAAGCGTTTAAGATGAACCAGTAAAACACTAATTTGCTACAGTATTTTCAAATTGCTACAGTACCCAGAATGCTACAGCGTTTTCGAAAATCACTATTTGTTACAGTGAAATTGACTTTGCTACAGTAAAAATTGTCTTTGCTACAGTAACTTTGCTACAGTAAACACTATTTTAAAATGTATTTTAACAAATAACGAGACGATGATTGATAGAAGTAAATGACCAAAACATTCGAAAGTTTAAGATATACTATGAGTGGTATAGTTTATGGATAATTTAAGGCTATATTTTGACAAAGGTACGTGACACGAAACGTAAAATGCAAGTTTTCTAAATGTACGAAAGGACATTCAAAAAACCGGAACCGGGACATAAGTCAAGTGACGACTTACGACTTATCGGAACAAAAATTACAAGTCAACTATGCATGTGAATTTAATATAATATATAATTAATTATTTAAATTAAATATATTATATATTTTATATTAATATAAAATCATGTCGACAAGCTAATTGACAAAAGGTTCTGAGCTGGAAATCTTAGCCATGCGATCGCATGGCTATCCAGTACAAACCCCATGCGATCGCATGGGGTGTAAAAATGGGTCAGGTGCTATAAATTCTCGAGTTTTGGCCAGTTATCACACACACATACACAAATATACATATTACTCCGTATTTATTTTATTTATTTATTTATTATTATTATTATTAATAATAAGATTATTATTAATCTTATTATTTTTATTATTAGTATTATTATTTTTGCGATACAAAAATAATAATGTACATAAAATATTACGACGGAGTGCTGTCCAAGTAATTTTCAAAACAAGTTTCCGAGCGAGCTAGAGCTAAGGAAAATATTGGTTATTGCCAAGGAAATTATGGGTAATGTTCGAGGGTATTTTTGTGAATCAAACCTCGTGTTTATCATCTCCGATGCGTCTACGTGCTTTCCTACAATGTTGTATATCAATATTAAACAGTGAGTTTCATTTGCTCCCTTTTTATTCATTACATTTTTGGGATGAGAATACATGCAAATGCTTTATTAACTGTGTTACTATATTTATATGCGTGAGTTTCATTGATCCCTTTTTAATTGCTTTTGCAATATATATTTTTGGGCTGAGAATACACGCACTTTATTTTAAACGCAATGGATACAAGTACATACTAAATTCTACACCGAGTTTGAACCGAAAATCCCTTAGCTTTGGTAACTAGTAACTGCCGGTTATAAGAACTGGTGGGCACGAGTAGTAGTATATGGATCCATAGGGCTTGACATCCCCGTCCGAGCTAGAGTACTAGCCTTTTAACGGACGTATGCTATTTGAGAAGCGTATACGTTAGTTTGCGTGTATTATTAAGATGATTATACAAAGGGTATAAATGATATACGTTAAGTTTAGTTACCAGGGTGCTCAATTTTGTAGAATATTTTGATAAACGTTTCTGGATGAAACAACTGAAATCTTGTGGTCTACCTTTTATTTAAAACATATTGATAAACGTTTTGAATGATACAACTGGACTTTTGTAATCCACATTGATATACGGATTATGTATAATATTAAAACTATGAACTCACCAACCTTTGCGTTGACACTTGTTAGCATGTTTATTCTCAGGTTTCCTAGAAGTCTTCCGCTGTTTGCTTAGATGTTAGACAAGCTATGTGCATGGAGTCTTATATGACATATTTTTCAAGGAAACATTGCATTCACCAAATCATCACCATGTATCTTATTTTGACTGCATTGTCAACGGAAGTACTGTTGTAAACTATTATTTATGGTGATTGTCTATATGTAAAAATCATCAGATGTCGAAAACCTTTGATTTAAATATTCATTTATGGTGTGCCTTTTCAAAAGAATGCAATGTTTACAAAACGTATCATATAGAGGTCAAATACCTCGCAATAAAATCAATGAACGACGTGTTCGTCCATATGGATTTGGAGCGATCATCACAGTTGGTAAACAAGTTAAATATAATGGTTCGTGAATCGTTGGGAATAGTCGAATGGTAATTGAATACATGAATATAATTTCAAAGTTTTTGAAACTTAACATTACAGACTTTGCTTATCGTGTAGGAAACATATAAAGATTAAGTTTAAATTTGGTCGAAAATTTTCGGGTTGTCACAATTTGTCTCGTGTTTCTCTCTCCCTTTCGCCCTGGCATTTGTCATTCTCAAGCATAATTGAGAACGAGTATCTCTCCTATTTTTGCAATATTTATTTGTACCTGCACCATAAATACTTGTACTTTAATTTATTTAATTGGTAATTGATTTTGTGGTGTATGTGATGGAGAAGAAGTATGTCATGATTGAAAGTTGTGTGTAATGATGAGGAATATGAAGGAAATGAAGAGAGAAAACTGATGTGACCGTCTATAATGAGAAGAGAGGATGTCATGGTTAGGAATGACTTTAGGGTACACATTAAACAATAAATAAATATTAAATAAAATATTTAAATATTATATATAAACATTTAAAAAACAAGATTCTAAAAGAGTTGACTGTGTGTCGATCTTAATTAAGATTGTCTTGGACCGCCATGTGATTTCTGCAAAGTTCCCATTCATTATGAAACATTTACGTTTGTTTAATTTTACTCACCAAACTTTCTGGTTTGTCTAATAGTAAATCTTTGGCCCCTACAAATAAACATTTGTAGCATATAACTTGCCATTATCAAGATTTGAACAATTATTAACAAACAATATTGTTAATTTGTTATTAAAGTAGATTATTATCAAACAACGACCAACAAAATGCGACTACACAATATATAAATAAACTGAATCTAGGATGCATTGCACTGTTTGCACAAAATACAAATACAATTTAAGTGATCGAATACATCTGATTAACTATGCTCTAATTTTGACCTTGAAATTTATTGACTTTGTGCGTGTGACTGTGTGTCTATGTGATCCAGAGAGAAAAAAAGAAGGAGAAGATGAGAAAGCAACGTGATGAGTGTTTAATATCATTCATCGGATGTGTGATTAATGTTAATTACAAAGTATGAAGAATGTTATTACGCTCGTGATGAATAATATTATGTTACTTCACTCTTTTCTCTTTTTTTCTACTTCTCTGTGGATCATATATATATATATATATATATATATATATATATATATATATATATATATATATATATATATATATATATATATATATATATATATATATATATATATATATATATATATATATATATATATATAGTGGTAGGATCAAGAGGGAAGTAACCAATCGGGGGAAGCAAATTTTTTTTTTTTTCATTTTTTGAAAAAACTTTGTTTACGAACATTATAGATGAGATGAAAATATGAACATTTAGTAGAGACACTTTGTGATAAATGTTTTTATTTTGGCGGAAAAACGCTCGAAGAAGTAATATATAACAATTATCGTGTTTTTCGAGCGTATGTTGAGGTTTTAGCTATTGGTGTTTAGATATTAGGGTTTATAGGGTTTAGATATTAGGGTTTATAGGGTTTAGATATTAGGGTTTAGAAATTTAGGGTTTAGGGTTTAGATTTAGGGCTTAGATTTAGGATTTAGATTGAGTTTTTAACACGAATGGTTTAGAGTTTAGAGTTTAGGGTTTAGGATTTAGGGTTTGGTGTTTTGGATTTATGGAAAAAACCCAAAACACCAAACCCTAAACCCTAAACCCTAAACTCTAAACTCTAAATCGGGCTAAATTTTACTTCACAAAACATGGAAAAAAACGTTCATATTCTTCACGAACAATATTATCTTGAATGTTATTTTTGTCGATCGTTTTTCCGCCTAAATAATAACATTCATCACGAAGTGTCTCTTCTAAATGTTCATATTTTTGTGTGATCTTGATGCCGGAAAAAAAATTCCAAAAAAAAAGAAGAAAAAAATATTGCTTCCCCCTGCTTCCCCCCGATTGGTTACTTCCCCATTGATTCTACCCATATATATATATATATATATATATATATATATATATATATATATATATATATATATATATATATATATATATATATATATATATATATATATATATATATATATATATATATCCTAGTACCCGTGACACTAGTAATAGGGCATATTATATTTAGATTAGATTAGATGATTCTAGATATGTTAACCAAGAATATTTACGTATGCAACTTTTAAAGTAAATGATCGAAGTGTATTAAAATGTTTACGGATTTTACAAACATCAATGTTTCACACGTTTGATAAGTAAGTTTAATGAAATAAAAAGGCAACACATACTCGTAGTACATTATCGTAATTTAAATTTATATATATAGCCAAGTCAAGGTCAAATGATTTGAATTTTTTGACACAAAAACTTATACTATATACTATATAGGTAATATATGTTGGGGTGCAAACCCAATATCATATAAGAGGGAGATAAATTTCAAGGGCAATATATAAGTTAGTGGGCTACTCTCTCTATCACCAATTAATTTTAGAGTGAAATTTCATTAGCTTATATGATTGTGATACTTGGTGGTTAATTGGGCTAGTAAAAAGGATCCAACAATATAATTATAATGTGTAATTAATATTAATAATTAATAATCTTATATACTAAACCTACCCTCAAATTTGGTCATTTCAATTTTACCGAGTTGTCGTTTTGAGTTTGCATTCACACTACAAATGGTCCTCCAACTTTCGCACAAATTACACAACAACCCCTCAACTTTACACTTTTTCAGGGGTAAAAAACGTAAATTTATAATTTAATTAAAATAAAAAAACCTTACTCCACCCGAATTTATAACGGGTCCTATCTTCTCGCTCGGTGCGAGTTAAATTTTTCCGAGGCCACCGTTCAACTCGAAAAAATCTCACGAACCCAACGGGACTAACTATATGCAAAACGGACATCGTTAAAAAAACACTAAATAACGGGCCCTATATTCACGCTCGGTGCGAGTTAAATTTTTCCGAGACCACCGTTCAACTCGAAATAATTTTACGAACACAACGCGACTAACTATACGCGAAACGGACATCGTTAAAAAAAATAAATATTTCGGGTTATATTACATACATATATATACATATACAACACGACTAACTATACGCGAAACGGACATCGTATATCTAAATTGGACCGCGCGTCGAATAAAACCGCAGCAACGCGCGGTCGAATTTTTTCTAGTTATTATTATAAGTCTGAATTCATTCACACTTCACAGGTGTCAATTATTTTTGTAGAGAGTTGTTAAGCAGTCCTTACACATCTATGATAATCACAAAATCTTCACTAGTCAACGAATAGCACCCAATTAAATTCTCCATGCACACGTCGACAATAAAAATTAAAAATTAAAAAAAAAAAAATAATACTTTTAAAGAATGCCTTTTAATAAAAAGACTTTATGGTGCTTGACTTCATATAAGTAGGTCAATTGCCAAATCGCTTTTGTAGTTAAGTAGTTTGACTCAATACGAGTTTGCTGTGTAAACTATGGACCCAACGTTTAATGTGAAATTTAACAGGCGGGTCTACTTAGAGCACGAGGAGTCGAGCTTTAAAACCGCCGTTACCATGATTTAACGGTGGGGACGGTGGCAAACACCACTCCGCCCCGTCGTTAAATCGGCGTTAAATGCGTTTAACGTGGCCACCGTTGCCTGTGTAACGCTGTATTTTTTTTTCTTTTCTTTTTTCTTCTTTCACTCCGTATTATTTTTATTTTTCAGCTTTTGATTTCTTCTTTTTCTGTTTTTTTTTTTTTTTTGAAGGTGATTGATGATGGAGAAGGAGGAGTTAGCTGAAGAGAGAGGGAAGAAAGATGAAGAGAGGGAAGAAGGTGGTATGAATTATGTTTTTTCTTTTTCTGTTTTTTATATATTCAGTATTATTTGGAGTTTTTATTTATTTATTTATTTTATTTGGGGGAAACTTACAGGGGGTATTAAGCAATGTTTTTTTTTTAAATTAATGTAATTTTTTTTATTAATGAAATTTAGTATTGCATTTGTTTTTATATTTTTAATATATTATTAAACTAAATAATATTATTAAAAAAGTGTTAAAAAATAATTAAATAATGATTTAACACTGAACCATTTCCCCTGTTTTGGCCTCAGTGTTAAATTCAGTGTTAAATTTAACACTGAGATTTAACACCGAACGACTCCTACTGCTCTTAACAGGAACAGGGGCAAAGGCCCCCCAACTCTCAAAGAAAAATAACTCAATGTTTTTTTTTTTTTTTTTTTTTGTGGGATGGGATGGGATACGGGATGTGATAGTGATAATTATCACCAATTAAAGGCTTTTTGTGATTTATTATATTTTAAAGAATTACTTACTCTTTATTAAAAGAGTATGTCCTAACGTGCGTCAAGAAGTCATTTATTAACAAAATCCTAAATTATATAATTTTTTTACAAACATTTAAATAAATTTCAAGTTGGTGGTTCGATGCTAGCTAGATCTTATTCAAAAAGATAAATTTATTCATAACCTAAACCATATTGAAAGGAATTGTAGATGGTGTTGGTGCATGAATCCCCAGCCGTAGATTGATTCGTTGTTTGATACATTCGGTTATGTAATAATGTTTATTTGTGACTATTGATTACGTTTGTGATTGTGCGTGCTTAATTTGTTAAACAATCAATTAGTTAAACTGCACACACAGTCGACCGAGTGTGTCCACACACTCGACCGACTGTGTTACACAGTCGACCGACTGAGAGACACACTCGACCGAGTGTGTCTGCATATCAGTATATATACGGGTTGAGACTTCTTTGTTGAGGTTACTGATCCCATTTACCCTAATCGACAGGTTTTCGTCTCTGCTGAACTCTAACACCAAATACCACCGAAATACTTCGTTTAGGCGTCGATCTAATCTAGTATTTGTCCTAGGTTTGATCTATTCGATCCCGATACGACCTATATCTCGGTTTAACCCAATTCTAGTGTATTCCGCCTCTAGGATTGTTAGCAAGCGACCTAAGATCCTTAAATCTTCGTCTACAAAGTGGTATCGGAGCTGGAGTCTCTGGTTTTGCTTGATCTAAATCGTTTTTGGGTCAAAAAGTTGGTGTTTTGGTGTTATTTGTGTTTTGAATGATTAATCCTTTTTCTTACATTATAGTTTGTGTTTTCTTTGTCAAAAATTGTTTTTGGAGTCATTGCAGTTATTTTCTACGTTTTGGTTTACAGTTTTTCATCAAAAATCGATCGAAAAATCGATTTTAGTCTAGAAAACCCTAATAGTCGACTTGTATCTGTCAAGAACACACTCGGCCGTATGTGTCTTAACAATCGGCCGTGTGAGTCCCTCAATCGACCGAGCGAGCTTGTTAGTCGACCGTGTGTGTATTACCAAAGCCGTGTGAGATCAATATAGTCAGTCGACCGTGTGTGTGTAGTCACTCGACCGTGTAAGCAATACAATCGACCGTGGGAGTTTGACAGTCGGCCGTGTGAGTTGTAATACCAAAGGAATAGTGTGTAACGAAGAACTGCCAAAATTTTGACAGACAATCGACCGTGTGTCTTACACAATCGACCGTGTGTCTTAGTCAATCGACCGTGTGTATTAGTCAATCGACTGTGTGTCTTACACAATCGACCGAGTGTCTTTTAACCCATAAACTTAATTTACATTTAATTCTCACATAATTAATTAGAATGTCGGACACTAATGAACAAGCGGCTAATGAACTCAGTGCTTTAGTGATTTCACCTGGACTTCTAAAATTAATACTTTTTGAGAATGAGTCTGGAACTTCCAATAAGGTTCCCAAGCTTGACAACTAAAGGACTTTTTGGACTGGAAGGCACGTTTTATGATATATTTGAATGGTATAGATTCTATACTATGGGAGTTTATTGAGACTGGATTTGCATGGCCAAATGGGGCAGACGGTGAACCTAAAGAGACCGCTCAGTTCAATCCTGCTAAGCGTGAACAGTATAACTTGAAGTGTAAGTGATACGCTCAACTTACTTAGGCACTGTCTAAGGAGACCTTCTCACAGTTCAAGAACAGAAATAAGACCTCGTATACCCTTTCGCTTACTCTTCAATCGGCCACAGAAGGAACAGCCACTTACCGTGCCACTAAGGGTAAGGTTCTCAAAGATGAATGGAGAGTGTTTGCTGCTCTTCCTTCCGAGTCTCTTGGACAAACTTTGGAGAGATATCGTCTACTGGTTGCTGAAATGGCAGATTATGGAATTGATTTATCTGATGAGAAAGCAGTTAGAGTTTTGAAAGACGATCTTCCTGAGAAATGGGACAATGAAATTGAAAGGATTCAGAATAGGTACATTGCATTAGGTTGTACGTTAACCTTGACGGCTTTTACTTCCAAGTTGATGGAAAAGGATATTCAGGTTGAGGCAAAGAGGAAAAGACTTGGTACTGTAGCTGGTTCGTCCATTATTGGGTCATCTTCGGGAAATCATGCTCCTTTGCAAACCGCTTACATTTCAACCAATGCATCACAGACCTCAGCTCCAGCATCAGATTCTGGTTATTTCATTGCCAAATCTCAAGCACAGAAGTCAACTGCTAAACTGATTGATTCCGGCGTTATGCAACAGACTCAATCACCAGTGATCAAGACAGAAAATATCAAGAAAAGGCCTCTAGAATTGATTCAGGAGGATATGGCTTTGGCTGCTATCGTGGTTAACTCTTACAATGGTATGATAAGTGGGCAGATAATTAATGGTCATCTGGAGAATGAGGACTATGATCAGATAGATGAGGATGAGATTGAGAGAATGAACATCCTGTATGCTATGGGCAGTATGGTGAGACGTGCTAGAAAGTATTTGAAGAGAACAGGTCAGAGTACTTTGAGTTTGAATCGCAATACAAAGTTTGGTTTTGATATGTCCAAAGTGAGATGCCATAATTGTGATGAACTTGGTCATTTCAAGAGGACATGCACAAGACCACCCAAGCCTGGTTTTCATAATCCTTTTCATAATACTTCAATTGAAGTGACTCCTGGACATGCTGGTCCGACAGTGAACAAGGAAGCAACTTCTGAAAGGACCCGTCCTAATCCATCCGGACGAATACATTACATTTGGTTACATCGCGAGGTACTTGACCTCTATATGATACATTTTACAAACATTGCATTCGTTTTTAAAAGACAAACTTTCTTTACATCAAAAGTTGACGGCAAGCATACTATTTCATAATACCTCCAACTATAATTGACTTAATAATAATCTTGATGAACTCGACGACTCGAATGCAAAGTCTTTTGAAATATGTCATGAATGACTCCAAGTAATATCTCTAATATGAACAAATGCACAGCGGAAGATTTCTTTCATACCTGAGAATAAACATGCTTTCAAGTGTCAACCAAAAGGTTGGTGAGTTCATAGGTTTATCATAAAACAATAAAATTCATCATTTTGATAGACCACAAGATTTAAATCCTGCATGGTACAAATGGGCCCGAATCCTATACCCACCTGTAATGTACATGCGATATCTTTTAAATACATTACACCTTTCTCGTGTACGAAATCATCTTTCATAAATCTAAGTAGCCGTACACATATCTTGTGCACAAAAATAACATACACATAACCTGTGTATAAAATCATTCTCTCGATACATAACATTCACTTTTCATTGCTTTCATAGCTTGGCTTGGTAACCGACCTTAACATATAATGAGCATAATAATATCCCCAAAACCGAACATCTCGTCTGTATAATAATCATATAAACTTCAAAGTACTAAACACCACGCCCACTAGCCCTTCCGTCTAGTGAACATTCTGGGTGGGGGTGTTAAACCCGGTAGCTACCTTTAGGATTCGCGTCAATTAGGCGTGCACTAATTCTCAAAATTAGTGATGTTCCCTAATTCTTAGGTTACCAAGCAATAATAATCCGGGAAAAAATATTCATATCAATTGTGGCAATTATCACGTCCACATAATTCAATGGTGGCAATTATCACGTCCACATAATTCATTCGAGGAATGTTTTGCTTGTGTCTATCTCGTCAAACATTTATAAAAGCATTTCATGTATTTGCAGTTCAAAATGTATTTTGAAAGCATTTAATAAAGCAGTTGTAAAAGTAGCGCATGTATTCTCAGTCCCAAAAATGTAAAGAGTAAAAGGGAATCAAATGAACTCACGCATATAAATATTGTAAAACAGTTAATAAAGCATTTGCATGTATTCTCAGCCCAAAAATGTAATGAGTAAAAAGGGAGCAAATGAACTCACCTAATGTATTTTGTAGTAAAAATACATATGACAACATTGAACAAGTATAAGGTTGGCCTCGGATTCACGACCCTATATCATTAACACATATAATTGTAATCGAACGAATTTATATATTATTAGTGATATACTTGTTATTTTAATAAATTATATGTTATATGTATTAAATATAGTTTTATGTAGCTAATTGTTATTTGGTAAAATAATATTAATAATAATAAATAAAAAGTTGTTTCATTCTATAATAATAATAATAGTTATAATAAAAATGGTAATTTTTATAAAAATGATACTTTTAATAATAATGAATACTAATAATAATAACTACAAAAATAATGATTTTACTAATAATAATACTAATACTTATGATAATAATTATAAAAATAAAATGATAAGAATAATAATAATAATAATAATAATAATAATAATAATAATAATAATAATAATAATAATAATAATAATAATAATAATAATAATAATAATAATAATACTACTACTACTACTACTAATAATAAAAATGATAAAAAAGGCTACCTTAATGTAACAAGCCCAAAAAAAATAAACACATCTGCCCAGGCTCGAACCCGCGACCTCTCGCTTAACAAACACACTCTCAACCACTGCTCCACTGGTTACTTTTTGTTTTAACCTACTCGATTATATATTTATTGTATATGAACCCGCTTAATTTCCTCTTAAATTAAAACCCAAATCATCATCATCTAGCCACATCATCTTCTATCAATATCATTATCATCATTAATCTTTTCATCAAATAAAAAAAACGAGGTAGCAGTACTCGTCAAGCAACAATAGTCGACCCAAGGGGAGTGTTGGGCCAATTAGAAATAAATTTTGAAATTAAATGTATATTGGGCTTCGGCCCATGCTTCATTAAGGTCCAAAACATAGTGACCCAATTTACAAATTTGTGGGTTTTGAGTTTGGTAACAGAAGAAGTTTTTTTTTTTGAACGGTTGTGGAAGTAGAAAGAGGAACAATTTCATACTGTATATATCATCATCAACCTCGTGAAATCATCATCTTAATTGTATCGTGGTCATCATCACCCTTATTGGTAACCATCATCACTCTCAAATATCATTCTTCATCACTATAAAAACAGGAAACGAGTAGCAACTATTATTGTGAAATATTATTTTCTTCTTCTTTCATAATTTCAGAAAATTGGAATAGCAGTTGAGTGCGTACGTGGTGATGGTTTATTTTGATGGTTGATCTTGATCAAGGATGGTGTTTGTAGGTGGCGATGGGTTCATGATCCTAACAGAAATAGAATTTAGAAACTCAAGGTGGTGATAGTGATTTTGTTTAATTATAAACCGAAATAAAAAGGTGGAGTGACCATGGTGGTTAATCTTGTAGCTCACGGTGGTTTAGTGATTACTATGGTGGTTAAATGTTGTCTTTGTTCCTAATCTGTCAACCAACACAGAAATACAATCGAGGAGTAGTAGTAGTTTTCAATGGAGATTGTCAGAGGAGAGGGAAAAAGATGGCGAGGTTATGGTAGTGATCGTGGTGGCTTATGTTAATGGGTTGTCGAACCAGTTGTTAAGTAGCAACAAGGTCGCAGCTGTAATTTAAGCAGTAATAGAACAAGGGAGTTTTAGGCTGATCGAATAAAAGGCTAGTATACAGAACCGAACAACAGGTGATGTTGGTGTTGTATAGAGATGAAAAGCAGCAGTAGAGTAACCATTATTTGTGTGGTGTTCGATGGTGGAGTTGGGGAGGTGTCATAGTACAGTTGTAGTAATGGTAATAAAAAGTAAACAAACCAAAACTCAATGGTTGTCATAGTCGAACCATAGCAGCCTTAATAGGTGGGTTTGGTCTTGCAATTGTAACAGGAACACAAGTATAGTTGTTTTGGTGATGATGAATTATAAAAGAAAGGTGATGGGTCTCAAGTAGTGCATAGCAAAAATAACACTATAATAATTAAATGATGATAAATGCATGTATGTGAAGGTACTTTTGTGATGGAGTCGACAATACAAAATAGCATAGAGAAAAATATAATGTGGTGGGGATATAATTTGGGATCTTTTCTTTTTCATTATGTGTCTTTTATAAGATTAAAGGTTACACTAGAAATGTTAAAATCATACAATAATAGTAAGTTTTGTGATCCATATGCATGAATCTGTATTGGAAAGAAAAAATAATAATAATTTAACCATTCATCTATTTCCTTTGGTCCACCATTTAATTTAACTTATACATAAAAAAATCTTTGCAACATGCTTTTAGAAAAGAAAAAAAAAATAATAGTTCATAGTGCAACAAAGGTATGAAAACAAAAGTAGAAACTAATTGTTAAAAGTATACACATGAGTAGAGATAACAAGGATGGTAGTGGGTTAATTTCATTCAATAACATAGTGATGCAGTGTATGTATATTATATTGGTTAAAGATTGAGTGCAAAAAAAAAAAATAAATAATAATATTATAAATATCTAGGATAAAATAAAAAAAATGTGAATACAATTTAGATTTTAATATTATATGCCGACACTTTAATAGTTTCAATTTCACGGACTGAAATATCGGGGTTCGTTGTTAATCAGTGGTGGATAAAAGTCTTCGGAAAAATCCTAAATTTTTAAATTAACTATATTTATTTATTTTGGTCATTATGGTATAAAATTCAGTCATTAATTTAATAAATAAAAATTACATCAACTGTCCCTCTCATTTATGGGTAAAATATAAAAAATGTTAAAATTAAATATTTAGATCCTAAATATACTTTTAATGAGCCTATAACTTATATAACTCATTTTCGGATCACCCTTTATTTAAAAATCATATAAGTTCGTTTTTAACTTGATTAATAACCACCAAGATGATAAACGAGTGCTAGGGGCGTTTATTAAATAAATTCTAAATTATATATATACAATGTACTTTTCATATATAGATAGATTTATAGTAATGTCATGTATTATTTTATTTACACCAATAAACTAACTCATATAAGTTTCTATTTCAAATAAATATATATATATATATATATATATATATATATATATATATATATATATATATATATATATTTACAGATAGTGGTTCGTGAATCGTCAGAAATAGTCGAAGGTTAAATGATTTCATAAACTGGTTCAAAAATTTTGAAATTTAATTTAATAATCTTTGCTTATCATGCCGAAACCATATAAAGATTAAGTTTAAATTTGATCGAAAATTTCCGGGTCGTCACAGTACCTACCCGTTAAAGAAATTTCGTCCCGAAATTTGAGTGTGATGGTCATGGCTAACAATAAAAATGTTTTTCTGACAAATACAAGTTAATAAATAGAGTTTTATCATTATTGAATAATATGGATGAAACGATTCGATGATGTGAAGTGTACGAGTGAAGCTGTCACAAAATAGTGAAATGAGGAAAAATCAAGTTTGTCTTAATCTTTGACGTAGTCATGGTTGAATCCCAGAATTCAAGGGATTTAAAGAAAATCTTTGAAATCTATAAGATCTGATTCTTCGGTGAATAGGGGAATTAAGATCTTTTTTTATAAATATGGTGATCTGTCTCGATTGCTCTGTCGGATGTTTCCATTATAAATTCATTTTTTCCATTCCATTAATTTTCACCACCTCAATACTTTCTTTCTTAGTTCATATATCCAAAAGATTGTGAAAATGCTTAATCCCGTTCTAATCCTTGATATTTTCTTAATTATTATTTCTGTCATCCTTCTTTTCAATCTTCCACCAGAAGAATCTGTTTACTTCTATTATTACCTTGGGGTGATACTATTCTTACTTCTACCGTGTTTCTATATTGCTATTCGTATTAATATCCACGGTTTGTAAACTCCATGTTGTTATTGGACTTTATATTTTCTCTTATATTCTGGAGCTCTTTGCCCTTTTTATTCTCTTCTCGACTTCTAGTAAAGCGAGTAATGGTCCAGAATTCATAAGTAGGGAGTTTCGAATGAACTTGATATTCTAGACAAGAAAGAATGTAATAGCACGATCTTGACTGGTTAAGTTACCAGAATTTCAGAGAAAAGATAGAACTATCAAGAAAAGATGTTCTTGATATAGTTATAGATTAGATAGAATATAAGAGTCGTGTAACATGGCACATGATGACGTTATGGTCTGTGAATTATCACGTTCCATTTAGAAACTCAGCATGACTTACTGTAATATAATCACGTTGATCAAGTGTCATTATATTATACTAACTCAGGCATCAGTTCCCAACACTACTTCAAAATCATTCATAACTCAATCTCAAATTTTTAAAGAAATTTAGAAATTAAAGTAGTTTCCTGTAGGATGTAATATAGATAGCACGAAGAGATAAATAATTTCAGATGAGAATATTTATGAAAATATCTTCAGAAATATCGAAGATATTTATGAAGATATTTGGAAATTCTAAGATCGAAGGTTGATGAAAAAAAATCCTTTCGCAAGGATTTAGAATAAATAAGGAGCAAGATATTCGCTGAAGAGTTCATCAGATACAGAATCATCTGAATTCGTTAAGTAAAGGTTTAGTCCTTGTGATTTGTCCACAGTCTCCTTTACAGTTTGCTCAATCCGTTTTTCAGTTCCAACTTTTCTGAGCTTTGCCAACATACTATCCTTTATTAACAAACTTTCGACGGTTAAGGTCATTTACAGTTTTAGCTGCTTCCTCGGCATTTTCAACATTCCAAGTATTGATTCGTGGACGGGGTGCTTTTCAGAATTTCAGAATGGAAGATCATATTTCTAAGAGATAGATGTAATATGTATACTTATAACTGTTGATGTAGTAACGCCGCGCGATTTCAAAATACTGATTGCTTGTTCTCGGTACTTGGTATAGCAATCCTTGTTATAAGATACGGATGATTATATGATAGGATTTCGATAAATATAATGATTTTTCAGAAAGTAAAGTTCAACAAAGTTGTTGATAAGTTTACTGCTAATGTGATGGAATATAAACGGTTCTCCGGTAACGATAATGAAAGGCAAACTTATATATCGAGGTTATAATAAAGCAAATTCAAATGAAAAGTCGAAGTTGACTTGCTGGAGCTGTGACAAAATTAGCTAATTTAAAAAAGAATTGCAACGTTATTTTTGGTAATAGCAATGCCAAAGGAACTAGCACATGTAGTGACCCGAACTTTTCCATGTTTATATATATTAATTGAGATTGATATTTACATGATTAAATGTTTCCAACATGTTAAGCAATCAAACTTGTTAAGACTTGATTAATTGAAATATGTTTCATATAGACAATTGACCACCCAAGTTGACCGGTGATTCACGAACGTTAAAACTTGTAAAAACTATATGATGACATATATATGGATATATATATAGTTAACATGATACTATGATAAGTAAACATATCATTAAGTATATTAACAATGAACTACATATGTAAAAACAAGACTACTAACTTAATGATTTTTAAACGAGACATATATGTAACGATTATCGTTGTAAAGACATTTAATGTATATATATCATATTAAGAGATATTCATACATGATAATATCATGATAATATAATAATTTAAAATCTCATTTGATATTATAAACATTGGGTTAACAACATTTAACAAGATCGTTAACCTAAAGGTTTCAAAACAACACTTACATGTAACGACTAACGATGACTTAACGACTCAGTTAAAATGTATATACATGTAGTGTTTTAATATGTATTTATACACTTTTGAAAGACTTCAATACACTTATCAAAATACTTCTACTTAACAAAAATGCTTACAATTACATCCTCGTTCAGTTTCATCAACAATTCTACTCGTATGCACCCGTATTCGTACTCGTACAATACACAGCTTTTAGATGTATGTACTATTGGTATATACACTCCAATGATCAGCTCTTAGCAGCCCATGTGAGTCACCTAACACATGTGGGAACCATCATTTGGCAACTAGCATGAAATATCTCATAAAATTACAAAAATATGAGTAATCATTCATGACTTATTTACATGAAAACAAATTAACATATCCTTTATATCTAATCCATACACCAACGACCAAAAACACCTACAAACACTTTCATTCTTCAATTTTCTTCATCTAATTGATCTCTCTCAAGTTCTATCTTCAAGTTCTAAGTGTTCTTCATAAATTCCAAAAGTTCTAGTTTCATAAAATCAAGAATACTTTCAAGTTTGCTAGCTCACTTTCAATCTTGTAAGGTGATCATCCAACCTCAAGAAATCTTTGTTTCTTACAGTAGGTTATCATTCTAATACAAGGTAATAATCATATTCAAACTTTGGTTCAATTTCTATAACTATAACAATCTTATTTTAAGTGATGATCTTACTTGAACTTGTTTTCGTGTCATGATTCTGCTTCAAGAACTTCGAGCCATCCAAGGATCCATTGAAGCTAGATCCATTTTTTCTCTTTTCCAGTAGGTTTATCCAAGGAACTTAAGGTAGTAATGATGTTCATAACATCATTCGATTCATACATATAAAGCTATCTTATTCGAAGGTTTAAACTTGTAATCACTAGAACATAGTTTAGTTAATTCTAAACTTGTTCGCAAACAAAAGTTAATCCTTCTAACTTGACTTTTAAAATAAACTAAACACATGTTCTATATCTATATGATATGCTAACTTAATGATTTAAAACCTGGAAACACGAAAAACACCGTAAAACCGGATTTACGCCGTCGTAGTAACACCGCGGGCTGTTTTGGGTTAGTTAATTAAAAACTATGATAAACTTTGATTTAAAAGTTGTTATTCTGAGAAAATTATTTTTATTATGAACATGAAACTATATCCAAAAATTATGGTTAAACTCAAAGTGGAAGTATGTTTTCTAAAATGGTCATCTAGACGTCGTTCTTTCGACTGAAATGACTACCTTTACAAAAACGACTTGTAACTTATTTTTCCGACTATAAACCTATACTTTTTCTGTTTAGATTCATAAAATAGGGTTCAATATGAAACCATAGCAATTTGATTCACTCAAAACGGATTTAAAATGAAGAAGTTATGGGTAAAACAAGATTGGATAATTTTTCTCATTTTAGCTACGTGAAAATTGGTAACAAATCTATTCCAACCATAACTTAATCAACTTGTATTGTATATTATGTAATCTTGAGATACCATAGACACGTATACAATGTTTCGACCTATCATGTCGACACATCTATATATATTTCGGAACAACCATAGACACTCTATATGTGAATGTTGGAGTTAGCTATACAGGGTTGAGGTTGATTCCAAAATATATATAGTTTGAGTTGTGATCAATACTGAGATACGTATACACTGGGTCGTGGATTGATTCAAGATAATATTTATCGATTTATTTCTGTACATCTAACTGTGGACAACTAGTTGTAGGTTACTAACGAGGACAGCTGACTTAATAAAATTAAAACATCAAAATATATTAAAAGTGTTGTAAATATATTTTGAACATACTTTGATATATATGTATATATTGTTATAGGTTCGTGAATCAACCAGTGGCCAAGTCTTACTTCCCGACGAAGTAAAAATCTGTGAAAGTGAGTTATAGTCCCACTTTTAAAATCTAATATTTTTGGGATGAGAATACATGCAGGTTTTATAAATGATTTACAAAATAGACACAAGTACGTGAAACTACATTCTATGGTTGAATTATCGAAATCGAATATGCCCCTTTTTATTAAGTCTGGTAATCTAAGAATTAGGGAACAGACACCCTAATTGACGCGAATCCTAAAGATAGATCTATCGGGCCCAACAAGCCCCATCCAAAGTACCGGATGCTTTAGTACTTCGAAATTTATATCATATCCGAAGGGTGTCCCGGAATGATGGGGATATTCTTATATATGCATCTTGTTAATGTTGGTTACTAGGTGTTCACCATATGAATGATTTTTATCTCTATGTATGGGATGTGTATTGAAATATGAAATCTTGTGGTCTATTATTATGATTTGATATATATAGGTTAAACTTATAACTCACCAACATTTTTGTTGACGTTTTAAGCATGTTTATTCTCAGGTGATTATTAAGAGCTTCCGCTGTCGCATACTTAAATAAGGACGAGATTTGGAGTCCATGCTTGTATGATATTGTGTAAAAACTGCATTCAAGAAACTTATTTTGTTGTAACATATTTGTATTGTAAACCATTATGTAATGGTCGTGTGTAAACAGGATATTTTAGATTATCATTATTTGATAATCTACGTAAAGCTTTTTAAACCTTTATTGATGAAATAAAGGTTATGGTTTGTTTTAAAATGAATGCAGTCTTTGAAAAACGTCTCATATAGAGGTCAAAACCTCGCAACGAAATCAATTAATATGGAACGTTTTTAATCAATAAGAACGGGACATTTCAGCACAGATACGTGTTAAACGTTTACTCAGGTTCTGAGTGTTTTCAGGTGTATAACTATATGCATCAATCTTTTCTTCCGTAGATGAAGTGCAGTTGGTTCATCCTCTCGATTGAGGTGTTTTCAAGAATCATGAAAAGTTTGAACGCAGATTGTAATCGTTAAGATACAAATGAGGTTTAAGATGAAATCAAGTGGCAAACTTGAAGAATTGTTCAGTTTCATATGTTATATTCAATATTTTAATTCATTTTAATTGTCCAATGTTATTAGTCCACAGTCGATAGTCCACAATTAACAGTCCAATAATTCATATATAGTTTAATATATAATATTCAAATTAATTAATACGTATCGTGACCCGTGTACATGTCTCAGACTCGATCACAACTCAAACTATATATATTATTGTAGAATCAACCTCAACCCTGCATAGCTAACTCCAGCATTACTGCATATAGAGTGTCTATGGTTATTCCAAATAATATATATAGATGCGTCGATATGATATGTCAAAACTGTAGTGACCCGAACTTTTCCATGTTTATATATATATTATATGAAATTGTTATTTACATGATTAAGTGTTTCCAACAAGTTAAGCAATCAAACTTGTTAAGACTTTATTAATTGAAATAGGTTTCATATAGACAATTGACCACCCAAGTTGACTGGTGATTCACGAACGTTAAAACTTGTAAAAACTATACGATGACATATATATGGTTATATATATATAGTTAACATGATTTTATTATAAGTATGTATCTCATTAGGTATTTTAACAATGAGTTATATACATAAAAATGAGACTATTAATTTTAAGAAACTCGAAAACGATATATATAACGATTATCGTTATAACAACGTCTTACTAGGTACATATGAATCATATTAAGATATTGATACACTTGGTTAATTATGTTAAATGATAAGTAAATATATTATTAAGTGTATTAACAATGAAATACATATGTAAAAATAAGACTACTAACTTAATGATTTCGAAACGAGACATATATGTAACGATTATCGTTGTAACGACATTTAACTGTATATATATCATACTAAGATATATTATATATCATAATATCATGATAATATAACAATTTAACATCTCATTTGTTATAATAAACAATGGGTTAACAACATTCAACAAGATCGTTAATCTAAAGGTTTCAAAACAACATTTACATGTAACGACTAACGATGACTTAACGACTCAGTTAAAATGTATATACATGTAGTGTTTTAATATGTATTTATACACTTTTGAAAGACTTCAAGACACTTATAAAAATACTTCTACTTAACAAAAATGCTTACAATTACATCCTCGTTCAGTTTCATCAACAATTCTACTCGTATGCACCCGTTTTCGTACTCGTACAATACACAGCTTTTAGATGTATGTACTATTGGTATATACACTCCAATGATCAGCTCTTAGCAGCCCATGTGAGTTACCTAACACATGTGGGAACCATCATTTGGCAACTAGCATGAAATATCTCATAAAATTACAAAAATATGAGTAATCAATCATGACTTATTTACATGAAAACAAAATTACATATCCTTTATATCTAATCCATACACCAACGACCAAAAACACCTACAAACACTTTCATTCTTCAATTTTCTTCATCTAATTGATCTCTCTCAAGTTCTATCTTCAAGTTCTAAGTGTTCTTCATAAATTCCAAAAGTTCTAGTTTCATAAAATAAAGAATACTTCCAAGATTGCAAGTTTACTTCCAAGTTTTCTAAATCCATTCCAAGTAATCATCCAAGATCAAGAAACCTTTGTTACTTAAAGTAGGTTATCTTTCTAATACAAGGTAATAATCATATTCAAACTTTAATTCAATTTCTATAACTATAACAATCTTATTTCGAGTGGAAATCTTACTTGAAATTGTTTTCGTGTCATGATTCTGCTTCAAGAACTTTCAAGCCATCCAAGGATCCTTTGAAGCTAGATCTATTTTTCTCATTTCCAGTAGGTTTATCCAAGGAACTTGAGATAGTAATGATGTTCATAACATCATTCTATTCATACATATAAAGCTATCTTATTCGAAGGTTTAAACTTGTAATCACTAGAACATAGTTTAGTTAATTCTAAACTTGTTCGCAAATAAAAGTTAATCCTTCAAACTTGACTTTTAAAATCAACTAAACACATGTTCTATATCTATATGATTTGCTAACTTAATGATTTAAAACCTGGAAACACGAAAAACACCGTAAAACCGGATTTACGCCGTCGTAGTAACACCGCGGGCTGTTTTGGGTTAGTTAATTAAAAACTATGATAAACTTTGATTTAAAAGTTGTTATTCTGGGAAAATGATTTTTATTATGAACATGAAACTATATCCAAAAATCATGGTTAAACTCAAAGTGGAAGTATGTTTTCTAAAATGGTCATCTAGACGTCGTTCTTTCGACTGAAATGACTACCTTTACAAAAACAACTTGTAACTTATTTTTCCGACTATAAACCTATAATTTTTCTGTTTAGATTCATAAAATAGAGTTCAATATGAAACCATAGCAATTTGATTCACTCAAAACGGATTTAAAATGAAGAAGTTATGGATAAAACAAGATTGGATAATTTTTCTCATTTTAGCTACGTGAAAATTGGTAACAAATCTATTCCAACCATAACTTAATCAACTTGTATTGTATATTATGTAATCTTGAGATACCATAGACACGTGTACAATGTTTTGACCTATCATGTCGACACATCTATATATATTTCGGAACAACCATAGACACTCTATATGTGAATGTTGGAGTTAGCTATACAGGGTTGAGGTTGATTCCAAAATATATATAGTTTGAGTTGTGATCAATACTGAGATACGTATACACTGGGTCGTGGATTGATTCAAGATAATATTTATCGATTTATTTCTGTACATCTAACTGTGGACAACTAGTTGTAGGTTACTAACGAGGACAGCTGACTTAATAAACTTAAAACATCAAAATATATTAAAAGTGTTGTAAATATATTTTGAACATACTTTGATATATATGTATATATTGTTATAGGTTCGTGAATCAACCAGTGGCCAAGTCTTACTTCCCGACGAAGTAAAAATCTGTGAAAGTGAGTTATAGTCCCACTTTTAAAATCTAATATTTTTGGGATGAGAATACATGCAGGTTTTATAAATGATTTACAAAATAGACACAAGTACGTGAAACTACATTCTATGGTTGAATTATCGAAATCGAATATGCCCCTTTTTATTAAGTCTGGTAATCTAAGAATTAGGGAACAGACACCCTAATTGACGTGAATCCTAAAGATAGATCTATTGGGCCTAACAAACCCCATCCAAAGTACCGGATGCTTTAGTACTTCGAAATTTATATCATATCCGAAGGGTGTCCCAGAATGATGGGGATATTCTTATATATGCATCTTGTTAATGTCGGTTACCAGGTGTTCACCATATGAATGATTTTTATCTCTATGTATGGGATGTGTATTGAAATATGAAATCTTGTGGTCTATTGTTACGATTTGATATATATAGGTTAAACCTATAACTCACCAATATTTTTGTTGACGTTTAAAGCATGTTTATTCTTAGGTGAATACTAAGAGCTTCCGCTGTTGCATACTAAAATAAGGACAAGATTTGAAGTCCATGTTTGTATGATATTGTGTAAAAACTGCATTCAAGAAACTGATTTCGATGTAATATATTTGTATTGTAAACCATTATGTAATGGTCGTGTGTAAACATGATATTTTAGATTATCATTATTTGATAATCTACGTAAAGCTTTTTAAACCTATATTTATGAAATAAAGGTTATGGTTTGTTTTAAAAATGAATGCAGTCTTTGAAAAACGTCTCATATAGAGGTCAAAACCTCGCAACGAAATCAATTAATATGGAACATTTTTAATCAATAAGAACGGGACATTTCAGTTGGTATCAGAGCGTTGGTCTTAGAGAACCAGAAAATTTGCATTAGTGTGTCTTATCGAGTTTGTTAGGATGCATTAGTGAGTCTGGACTTCGACCGTGTTTTCTTTAAAAATGATTGCTTAACATTTTTGTTGAAAACTATATATTATTAACATGTATATATTATGTGATATATTAATCTCTTAACATGTTTGATATTGTGTGATAGATGTCTACCTCAAGCACAAATCCCATTGACTCACCTAATAATAATGAAGAGTCGAATATATATTGGACTTATTCACAAGTTCCCGAAGAAGAACCGGAAGAAGAATCAGAACCGGAAGAAGAATCAGAACCGGAAGAGGAGGAACCGGAGGAGGAAATAGAACCGGTGGGGGAAATAATAAAATGGTTAAGTAAAAGAAAATCCTCAACCAACCGACCAAGGTTAATTATGGTCAATGGTGTTTCCGCCAAGGAAGCAAAATATTGGGAGGATTACCAATTCTCCGATGAATCGGATTCCGACGAGAATTCCGATGATGTTATAGAAATTACCCCAACTGAATTTAAAAAGGCAAAAGAAAATAATAAGGGAAAGGGCATAAAAATAGAGAAATCTAATTCCAACCCCGATGAACTTTATATGTATCGTCAACCCCCGAAGCCCTTAAGTTGTAACAATGACCCGGGAACCTCTAAACCACCAGGTTTTTCTAAACCGTTGTGGAAAACGACAGCTCGTATTAGGGGAACATCATATATCCCTAGAAACTTGGCAAAACGAACCAAAACCAAAGAAGAAGAAACGAGCGAGTCAGAATAAGATAGTTGTATTCGTGTGGTGTAATATATGTAATATAGTGTGCTTATGCTTTATGATATATGTAAAAATTGCTTGTATTAATAAGTATTTTTTTATGAATCTAACTCTTGTCTATTTTACAGTATAAAAACACAAAATAGATAGACAACCCAATATTTTAAGAGACCTACCCGGAGACATGATTGATGAAATCTTGTCTAGAGTCGGTCAGAATTCTTCGGCACAACTATTTACGGCGAAATTAGTTTGTAAGACATTCGAAGAACGTTCCAAGAATGTCTTGGTTTATAAGAGACTTTCGTTTGAAAGATGGGGGATATCACATTGGGAAACCCATAAGTTACGATGTGTTCACTTTGACGCATATATTGCGAGGAACCCAAATGCTATTTTACGCAACGGGTTAAGAAATTATTTTGACTCAATGTATCCGAATATAGGACTTCATGATTTAGAAAAAGCGGCTAACATGCAACATAAAGAAGCATGCTATGCTTACGGGTTAGTAATGTTCGCTTCTCACCAAAGTGAGAAAAAGAACATCGGGCTACAACTATTAAACAAAACATTCCCACAAGTGACGGAGTCGGTAATTGGGGTAAGAAATGAGGTTTTTAGATTGTTAAGGGACTGTTGGATATTACGTAACCCTCGTCCCTTTGACGACGCTACAACACGCTGTATTATCAACGGCCATAACGGTTATGTTCCACAAGACCAAGGATGGGAAGTAGTCCTAGTAAAACCAGAATGCATGACTTGTTTCTGGACGTATGAATTACGTGTCTTTATTGCCTTTACTGAACAACTTGTGTACTAGCTAGAATTATCTTCACAACTATCTTGTGTCAAAGTTATTGTGTGCTATATTTCATGCTATATGTAAAATAAGCGGTATTGTAAGTTTGTAAAATATTGTGTAAAAGTTTGAACGCGAAATATTATTATAATCAGTTTTTCATATAGAATTGTAGTAGTTGAATTGTATATTAGCTACTAAGTATGAACTTAACGGGTAGGTACTATCCGAATTTAAACTTATAAAATGCTAATATGAAGAAAAAGCTTTTATAAATGAGTTCATATTATGCTACGAAATACTATTAACTACTCTTAATATCCTGTATGATTAACTTGTTCCATTTGACTATTTTGAAGGAAATGGCACCGACTACTCGACACACCGTGAATATGAATGAAGAGGAATTCCGTACTTTTCTAGCTTCAAACATAGCTGCGGTACAGGCTGCGCTACATACCAACAATAACCTTGGATCTAGCAGTACAGGAAATCGTGTAGGATGCACCTACAAAGAATTCACTGCCTGCAAACCTTTGGAATTTGATGGAACCGAAGGACCGATCGGATTGAAACGGTGGACCGAGAAGGTCGAATCGGTGTTTGCCATAAGTAAGTGTACTGAAGAGGACAAAGTGAAGTACGCTACGCATACCTTCACAGGTTCTGCGTTAACATGGTGGAATACCTATCTAGAGCAAGTGGGACAAGATGATGCTTACGCACTACCGTGGTCAGCATTCAAGCACTTGATGAACGAAAAGTACCGTCCCAGAACCGAGGTCAATAAGCTCAAGACATAACTTAGAGGGTTACGAACCCAAGGATTTGTTATTACCACATACGAAAGACGATTCACAGAATTGTACCTATTGTGTCCGGGAGCGTTCGAAGATGAGGAAGAGAAGATCGACGCGTTTGTGAAAGGATTACCGGAAAGAATCCAAGAAGATATAAGTTCACACGAGCCTGCCTCCATACAACAGGCATGTAGAATGGCTCACAAACTAGTGAATCAGATTGAAGAAAGAATTAAAGAACAGACTGCTGAAGAGGCCAATGTGAAGCAAGTCAAAAGAAAGTGGGAGGAAAATGGTGATAAGAATCACCAATACAATAACAACAACAATTACAACAATAATCGCAACAACTATCCCAACAATCGCAACATCAATCGCAACTACAACAAATGGCCCAACAACAACAACAACAACAACAGCAGCAGCAACTACAACAATCATCCCAACAACACTAACAACCGCAACAACAATAACAACAATCAGAAGCAGCTATGCCAAAGGTGTGAAAAGTATCACTCGGGGTTCTGCACCAAATTTTGCAACAAGTGTAAAAGAAATGGTCATAGCGCGGCGAAGTGTGAGGTCTACGGACCAGGGGTTAACAGAACGAAAGGAACAAATGGTGTCGGAACGAGTAATGGCGGAGCAAGTAGTGTCGGAGCAAGTTATGCCAATGTAGTTTGTTATAAATGTGGAAAACCGGGCCACATTATTAGAAATTGCCCGAACCAGGAGAACACGAATGGACAAGGCCGCGGAAGAGTTTTCAATATTAATGCAGCAGAGGCACAGGAAGACCCGGAGCTTGTTACGGGTACGTTTCTTATTGACAATAAATCTGCTTACGTTTTATTTGATTCGGGTGCGGATAGAAGCTATATGAGTAGAGATTTTTGTGCTAAATTAAGTTGTCCATTGACACCGTTGGATAGTAAATTTTTACTCGAATTAGCAAACGGTAAATTAATTTCAGCAGATAATATATGCCGAAATCGAGAAATTAAACTGGGTAGCGAAATATTTAAGATTGATTTGATACCAGTAGAGTAAGGGAGTTTTGATGTAATAGTTGGCATGGACTGGCTGAAGAAGGTGAAAGCAGAGATCGTATGTTATAAAAATGCAATTCGCATTGTACGAGAAGAAGGAGAACCCTTAATGGTGTACGGAGAAAAGGGCAACATGAAGCTACATCTTATTAGTAATTTGAAGGCACAAAAAGTAATAAGAAAAGGTTGCTATGCTGTTCTAGCACACGTCGAGAAAGTACAAACTGAAGAAAAGAGCATCAATGATGTTCCCGTCGCAAAAGAATTTCCCGATGTATTTCCGAAAGAATTACCGGGACTACCTCCACATCGATCTGTTGAATTTCAAATAGATCTTGTACCAGGAGCTACACCAATAGCTCGTGCTCCTTATAGACTCGCACCCAGCGAGATGAAAGAACTGCAAAGCCAACTGCAAGAACTATTAGAACGTGGTTTCATTTGACCAAGCACATCACCATGGGGAGCTCCTGTTTTGTTTGTCAAGAAGAAGGATGGTACATTTAGGTTGTGTATTGACTACAGAGAGTTGAACAAACTTACCATCAAAAACCGTTATCCACTGCCGAGAATTGACGACTTATTTGATCAACTACAAGGCTCGTCGGTTTATTCCAAGATCGATTTATGTTCTGGATATCATCAAATGCGAGTAAAGGAGGATGATATTCCAAAAACTGCTTTTAGGACGCGTTATGGTCATTACGAGTTTATGGTTATGCCGTTTGGATTGACTAACGCACCAGCTGTGTTCATGGACCTTATGAACCGAGTGTGTGGGCCATATCTTGACAAGTTTGTCATTGTTTTCATCGATGACATACTTATTTACTCAAAGAATGATCAATAGCACGAAGAACATTTGAGAAAAGTGCTAGAAGTATTGAGGAAAGAAAAACTGTACGCTAAGTTTTCAAAGTGTGCATTTTGGTTGGAAGAAGTTCAATTCCTCGGTCACATAGTGAACAAAGAAGGTATCCAGGTGGACCCGGCAAAGATCGAAACCGTTGAAAAGTGGGAAACCCCAAAAACTCCGAAGCATATACGTCAATTTTTAGGATTGGCTGGTTACTACAGAAGATTCATCCAAGATTTCTCCAAAATAGCAAAACCCTTGACTGCATTAACGCATAAAGGGAAGAAATTTGAATGGAAGAATGAACAAGAGAAGGCGTTTCAATTATTGAAGAAAAATCTAACTACGGCACCTATATTGTCATTGCCTGAAGGGAATGATGATTTTGTGATTTATTGTGACGCATCAAAGCAAGGTCTCGGTTGTGTATTAATGCAACGGACGAAGGTGATTGCTTATGCGTCTAGACAATTGAAAATTCACGAGCAAAATTATACGATGCATGATTTGGAATTAGGCGCGGTTGTTTTTGCATTAAAGACTTGGAGGCACTACTTATATGGGGTCAAAAGTATTATATATACCGACCACAAAAGTCTTCAACACATATTTAATCAGAAATAACTGAATATGAGGCAGCGTAGGTGGATTGAATTGTTGAATGATTACGACTTTGAGATTCGTTACCACCCGGGGAAGGCAAATGTGGTAGCCGACGCCTTGAGCAGAAAGGGCAGAGAACCCATTCGAGTAAAATCTATGAATATAATGATTCACACTAACCTTACTACTCAAATAAAGGAGGCGCAACAAGGAGTTTTAAAAGAGGGAAATTTAAAGGATGAAATACCCAAAGGATCGGAGAAGCATCTTAATATTCAGGAAGACGGAACCTGGTATAGGGCTGAAAGAATTTGGGTACCAAAATTTGGAGATATGAGAGAAATGGTACTTAGAGAAGCTCATAAAACCAGATACTCAATACATCCTGGAACGGGGAAGATGTACAAGGATCTTAAGAAACATTTTTGGTGGCCAGGTATGAAAGCCGATATTGCTAAATATGTAGGAGAATGTTTGACGTGTTCTAAGGTCAAAGCTGAACATCAGAAACCATCAGGTCTACTACAACAACCTGAAATCCTGGAATGGAAATGGGAAAACATTACCATGGATTTCATTACTAAATTGCCAAGGACTGCAAGTGGTTATGATTCTATTTGGGTAATAGTTGATCGTCTCACCAAGTCAGCACACTTCCTGCCAATAAGAGAAGATGACAAGATGGAGAAGTTAGCACGACTGTATTTGAAGGAATTCGTCTCCAGACATGGAATACCAATCTCTATTATCTCTGATAGGGATGGCAGATTTATTTCAAGATTCTGGCAGACATTACAGCAAGCATTGGGAACTCGTCTAGACATGAGTACTGCCTATCATCCACAAATTGATGGGCAGAGCGAAAGGACGATACAAACGCTTGAAGACATGCTACGAGCTTGTGTTATTGATTTCGAAAACAGTTGAGATCGACATCTACCGTTAGCAGAATTTTCCTACAACAACAGCTACCATTCAAGCATTGAGATGGCGCCGTTTGAAGCACTTTATGGTAGAAAGTGCAGGTCTCCGATTTGTTAGAGTGAAGTGGGGGATAGACAGATTACGGGTCCGGAGATAATACAAGAAACTACCGAGAAAATTATCCAAATTCAACAAAGATTGAAAACCGCCCAGAGTCGACAAAAGAGCTACGCGGACAGTAAAAGAAAAGATATAGAGTTTGAAATTGGAGAAATGGTCATGCTTAAGGTTTCACCTTGGAAAGGCGTTGTTCGATTTGGTAAACGGGGGAAACTAAATCCAAGGTACATTGGACCATTCAAGATTATAGATCGTGTCGGACCAGTAGCTTACCAACTGGAGCTAAATCAACAACTCGCGGCTGTACATAACACTTTCCACGTCTCAAATTTTAAGAAATGTTTTGCTAAAGAAGATCTCACTATTCCGTTGGACGAAATCCAAATCAATGAAAAACTTCAATTCATTGAAGAACCCGTCGAAATAATGGATCGTGAGGTTAAGAGACATAAACAAAACAAGATACCGATTGTTAAGGTTCAATGGAATGCTCGTAGAGGACCCGAGTTCACCTGGGAGCGTGAAGATCAGATGAAGAAGAAATACCCGCATTTATTTCCAGAAGATACATCAACACCTCCAACTGCTTAAAATTTCGGGATGAAATTTATTTAACGGGTAGGTACTGTAGTGACCCGAACTTTTCCATGTTTATATATATATTAAATGAAATTGTTATTTACATGATTAAGTGTTTCCAACATGTTAAGCAATCAAACTTGTTAAGACTTGATTAACTGAAATAGGTTTCATATAGACAATTGACCACCCAAGTTGACCGGTGATTCACGAACGTTAAAACTTGTAAAAACTATACGATGACATATATATGGTTATATATATAGTTAACATGATTTTATTATAAGTATGTATCTCATTAGGTATTTTAACAATGAGTTATATACATAAAAATGAGACTATTAATTTAAGAAACTCGAAAACGATACATATAACGATTATCGTTATAACAACGTCTTACTAGGTACATATGAATCATATTAAGATATTCATACACTTGGTTAATTATGTTAAATAATAAGTAAATATATTATTAAGTGTATTAACAATGAAATACATATGTAAAAATAAGACTACTAACTTAATGATTTCGAAACGAGACATATATGTAACGATTATCGTTGTAACGACATTTAACTGTATATATATCATACTAAGATATATTATATATCATAATATCATGATAATATAATATTTAACATCTCATTTGTTATAATAAACAATGGGTTAACAACATTCAACAAGATCGTTAATCTAAAGGTTTCAAAACAACATTTACATGTAACGACTAACGATGACTTAACGACTCAGTTAAAATGTATATACATGTAGTATTTTAATATGTATTCATACACTTTTGAAAGACTTCAAGACACTTATAAAAATACTTCTACTTAACAAAAATGCTTACAATTACATCCTCGTTCAGTTTCATCAACAATTCTACTCGTATGCACCCGTATTCGTACTCGTACAATATACAGCTTTTAGATGTATGTACTATTGGTATATACACTCCAATGATCAGCTCTTAGCAGCCCATGTGAGTCACCTAACACATGTGGGAACCATCATTTGGCAACTAGCATGAAATATCTCATAAAATTACAAAAATATGAGTAATCATTCATGACTTATTTACATGAAAACAAAATTACATATCCTTTATATCTAATCCATACACCAACGACCAAAAACACCTACAAACACTTTCATTCTTCAATTTTCTTCATCTAATTGATCTCTCTCAAGTTCTATCTTCAAGTTCTAAGTGTTCTTCATAAATTCCAAAAGTTCTAGTTTCATAAAATCAAGAATACTTCCAAGATTGCAAGTTTACTTCCAAGTTTTCTAAATCCATTCCAAGTAATCATCCAAGATCAAGAAACCTTTGTTACTTACAGTAGGTTATCTTTCTAATACAAGGTAATAATCATATTCAAACTTTAATTCAATTTCTATAACTATAACAATCTTATTTCGAGTGGAAATCTTACTTGAAATTGTTTTCGTGTCATGATTCTGCTTCAAGAACTTTCAAGCCATCCAAGGATCCTTTGAAGCTAGATCTATTTTTCTCATTTCCAGTAGGTTTATCCAAGGAACTTGAGGTAGTAATGATGTTCATAACATCATTCTATTCATACATATAAAGCTATCTTATTCGAAGGTTTAAACTTGTAATCACTAGAACATAGTTTAGTTAATTCTAAACTTGTTCGCAAATAAAAGTTAATCCTTCTAACTTGACTTTTAAAATCAACTAAACACATGTTCTATATCTATATGATATGCTAACTTAATGATTTAAAACCTGAAAACACGAAAAACACCGTAAAACCGGATTTACGCCGTCGTAGTAACACCGCGGGCTGTTTTGGGTTAGTTAATTAAAAACTATGATAAACTTTGATTTAAAAGTTGTTATTCTGGGAAAATGATTTTTATTATGAACATGAAACTATATCCAAAAATCATGGTTAAACTCAAAGTGGAAGTATGTTTTCTAAAATGGTCATCTAGATGTCGTTCTTTCAACTGAAATGACTACCTTTACAAAAACGACTTGTAACTTATTTTTCCGACTATAAACCTATACTTTTTCTGTTTAGATTCATAAAATAGAGTTCGATATGAAACCATAGCAATTTGATTCACTCAAAACGGATTTAAAATGAAGAAGTTATGGGTAAAACAAGATTGGATAATTTTTCTCATTTTAGCTACGTGAAAATTGGTAACAAATCTATTCCAACCATAACTTAATCAACTTGTATTGTATATTATGTAATCTTAAGATACCATAGACACGTATACAATGTTTCGACCTATCATGTGTGACGATCGCTCCAAATCCATATGGACGAACACGTCATTCATCGATTTCATTGCGAGGTATTTGACCTCTATATGATACGTTTTGTAAACATTGCATTCTTTTGAAAAGGCACATCATAAATGAATATTTAAATCAAAGGTTTTCGACATCTGATGATTTCTACATATAGACAATCACCGTAAATAATAGTTTACAATAGTACTTCCATTGACAATGCAGTCAAAATAAGATACATGGTGATGATTTAGTGAATGCAACGTTTCCTTGATAAATATGCCATGTAAGACTCCATGCACATAGCTTGTCTAACATATAAGTAAACAGCGGAAGACTTCTAGGAACCTGAGAATAAACATGCTAACAAGTGTCAACACAAAGGTTGGTGAGTTCATAGTTTTAGTGTTTCGCATAATCTGTATATAAAGGTGGATCACAAGATTTCAGTTGTTCAATCCAGAAACGTTTATCAAAATATTCTGCGAAATTGAGCACCCTGGTAACTAAACTTAACGTATATATAATTTGTACCCTTTGTATAATCATCTTAATAATACACGCAAACCAACGTGTACGCTTCTCAAATAGCATACGTCTGTTAAAAGGCTAGTGCTCTAGCTCGGACGGGGATATCAAGCCCTATGGATCCATATACAACTACTCGCGCCCACCAGTTCTTATAACTGGCAGTTACTAGTTACCAAAGCTAAGGGATTTTCGGTTCAAACTCAGTGTAGAATTTAGTATGTACTTGTATCCATTGTGTTTAAAATAAAGTGCATGTATTCTCAGCCCAAAAATATATATTGCAAAAGCAATTAAAAAGGGAGCAATGAAACTCACGCATATAAATATTGTAAAACAGTTAATAAAGCATTTGCATGTATTCTCAGCCCAAAAATGTAGAGAGTAAAAGGGATCTTATGAAACTCACCTTAGCCGCATAAAAAGTCGTTCACCAAAATGTGACCGAAACTCGGATTACCAAATAACCGTAGATCTCAACCTAGAGAACATAAGTTGGTCAATAATTGTTTATCAAGCTAGGTCAGGTCATAGTGTATCACAATCCTAATGCTCGAGATCGACATACAATAGTTATCAAAAGTTATTTCAAAAAGTCAATCTGACTCCATACAATAGTTGAATGATCATGGCAATCGAATCATTTTAATATTTTACATAGTTTTCCAATTCTTGTAAAATTAAACTATAGTTTTTATAAGGCTTTAAAATATGATAAAACAATCAGTTTTGACAATTGTTCAATAAAACGAGACGTGCCTTATATAAGATTTCAGTTACTCGGTTGGTAATATTTAAAAATCCATTTTATCAATCTCGTAAACAAGTTGTTTATATCTTAATTGCAGATTCAAAAGCAATTTCAATTAACGTCAATCATAATTCAGTTGATCATATCTTTTAATCCGTTCATCGAAGCTATTCGATATCTAAATGAAAAGTTATTGATTTTTCGCCAGCTTTCCAAAAACATGTATATCATATACCTTTTACCAGTAATATATGTATTTAATTCGTGATTCATTATAACTGTTTAACGACGAAATTTAGCATACAAGCATGTATAAATATATATACTCGAGCACTGGACATGGATACACAATTAATATATAAAAGATAAAATATGAGTGCTTACGTATCAATATTGAGATTCAATATTGTAGGAAAGTACGTAAACGTAACGGAGATGATAAACACTAGGTTTGACTTTACGAGCATAATCCCCAAATCATACCCATAAGTTCCATAGCTATAACTCATAATTTCCTTAGCTCTATCCCGCTCGAAAAACCATTTTGAAAGTGAGAAGCTCATGACCTCGTCGTAGTATTTTATGTATAATATTACTAAAAATATTAAGATTAATAATAATAATAATAATAATAATAATCTTAATAATATAATAATAATAATAATAATAATAATTAATATAAATAATAAATAATAATAATATTACACATGGAGTAATATGCAGAAACTGGACTTTTATAGGCAACTTTTTGAAATCTGATGCCCATGCGATCGCATGGGTTTTTAGTGTATTTGCCATGCGATCGCATGGCCGCCTGATCCAGCTCAAAATGTTTTTGTTTTCTTGTTTGTCGACATATTATTATATAATATATATAATATATATAATTTAAATAATTAATTATATATTATATTAAATTCATGTGCATAGTTGACTTGTAATTTTCGTTCCGATGACCCGTACATTGTCACTCGACTTATGTCCCGATTCCGGTTTCTCGAACGCATTTTTGTACGCTTAGAAAACTCGCAATTTACGTTTTGTGACTCGTACCTTTGTCAAAATATAGTCTTAAATTATCAATAAACTATATCATTCAAAGTGTATCTTAAACTTTCGAGTGTTTTGGTCATTTACTTCTATAAATCATTGTCTCGCTATTTGTTGATATATATATATATAATAACAAATCGTTTTATGACCAAGTTAATATATATTTTCAACATTCATAAACACGTTTTAAATATACGTCGCAAGTTATTCATACAATTAATATTCCATCTTATCATATATATTCAAATAAATATTTAAACCAATAAGTTTAATGTACGGGATTAAACAATTAAAACTTTATTACGTTTTCAAGTTATAGTATATATATGTATCTATTTACATGTAATGGTTCGCGAATCGGTGAGAACAACCGAAGGGTACTTGAATAGTTCAAAAATTTTGAGATTCGGTTTTACAGACTTTGCTTATCGTGTCGGAAACGTTAAATCATTTAAAGATAAAGTTTAAATTTGGTCAGAAATTTCTGGGTCATCACAGTACCTACCCGTTAAAGAAATTTCGTCCCGAAATTTGAGTGAGGTTGTCATGGCTAACAATAAAAATGTTTTTATGACGAATATGAGTCGATAAATAGAGTTTTATCACCGTTGAATAATATGGATAAAACAATCCAATTACTTGAAGCGTATGAGAGAAGCTGTCGTAATAAAGTGAAATGGAGAATAGAGATTCATCTTAACTTTTGACGTATTAACGATTGATTTCCGGAATTTAAGGAATAGAAAATCTTCATAATCTATATAAGATTTGATTCTTCGAAATTTGTGGAAATTAGGATTTTCTTTGATTAAATGCGTAATCTGCCTCGATTACTATGTCTGATATTTCGCTATAAATTGACCTCTTCCGTTTCATTTCTTTCACCACTCCTACATCTTCTTTCTTATTTCATACATCCCAATAGATTGTGAAAATGCTTAATCCAGTTCTAATTCTTGATATTTTCTTGGCTATCGTATCCTTCATTCTTCTTTTTCATCTGCCACCAGAGGAGGTTATTTTCTTCTACTATTACCTTGGGGTTATAGTGTTTTTCATTCTCCCGTGTCTTTATATTGCTATACGCATTGATATACACGGTTTGTAATTTCATGTTTGTTATCGGGCTTTATATCTCCCCTTATATTTCAATGTCCCTACTTCTGTCTTCTATAATCATTGTCATTCACGGTTAATACTCCCTCTTATTTGCTGCGATTTATACTCCAATTTCTATTTCGGAGCTTTGTCCCTTCGTTTCTTCTTCTTGCGATTACGCATCTCTTGTAATGGTCCAGAATTCGTAGTTATGGAGTTTTGGATAAACATAGTTAATGTTCTAAGAAAGAAACGGTAATGGCACAATCTGACTTGTCAAATTACCAGAATATCCGGAAAAGACCGAATCATCAAGAAATATATTTTCTTGATATATTTAGAGATTATATGGAATGAAAGAGTTATGTAACATGGTTTATGATGAGGGTGGGATCTGTGAACCTTTATCAAGTTCCATTAGAAACTCAGCATGACTTACTGTAATATAATCACGTTGATCAAGTGTCATTATATTATACTAACTCATGCTTCAATTCCCAACATTACTTTAAAACATCTATTTTTCGAATTTTTCAGATTTTAGAAACTAAAATAGTTTCTTTTATGATGTAACAAAGATAGCGCGAAGAGATGAATGATTTCAGATAAGAATGGTTATAAAAAAAATATCTTCAGAAATATGGAGGATATTTATAATGGAAGATACGATGATATCTTAGAATATTTAAGATAAGATGATGATGAAGAATATTGTCCGCAAAGGTTTTAGAGTAAGGAGCAAGGTATTTGCTAAGGATTTCAGCAGACACTGAATCATTTGTATTCTTTGAAGGTAGATTTCGTTTTTGTGATTTGTCCACAGCCTCCTTCATGGTCTGCTCAATCCGTTTTCCAGTTCCAAACCTTCTCTTTTCGCAGCTTTACCACCATACTATTCTTTATCATCAAACTTTGGACTGTTAAGGTCGTTTACAGTTTTTGCTGCTTCATCAGCATTTTTCCAAAATAAGGAGAACTAGTTTCGTAGTTTGGGGTGTTTTTCAGAAACTTCACATTTGAAGTATGTAAGTCTAGAAGACAGATGTTATCTATATATAACTGTTGTCGTAGAAAATGCTGCGAGATTCAAAATACTGATTGCTAATTCTCGGTGGTTGGTATGGCATTTATTGTTACAAGATGTGGATGAGTACATGATAGGGTTTCAATGAGTATAAGGATTTTTCAAAAGGTCAAGGATTAATAAAGTTGTTGATAAATTTACTGCTAATGTGGTGGAACATGAAAGGTTCCCCGGTAACAAGAACGTATATGTCAAGGTTATAATAAGGCTAATCTGAAAAGTCGAAGTTGACTAGTTGGAAGTGTGATAAAACTGGATACTTTGAAAAGGGATTGCAAGATTATTTTCGGTAAAAATAACGCTAAAGGATCTTGTAAAGTTTTGAAGTCAAAGTATAGCTTTGAAAGATGTAGAGATCTAAGAATGATGTTACTAGTTCAGAGTTATGACTTGGATTATGTTCTGTCAGAATATGTAATCAAATTTGGATGAGGATGATTGCTTTGATTTTTATAAAAGAATATATATTGTTGTGAAAGTAGTGAGTATAGTTGATGATTTGTTGAATCAGAATCGAAGACTGTAACATATTAATTGTGAATTTATATATCTCTCGGGTATTACCTACCCGTTAAAATATTCTCACCATTAACAGTTTGTATAAAAGAATTTTCTTAATTACAATCTTCATGAAAATATACCTACATATATATTTTCCTTAGATGTAATCATGGATTTAATGAGTTAACATAATATTAATCTCATCTGGTTTTTGACTAGGACTAGAATATATAATCTCTAAAACTTTTAGAAACTACATATTCTCTGCAAAATATTTCTTCGGTGAAGTTATGAATCAATACTTCATCGTTTGTTGTTGTTGGTATTATTGATGCCGGTGATTCTGCTGGTGCTTATAACCTTTGCACCATATTCTCCAAAGCCACTACCCGAGTGCGAAGCTCGTTGACTTCTTCTACTACACCGGGATGATTGTCGGTTCGGACGAGCAGATGAATAAGATTCAGAATTCGAGATAGTATATTATCGTGACGAGATACTCTGGAAATGAGAGAGAAAATAGTGCCTCGAACAGGTTCGCCGGTAAGTGCTTCAGGTTCTTCGCCAAGAGGGAAATGTGGTTAATGGAAGGGATCACCTTCTTCTTGTCTCCAATGACTAAGCAGGCTACGAACCCATCCCCAATTCATCCAGAATAGGTGATGGCTGATTGGTTGATCCATTCCGGTTACACTGTCTTCGGAATTCAGGTGAATATCCATATCGGAATAGCTGTCAAAGTTTAAGGAATTTGAACTAGATACTGGATCCATCTTGTATAATTAGGGAGATGATTTTTGATATGAATCATATTATAGAATTTAGTTTGGTATTCTTCAATACATAATTTACATATGTATATATAATACCAAATTCCATAAATCACGGAGAAATTTTCGGAAGATGTCAGGAAAAGTTTACAGTAACAGATACGCTAAGATATGAATTTTTGTCTATACACTATTTATGCAATAAATGCAGGAAAACGTGTCTAGACTTAAGAATGATAAGCATGTAATATCCGACAAGAAATGATAAGCAAAACTTTTAACATGCAGACACGGTCGAAGTCCAGACTTACTAATGCATCCTAACAACTATCAGTTAGACACACTCGTGCAAGACCTGGTTCACTAGGACCAACGCTCTGATACCAACTGTGACGATCGCTCCAAATCCATATGGACGAACACGTCATTCATCGATTTCATTGCGAGGTATTTGACCTCTATATGATACGTTTTGTAAACATTGCATTCTTTTGAAAAGGCACATCATAAATGAATATTTAAATCAAAGGTTTTCGACATCTGATGATTTCTACATATAGACAATCACCGTAAATAATAGTTTACAATAGTACTTCCATTGACAATGCAGTCAAAATAAGATACATGGTGATGATTTGGTGAATGCAACGTTTCCTTGATAAATATGCCATGTAAGACTCCATTCACATAGCTTGTCTAACATATAAGTAAACAGCGGAAGACTTCTAGGAACCTGAGAATAAACATGCTAACAAGTGTCAACACAAAGGTTGGTGAGTTCATAGTTTTAGTGTTTCGCATAATCTGTATATAAAGGTGGATCACAAGATTTCAGTTGTTCAATCCAGAAACGTTTATCAAAATATTCTGCGAAATTGAGCACCCTGGTAACTAAACTTAACGTATATATAATTTGTACCCTTTGTATAATCATCTTAATAATACACGCAAACCAACGTGTACGCTTCTCAAATAGCATACGTCTGTTAAAAGGCTAGTGCTCTAGCTCGGACGGGGATATCAAGCCCTATGGATCCATATACAACTACTCGCGCCCACCAGTTCTTATAACTGGCAGTTACTAGTTACCAAAGCTAAGGGATTTTCGGTTCAAACTCAGTGTAGAATTTAGTATGTACTTGTATCCATTGTGTTTAAAATAAAGTGCATGTATTCTCAGCCCAAAAATATATATTGCAAAAGCAATTAAAAAGGGAGCAATGAAACTCACGCATATAAATATTGTAAAACAGTTAATAAAGCATTTGCATGTATTCTCAGCCCAAAAATGTAGAGAGTAAAAGGGATCTTATGAAACTCACCTTAGCCGCATAAAAAGTCGTTCACCAAAATGTGACCGAAACTCGGATTACCAAATAACCGTAGATCTCAACCTAGAGAACATATGTTGGTCAATAATTGTTTATCAAGCTAGGTCAGGTCATAGTGTATCACAATCCTAATGCTCGAGATCGACATACAATAGTTATCAAAAGTTATTTCAAAAAGTCAATCTGACTCCATACAATAGTTGAATGATCATGGCAATCGAATCATTTTAATATTTTACATAGTTTTCCAATTCTTGTAAAATTAAACTATAGTTTTTATAAGGCTTTAAAATATGATAAAACAATCAGTTTTGACAATTGTTCAATAAAACGAGACGTGCCTTATATAAGATTTCAGTTACTCGGTTGGTAATATTTAAAAATCCATTTTATCAATCTCGTAAACAAGTTGTTTATATCTTAATTGCAGATTCAAAAGCAATTTCAATTAACGTCAATCATAATTCAGTTGATCATATCTTTTAATCCGTTCATCGAAGCTATTCGATATCTAAATGAAAAGTTATTGATTTTTCGCCAGCTTTCCAAAAACATGTATATCATATACCTTTTACCAGTAATATATGTATTTAATTCGTGATTCATTATAACTGTTTAACGATGAAATTTAGCATACAAGCATGTATAAATATATATACTCGAGCACTGGACATGGATACACAATTAATATATAAAAGATAAAATATGAGTGCTTACGTATCAATATTGAGATTCAATATTGTAGGAAAGTACGTAAACGTAACGGAGATGATAAACACTAGGTTTGACTTTACGAGCATAATCCCCAAATCATACCCATAAGTTCCATAGCTATAACTCATAATTTCCTTAGCTCTATCCCGCTCGAAAAACCATTTTGAAAGTGAGAAGCTCATGACCTCGTCGTAGTATTTTATGTATAATATTACTAAAAATATTAAGATTAATAATAATAATAATAATAATAATAATCTTAATAATATAATAATAATAATAATAATAATAATAATAATAATAATAATAATTAATATAAATAATAAATAATAATAATATTACACATGGAGTAATATGCAGAAACTGGACTTTTATAGGCAACTTTTTGAAATCTGATGCCCATGCGATCGCATGGGTTTTTAGTGTATTTGCCATGCGATCGCATGGCCGCCTGATCCAGCTCAAAATGTTTTTGTTTTCTTGTTTGTCGACATATTATTATATAATATATATAATATATATAATTTAAATAATTAATTATATATTATATTAAATTCATGTGCATAGTTGACTTGTAATTTTCGTTCCGATGACCCGTACGTTGTCACTCGACTTATGTCCCGGTTCCGGTTTCTCGAACGCATTTTTGTACGCTTAGAAAACTCGCAATTTACGTTTTGTGACTCGTACCTTTGTCAAAATATAGTCTTAAATTATCAATAAACTATATCATTCAAAGTGTATCTTAAACTTTCGAGTGTTTTGGTCATTTACTTCTATAAATCATTGTCTCGCTATTTGTTGATATATATATATATAATAACAAATCGTTTTATCACCAAGTTAATATATATTTTCAACATTCATAAACACGTTTTAAATATACGTCGCAAGTTATTCATACAATTAATATTCCATCTTATCATATATATTCAAATAAATATTTAAACCAATAAGTTTAATGTACGGTATTAAACAATTAAAACTTTATTACGTTTTCAAGTTATAGTATATATATGTATCTATTTACATGTAATGGTTCGCGAATCGGTGAGAACAACCGAAGGGTACTTGAATAGTTCAAAAATTTTGAGATTCGGTTTTACAGACTTTGCTTATCGTGTCGGAAACGTTAAATCATTTAAAGATAAAGTTTAAATTTGGTCAGAAATTTCTGGGTCATCACATCATGTCGACACATCTATATATATTTCGGAACAACCATAGACACTCTATATGTGAATGTTGGAGTTAGCTATACAGGGTTGAGGTTGATTCTAAAATATATATAGTTTGAGTTGTGATCAATACTGAGATACGTATACACTGGGTCGTGGATTGATTCAAGATAATATTTATCGATTTATTTCTGTACATCTAATTGTGGACAACTAGTTGTAGGTTACTAACGAGGACAGCTGACTTAATAAACTTAAAACATCAAAATATATTAAAAGTGTTGTAAATATATTTTGAACATACTTTGATATATATGTATATATTGTTATAGGTTCGTGAATCAACCAGTGGCCAAGTCTTACTTCCGGACGAAGTAAAAATCTGTGAAAGTGAGTTATAGTCCCACTTTTAAAATCTAATATTTTTGGGATGAGAATACATGCAGGTTTTATAAATGATTTACAAAATAGACACAAGTACGTGAAACTACATTCTATGGTTGAATTATCGAAATCGAATATGCCCCTTTTTATTAAGTCTGGTAATCTAAGAATTAGGGAACAGACACCCTAATTGACGCGAATCCTAAAGATAGATCTATTGGGCCTAACAAACCCCATCCAAAGTACCGGATGCTTTAGTACTTCGAAATTTATATCATATCCGAAGGGTGTCCCGGAATGATGGGGATATTCTTATATATGCATCTTGTTAATGTCGGTTACCAGGTGTTCACCATATGAATGATTTTTATCTCTATGTATGGGATGTGTATTGAAATATGAAATCTTGTGGTCTATTGTTACGATTTGATATATATAGGTTAAACCTATAACTCACCAACATTTTTGTTGACGTTTAAAGCATGTTTATTCTCAGGTGAATACTAAGAGCTTCCGCTGTTGCATACTAAAATAAGGACAAGATTTGGAGTCCATGTTTGTATGATATTGTGTAAAAACTGCATTCAAGAAACTGATTTCGATGTAATATATTTGTATTGTAAACCATTATGTAATGGTCGTGTGTAAACAGGATATTTTAGATTATCATTATTTGATAATCTACGTAAAGCTTTTTAAACCTTTATTTATGAAATAAAGGTTATGGTTTGTTTTAAAAATGAATGCAGTCTTTGAAAAACGTCTAATATAGAGGTCAAAACCTTGCAACGAAATCAATTAATATGGAACGTTTTTAATCAATAAGAACGGGACATTTCAAAAATCTTGTATGCGTGTCCCGATATTTAAATTGCGTAAAAAAATAACAGAAATTAAATGAAGATAAATAAAATTGCGAGAATTAAAATTGCGATAAATAAAATGCTATAATTAAATTGCGATAAATAAAATGTAATCAGTTAGCTAGGAACAGTTAGCGTGGATTCTTAACAAAATTTCTCATAATTAATTTGTTTATTTCTAACAAATTTTATTTTGTCCAATGTTTTTTTCATTATGCCACTTGTTGGATTCTGATAAATCAAAATCCAAATATGAAATTGAATGAAAATGGTTATTCTGTGGTGAACGGATTCGTATATCTATGGATGTAAGTAGGATAGTAATTAACTGTTGAATCACATTCGAAGAATGTAGAGTGTAACTTATTAATGTGAAATCCAAATATTCCTCGGGTATTACCTACCCGTTAAAATATTTTCACCATTAACAGTTTGTACAAAAGAATTTTTAATTACAATCTTTATGAAAACATATATACATATATATTTTTTTCAGATGTAATCATGGATTTAATGAGTTAATATGATATTAATCTCATTTGATTTATCGTTAGAACTAGAATACATAATCTCTAAAACATTAGAAATTATCTAATCTTCATGTAGAACGAAGATAAATGATGAAGAACGATTCGTAGAATGATGATTATGCTCGAGGTGCATAATGAGATGTTGAGACGCGTGATGTTAAAACTTGGGTTGTTGGTGGTACTGTTGATGCCGGTGATGTTGCTGAAGCTGGTACGTTTTGCACCATATTTTCCAAGGCTACAATTCAGGCGTGAAGCTCGTTGACTTCTGCTATTACTCTGGGATGATTGGCGGTTGAAACAAGCGGATGAATAAGGTTCAGAATTTGGGACATCATATAATCGTTGTGAGATATCCTGGCAATGAGAGTGAATATGGTGTTTCGTACAGGTTCGCCGGTAAGTGCTTCAGGTTCTCCACCAAGAGGTGAATTCGGTTGGTGGAAGGGATCGCCTTCTACGCGTCTCCATTGATTAAGTCGACTACGAACCCATCAGATGAATTGGGGATGGCTGATTGATTGATTCATTCTGGTGACACCGCTTTCGGAGCTTAGGTGAATATCCATGTCGGAATAGCTGTCGGAATAACTATCGGAATAGCTATCGAAATCTGAGGGACTCGAACTGGTCGAGGGATGCATCTCGTACAATCAAATGAAGGATTTTCGATAAGAAATAGATTATAGGATGTAGATTAGTACCCTGCAATACATAATTTACATATGCATATATAATACTAAAATCCCATAAGTTACGGAGGAATTTTCGGAATATGTCAGGCAAAGTTACAGTAACAGATACGCTAAGATATGAAGTAGCAGATACACTAAGATATGAATTTATCTATACACTATATATGCAATAGAGGTAGTAAGACGTGTCTAGACTTTAAGGATGATAAGCAAATAATTTTTCGACACTAAATGATAAGCAAAACTTTTGACATGCAGACACGGTCGAAGTCCAGACTCACTAATGCATCTAAACATCTATCAGTTAGACACACTAATGCAAGACCTGGTTCGCTAAGACCACCGCTCTGATACCAACTGAAAGGACCCGTCCTAATCCATCCGGACGAATACATTACATTTGGTTACATCGCGAGGTACTTGACCTCTATATGATACATTTTACAAACATTGTATTCGTTTTTAAAAGAAAAACTTTCTTTACATCGAAAGTTGACGGCAAGCATACTATTTCATAATACCTCCAACTATAATTGACTTAATAATAATCTTGATGAACTCAACGACTCGAATGCAACGTCTTTTGAAATATGTCATGAATGACTCCAAGTAATATCTCTAATATGAGCAAATGCACAGCGGAATATTTCTTTCATACCTGAGAATAAACATGCTTTCAAGTGTCAACCAAAAGGTTGGTGAGTTCATAGGTTTATCATAAAACAATAAAATTCATCATTTTGATAGACCACAAGATTTAAATCCTGCATGGTACAAATGGGCCCGAATCCTATACCCACCTGTAATGTACATGCGATATCTTTTAAATACAGTACACCTTTCTCGTGTACGAAATCATCTTTCATAAATCTTAGTAACCGTACACAAATCTCGTGCATAAAAATAACATACACATAACTTGTGTATAAAATCATTCTCTCGATACATAACATTCACTTTTCATTGCTTTCATAGCTTGGCTTGGTAACCGACCTTAACATATAATGCGCATAATAATATCCCCAAAACAGAACATCTCGTCTGTATAATAATCATATAAACTTCGAAGTACTAAACACCACGCCCACTAGCCCTTCCGTCTAGTGAACATTCTGGGTGGGGGTGTTAAACCTGGTAGCTACCTTTAGGATTCGCGTTAATTAGGCGTGCACAAATTCTCAAAATTAGTGATGTTCCCTAATTCTTAGGTTACCAAGCAATAATAATCTGGGGAAAATATTCATATCAATTGTGGCAATTATCACGTCCACATAATTCAATGGTGGCAATTATCACGTCCACATAATTCATTCGAGGAATGTATTGCTTGTGTCTATCTAGTCAAACATTTATAAAAGCATTTCATGTATTTGCAATTCAAAATATATTTCGAAAGCATTTAATAAAGCAGTTGTAAAAGTAGCGCATGTATTCTCAGTCCCAAAAATTTAAAGAGTAAAAGGGAATAAAATGAACTCACGCATAAAAATATTGTAAAACAGTTAATAAAGCATTTGCATGTATTATCAGCCCAAAAATGTAATGAGTAAAAAGGGAGCAAATGAACTCACCTAATGTATTTTGTAGTAAAAATACATATGACGACATTGAACAAGTATAGGGTTGGCCTCGGATTCACGACCCTATATCATTAACACATATAATTGTAATCGAACGAATTTATATATTATTAGTGATATACTTGTTATTTTAATAAATTTTATGTTATATGTATTAAATATAGTTTTATGTAGCTAATTATTATTTGGTAAAATAATATTAATAATAATAAATAAAAAGTTGTTTCATTCTATAATAATAATAATAATAATAATAATAATAATAATAATAATAATAATAATAATAATAATAATAATAATAATAATAATAATAATAGTTATAATAAAAATGATAATTTTTATAAAAATGATACTTTTAATAATAATGAATACTAATAATAATAACTACAAAAATAATGATTTTACTAATAATAATACTAATACTTATGATAATAATTATAAAAATAAAATGATAAGAATAATAATAATAATAATAATAATAATAATAATAATAATAATAATAATAATAATAATAATAATAATAATAATAATAATAATAATAATAATAATAATAATAATAATAATAATAATAATAATAATACTAATACTAATAATAATAATAAAAATGATAAAAAAGGCTACCTTAATGTAACAAGCCCAAAAAAATAAACACCTCTGCCCAGGCTCGAACCCGCGACCTCTCGCTTAACAAACACACTCTCAACCACTGCTCCACTGGTTACTTTTTGTTTTAACCCACTCGATTATATATTTATTGTATATGAACCAGCTTAATTTCCTCTTAAATTAAAACCCAAATCATCATCATCTAGCCACATCATCTTCTATCAATATCATTATCATCATTAATCTTTTCATTAAATAAAAAAAAAACGAGGTAGCAGTACTCGTCAAGCAACAATAGTCGACCCAAGGGGAGTGTTGGGCCAATTAGAAATAAATTTTAAAATTAAATGTATATTGGGCTTCGGCCCATGCTTCATTAAGGTCCAAAACATAGTAATCCAATTTACAAATTCGTGGGTTTTGAGTTTGGTAACAGAAGAAGTTTTTTTTTTTTTTTTTGAACGGTTGTGGAAGTAGAAAGAGGAATAATTTCATACTGTATATATAATCATCAACCTCGAGAAATCATCATCTTAATTGTATAGTGGTCATCATCACCCTTATTAGTAACCATCATCACTCTCAAATATCATTCTTCATCACTATAGAAACAGGAAACGAGTAGCAACTATTATCGTGAAATATTATTTTTTTCTTCTTTCATAATTTCAGAAAATAGGAATAGCAGTTGAGTGCGTACGTGGTGATGGTTTGTTTTGATGGTTGATCTTGATCAAGGATGGTGTTTGTAGGTGGCGATAGGTTCATGATCATAACAGAAACAGAATTTAGAAACTTAAGGTGGTGATAGTGATTTTGTTTAATTATAAACCGGAATAAAAAGGTGGCGTGACCATGGTGGTTAATCTTGCAGCTCACGGTGGTTTAGTGATTACTATGGTGGTTAAATGTTGTCTTTGTTCCTAATCTGTCAACCAACACAGAAATACAATCGAGGAGTAGTAGTAGTTTTCAATGGAGATTGTCATTCGACAAGAGGAGAGGGAAAAAGATGGCAAGGTTGTGGTAGTGATCGTGGTGGCTTATGTTGATGGGTTGTCGAACCAGTTGTTAAGTAGCAACAAGGTCGCAGCTGTAATTTAAGCAGTAATAGAAAAAGGGAGTTTCAGGCTGATCGAATAAAAGGCTAGTATACAGAACCGAACAACAGGTGATGTTGGTGTTGTATAGAGACGAAAAGCAGCAGTAGAGTAACCATTATTTGTGTGGTGTTCGATGGTGGAGTTGGGGAGGTGTCGTAGTACAGTTGTAGTAATGGTAATAAAAAGTAAACAAACCAAAACTCAATGGTTGTCATAGTCGAACCATAGCAGCCTTAATAGGTGGGTTTGGTCTTGCAATTGTAACAGGAACACAAGTATAGTTGTTTTGGTGATGATGAATTATAGAAGAAAGGTGATGGGTCTCAAGTAGTGCATAGCAAAAATAACACTATAATAATTGAATGATGATAAATGCATGTATGTGAAGGTACTTTTGTGATGGAGTCAACAATACAAAATAGCATAGAGAAAAATATAATGTGGTGGGGATATAATTTGGGATCTTTTCTTTTTCATTATGTGTCTTTTATAAGATTAAAGGTTACACTAAGAAATGTTAAAATCATACAATAATAGTAAGTCTTGTGATCCATATGCATGAATCTGTATTGGAAAGAAAAAATAATAATAATTTAACCATTCATCTATTTCCTTCGGTCCACCATTTAATTTAACTTATACATAAAAAAAATCTTTGCAACATGCTTTTAGAAAAGAAAAAAAAAATAATAGTTCATAGTGCAACAAAGGTATGAAAACAAAAGTAGAAACTAATTGTTAAAAGTATACACATGAGTAGAGATAACAAGGATGGTAGTGGGTTAATTTCATTCAATAACATAGTGATGCAGTGTATGTATATTATATTGGTTAAAGATTGAGTGCAACCAAAAATAATAATAATAATAATAATATTATAAATATCTAGGATAAAATAAATAAAAATGTGAATACAATTTAGATTTTAATATTATATGCCGACACTTTAATAGTTTCAATTTCACGGACTGAAATATCGGGGTTCGTTGTTAATCAGTGGTAGATAAAAGTCTTCGAAAAAATCCTAAATTTTTAAATTAACTATATTTATTTATTTTGGTCATTATGGTATAAAATTCAGTCATTAATTTAATAAATAAAAATTACATCAACTGTCCCTCTCATTTATGGGTAAAATATAAAAAGTGTTAAAATTAAATATTTAGATCCTAAATATACTTTTAATGAGCCTATAACTTATATAACTCATTTTCGGATCACCCTTTATTTAAAAATCATATAAGTTCGTTTTTAACTTGATTAATAACCACCAAGATGATAAACGAGTACTACGGGCGTTTATTAAATAAATTCTAAATTATATATATACAATGTACTTTTCATATATAGATAGATTTATAGTAATGTCATGTATTATTTTATTTACACCAATAAACTAACTCATATAAGTTTCTATTTCAATATATATATATATATATATATATATATATATATATATATATATATATATATATATATATATATATATATATACAGATAGTGGTTCGTGAATCGTCAGAAATAGTCGAAGGTCAAATGATTTCATAAACTGGTTCAAAAATTTTGAAATTCAATTTAATAATCTTTGCTTATCATGCCGAAACCATATAAAGATTAAGTTTAAATTTGATCGGAAATTTTCGGGTCGTCACAACTTCTAATGGTCAATCCAAGGCTTTGACTACTACTTATACTGATGAAGTGTGTGATTGGTCGATCTCAGTTGATACTGAAAAGGCTAACGTGGTTTTTGTTGGTAAGAGTGAAGCTGAAATAGAAGAAGAAAGGGTTATCAGAAGAAATGCTGGTTGTATAGGTAAAAATGATCCTGCTTGCACATGCTATGTATGCAAATGTGACGCACGTATGAAAAGGGTTGAAGCAATAATGTAGATGTGTCTTAGAAAGAGAATTAGTGATAGGTTGTATGATAAGTTCCACAAAGCCAAGGATATGTCTGATCTTGAATTCACAACTGACTCTTCAGATGATGATGAATCCTCAGGGATGAATTGTCATACAGGAACCTGGTTTAGAAAAGAACTTGCACATTTGATCAAGGGTGATGTTGAAGGTACTGATGAGAAGATAGTCACGGTGACAAGTTCGGATAATCCTGCTAAAGTTGAGGGCAAAGAAGGTTATGATGCTGATTATTCAGACAGTACAAGTTCAGAGTCAGAATCAGAATCAGATACAGATTCACTGGTCGGTAGAAAAGATTACGATTTTGTGGCTAACACATCCAGCAATGACAAGGTATGTAATGATTCCGATTCTTTATGTTTAAAATACACTGACCTTGAACAGGAAATAGCTAGACTTAAATGTGTGGTCTCTAAGCTTAACGAGATACCTGCTACTTGTGAAACTTGTCCGAAACTTAGACTTGAACTTAAGAACTTGAGTCTAGAAAATCAGACACATAGGAAGAATTATGATGATGCTCTTTTCTACCTTAATAAGCAGAAAGAGTATGTTGATGTTATTAAGTCCTTAGAGAATCAGGTAGGTCATTTAAAATCAACTATTGTAGATGATGAGAAAGTGATTCACCTGTATTTGAGCTAGATACAAGCACTTAAGGCTGAAAAAGATTCATACAAGTTAAAATATGAGTCAGAAAAGGCTAGGATCGATAACTGGCAGAGAATATCATACGTGACTCAAACTTTGAAACATCCAAAAAACCAAGGGATAGGCTATAATCAGGTTGCACCACCACTTCTAGGAGAGTTTGTAAATAAACCTGTTGAGAAAATTAGGGATCCGATTGTAGAACTGAAGTATGGTAAGCCTGAGAAAAATCCTGATGAGTGTAAAAGTGAGAATGGTGATGGTAAGAAGCCATTAGATGTTGTTTATGAGACGGAGTCCGACACTGATGTCGACACTGAAAAAGACGGGAAACCTTTTGTTGTTGTGACTAAGCCCATTACTATTTTGAAGAATCCAAAGAATGAGGCAAATAGGAGTGAGAGTCAGAAGTTTGAGAAAAGGAGTGTTAGAAAACCGAAACAACCTAGGAAGAAAAACACTCAGCTCACCTCTATTAAGTTTGTTAAGGATAGTAGTACTGTGAATACTCAGGTCATTGATTCCAAAGTTGAACTTCCACCAAAAGGTGAGAGTTCAAATTCAGGAAGCGTGACAAAATATATTCCGCCTAATCATCGACAGACCGTTAAACAGCAAGTCACGTCACCCCCTCCAGCTAGGCAACAGAATACACCCCCGAGGAGACAGTATTCAACTTCTAGGCGTCAAGTGTTTAATGCTAATGGTTTTGATAATGTTAACTGTTTCAATTGTGGGATATTGGGACACATGGCTATGAATTGCAAACCCATTCGACAGACACCACACAAGAAGATTGATCTTAGTCCCAAAAGTACTTTTGATAGAAGATCATCTCCACCTGTGTTTAAACCTACTTCTGTCAAATCAACTGAAACAAAAGTTTTTAAAACAAATGACTATTACAGGAAACCATTACCAAAAAATGTTGTTTGGAAACGTAAATCAGAAGTGAAATGTGTCCAAAACTCTGAAGGTCATATATATATTCTGGATCTAAGGGACAATGGGTGGAATTGCCAGTGGTTGGCATTGATGGGAAACCCACTGCCATTCGGGCATGGGTGGCCCTTTCTAACTAATCTCCTTATTTTTATGTGCAGGTCGCCTACAATCCTCGTTGCAGTACATGGATTGTTGATAGTGGGGCATCCAGGCATATGACAGGGAACTTGTCATTACTTTCTAATGTGAAAACAGTGGATGGAGGACCAGTTTCTTTTGCAGGTAGTGAAGGAGGTTTTATTACTGCGCAAAGGGTGATTGTTAATGAGAATGTTAGCTTCAATAAAGTCAATTTTGTGGAGTAAATGTCAAACAATTTGCTTTCAGTTTCACAGGTTGCTGACAAAAAGTATACGGTTGCTTTTGATGATAAATTGTGTTATATCTTGAGAAAAGAATTCGTAATTCTGGAAGACATGATTTTGATGACCGCTCCAAGATGTAAGGATCTCTATATTCTTGATATGCGAAAGGCTCATGTTAAAGTAGCTACAAGCCATCAGACTTTTGTTTTGAAAGCAACTGAACAGGAGTCCATCATTTGGCACAATCGTATGGGTCATCTGAGTCTAAGGAAGATGAATAATCTAGTTCACAATGGACTAGTTGATGGTGTTAATCTCAAGAGCTTTCATATTCTTGAAGGGTGTCTTCCTTGTAGGAAAGGGAAACAGACAAAGAAGTCTCATGTTACCAAGAAGCATCATTCTGTTAATATTCCTTTGGAGTTGTTGCATATGGATCTCTTTGGTACAGTTAATTGCATGACTATCACTCGAGAATCATATTGCTTGGTGGTTACAGACGAGTATTCACATTTCTCTTGGGTTGTGATGCTGAAGCATAAATCAGATACTTTCGAGCACATTAAAGTCTTGATTCTGAAGCTTGAAAGTTTGTATAAATTGAAGGTTAGAAAGATTCGTACCGACAATGGTACGGAGTTCAAGAATAACAACATGCTGCTGTTTTGTAATGAGAAGGGGATACAACAACAGTTCAGTCCTGCTTATACACCTCAGTCGAATGGGGTTGCTGAAAGAAAGAATAGGACGTTAATTGAAACTGCAAGAACTATGCTAGCTGATGCATGTTTACCTATTGTTTTCTGGGGAGAAGCCGTGAGCACAGCGTGTTATGTGATGAATAGAGTTCTAGTGGTGAAGAGACACGGTAAGACGTGTTATGAATTGTTGTACAAGAGAAAGCCTAACATTAAATATTTTGAACCCTTTGTTGCTCCTTGTACTATTCTAGTACGCGACATAGGGGGAAAATTCAATTCTAAGGTTATCTCAGGTATCTTCTTGGGTTATGGGAATCCAAATAAGCGAGTGTATAATATTGAGTCAAAATGCGTTGAAGAACGTTTCGAGGTTGATATTCAACGTAACGCTCCAGCTCGTGTTAGTAAAGGATTCGCATGGCAATTTGAATATGATAAACTGTTTGACTCTTTTAACTTTCCACTGGAGGCTACAGACGATGAGATACTAACTCATATGCTGTATGATTCTCAGAACTCCACAGAGAATGTTATCTCTATTCCTAGCCAGACTCATGTTCAGACTCGAAGTTCTCATCAGAGTCTGATTCAGAGTCCGCGGCAAAGTACGCAGTGACAATCCTAATGCTAATCCTAACGTGGAAATGGTGTATGCGACAGATGAAGATAGTGATTCAGAAGAAGATGAGGGTGTTAATTGAGCACGGTTGATAGAAGAGCATTTAAATCCTCTTTATAATCAACCTCCAACTATAACATGGTCTGAACAGCCAACTGAAGCAGGAGGAGTACGTAGGTCAAATCGTGTTATCATGCCTCCAAAACGTTTAGATGACTACTATGTTGATACATGAGGCATACCACATATTGGGATTCCTCATGCCACGACTAATGAAGCAACTACGTTTGAAGCTCCTACTACATCTGAGGCTCCTGTAGTATGTGAGAGTCAATCGGTAGCAGAAGGTGTCGAATCAGAAAGTGCGAATGTGGTAACAGCTTTCTATTCCTCGTTGAACAAGACATGGAAAGTATTTGTGCATGCTCATTCATGCTATGTGTGTCAAAATGAATCGAAAGATGCATTTGAAGCATTGAAATATGATGAGTGGGCTAGTGCTATGCAGGAAGAGCTGTTACAGTTTAAACATTTGAAAGTTTGGAGACTAGTCAATCTACCGCATGGTTGTGAACCCTATGGTCTTCGATGGGTGTTGAAGAATAAGAAAGATGAACAGGGTATCGTCATCAGAAATAAAGCTAGATTGGTGGTAAAGGGATATCAACAATCCCCGAGATTGACTATGATGAGGTTTTTGCTCCGGTTGCTAGACTGGAAGCAATTCGAATATTCTTGGCTTTTGCGTCCTTCATGGGTTTTAAAGTATTTCAGATGGATGTTAAAAGCGCATTTTTGTTTTGAGAAATTAACAAGACGGTCTATGTTGAGCAACCATCTGGTTTCGAAGATCCGCATTTCCCAGAAAAGGTTTATCGACTTGAAAAGGCACTTTATGGTCTTCACCAAGCTCCTAGAGCGTGGTATGCCACGTTATCCAATTATATGATTGAGAATGGTTTTAGGAGAGGTGTCATTGATCAGACACTTTTCATTAAGAAAAAGGGGCAACATCTTATGTTAGTGCAGGTTTATGTTGATGATATTATCTTCGGGTCAACGGATCAGGGAATGGTTGATGAATTTGAAAAGGTCATGCAGCGAAAGTTTCAAATGTGTTCCATGAGAACTATAAAGTTTTTCCTAGGTTTGTAGGTAGCTCAGACGGATAAAGGCATCTTCTTGCATCAGACCAAGTATGTTGCCGATATTCTGAAGAGCTTTTAAGTGGAAGCAGAAAGACTGGCTAAGACTCCGTTGTCAGTGAATCATGGGATCTCACTGGATTGTGAGGGTGCTCTTGTAGATCCTACGTTATACAGGGTGATCATAGGTTCTCTAATGTATCTAACTGCTTCTCGACCATATATTATGTTTGCGGTTTGCCTGTGTGCACGTTATCAGGTGAATCCGAATGTTCATCATATGCTTGTGGTTAAGAAGATTTTGAGGTATTTGAAAGATACACCGAGTTTAGGGTTATGGTATCCGTGTGAGGATGGTTTTGATCTCACAACTTATAGTGATTCTGACTATGGCGGCTGCAAGAAGGACTTCAAGTCAACATCAGGAGGTTGTCAGTTCCTTGGTAGCAAGCTAGTTACTTGGCAGTGTAAGAAGCAGACAGCAGTGGCGCAGTCCACTTGTGAAGCAGAATATATTGCCGCGGCCAGCTGTACATCACAGGTTATCTGGATTCAACAGCAGCTACGGGACTACGGTTTGCATATTTCTAACACTCCTATTTATGTTGATAATACTGCTGCTATAACTGTCACTAAAAATCCCGTAAATCATTCTAAAATGAAACATATAGGGATTAAATACCATTTCATTAGAGACTGCTATGAGAAAAAGTTAATAGATGTAGTGCAGATAGACACTTCAACCCAACGGGCTGATCTCTTCACTAAAGCTTTTGATAAACCACGCTTTGAGTTCTTGTTAAAAGAAATCGGAATTAAATTGCTAACTGATGTGGTTCCTGAAACTGAGGCTCCTAACACAGAGGAACCTCCCAAAGAAACTGAGTTGTGAATGCCCTAGAACTGGCTGTATAGTATGTGTACTTTGTGCATTTTGGTTAGTAGGTAATTTGCATGTTTAATTTTCGCTTGCATGATAGATATTTATTTTCTGATGGTATTACATGCTAGTTTCTGTTTTACTTTGTTTTTTGTATTTTTGTACAGATAAAATCAAAAAAACCCATAAAAAATTATAAAACCAGAAAATCAATTAAACAGTTGAATAATTGAAAAACCCATAAAAAGTGAAAAATTCAGAAAATGAGTTGTTTATTCTATTTGTGGGGAAGTGATTGCAATACTGAACTGACATATATAGAGAATGCTTAATAGTATATTGGTAAACTTTATTGATATAATTCTATATAGAGATGATGATAATAACAACGCGTAAATATCATGATGAGGAAATCATGGAAAGGTTTACAGCGGTTGAGGGTAGTCACCTACTTATCATTGAATATGTACTGAGAAATGATTGTTCAGAAACTCAACAGACAGTTGAGGTCTCCCCTATTACGATTTATACTCGGTAGCAAAGGATAATTTTGTGAGTCCCCAAGGTGAGCATACTTTGTCTAGAATGCATACTTGTTTCTATCTACCTTTATTACTTGGACCGAAAGTCAACAACATATATGTCGGGTATCCAAAGGGAGGTGTTCTCTCTAGATGGGTTGAGAAAAGAAATTCTGTATCACTGACATAGAATGATTTGAACAACGCAACGTCATCGGGTTATAGACTTCAACATCAGAAGATTGATTTTCTGTGCAGACACCACAAAAGTCAAAGACAATGGTGAATCATCATGTTCAGTTATATTTATTTTATTTATTTTGTTTACTTTTTGTAATCTAGTATGGAGATAATTGCAACATCAGAAAATAAAAAAAATAAAAAAAAAATGAACAAGTTTATGGTTTGTTACTCCAGTTGTAAATCCATCAATGCACCTTATTATTGCAAGAGAATCATGGATCAAGAATTGAACAAGTTTGAAGGAATCAAATACGATATTTACATGCGAAAACGGTTTTGATGATTTAGTTATCTACATCCGAGGGGGAGATATATAGCAGATCTTCAGATTTAGAGAACTTAAATCATTCTGTGATATGGGATTATACCTATTGACCTGGATAGCAGGGAATATCATCTGGAGGATACCTTAGCGTTCCATCACTCAAATATATATCACTACCATCCATCCAACATCATACATCATATGATTTCCGTTTAAGTATGGGGTTTATAGCGGCCGGTATGCGTCTTTTCAAAGTATGCAATAAATTTGAGATAAACAATGTTATCTGAAACGAAAGGTATAAGTTTAAGGTAGAAGCTCATGGCTGACAGGGTTGCTAGAAACATCGTGAGATGGTTCTGTTCAATCAAATTGAAAGTACATTGATGTGATAAGAGGACAACGTCAATATATTTTTGCTTAATTGTTCTACCTGAAACATCGTGCGATCTCAAATGAGGACTGACTTCGTGATCAAAATCTAACATTGTAAGATGTTAAAGTAATTAATCTAACGTGATCATCAAAGTCTAGGGTGAAAGTTGGTAAATGTTTATTGATATATTTGAAAGTTATTCTGTATATGTTTTATCATATACGTTATGAAGTGTGGAATAACATGTCAACATAGTTCAGTTCTGATCCCCGAATCAAAAGATTAAATCAATTTGATATGTCAACTCACAAAAATATGTGTTATGCTCCTCGTAGTGTGATTCATGATAAGCTGTATCACTTGTTTTCATGCTAATAACATCATTTATCTGCTTACGCCATCGTTTAATGAAATTGATGTTAGAAGGTGAATTATTACAGACCTGTAAGGTTAAATGTTATTTACTATGTCTGTCATAATACTGTTGATCATGACACGCTGGATCTTGTACAGTTGTTCGCTTTGTAAATTTGCATGTGCATACATATCTGAAAAATCAAAAATATTTGCATTCATAAGTTAGTTGCGTGTGCATTTCTGTTTTGTGTATTAAGCTTAGCAACTTAGTTCTAGGAAACGTTTACTGTGAAAGGAATCCTATGTTTTACGTTAAACTTGAAAATAAGTTGTTCGGATCTTAAAGGAACAAATCATGTTTGTTTTTATACTGTAGAGATCAGTCCCAGGGGGAGTGGACAGGAAAAGTCAGTGATGTAAAATGTTAAAGTTTTTAAGTTTTAAAGCTAAAAGACAGTCGGCTGAGTGAGTATACACACACGACCGTGTGACTCTCTCACACGACTGATTGAGTTGGTAAAATAATGTGTTTTATTTTATAAACACACTCGGCCGAGTATGTATACTCACATGGCCGAGTGAGTGACACACTCGACCGAGTGAGTGACACACTCGACCGAGTGTGTCTGAGGGTATAAAAAGGATTGAGTCACGAACGGCTCAGAACACTTGGTGATTTTGAGTCGAATTTTACCTAGATTTTTCGTTGTTAAGGAAGGAGGTTTTGATTCAGTATTCTAGATACAACTTTCTCTTGTAATTCCAGCGCCAGTAACGAGGTAATCTAACTCGTTTTCATGTGCCCTAAATCGTTGATTTTTTGTTCGATGTGTAAAACTCTAATCGAGTGCTTTTTAGACTTAAATTGCTAAAATTGATGATATAAGTGTGTTAATCGGCCTATTTAGAGGCTAATGTGACCAGAAATCGAATCAAAAACAACAGATTTGATCGATTTGAAAAGTTGGGTGAACACAGATCTGAAGAACACACTCGACCGAGTGTGTGACACACTCGACCGAGTGAGTTCACACACTCGACCGTTTGTCGACACACACGACTGTGTGTGTATACACACTCGACCGAGTGTATAGAAACCCTAATTTTTGAATTTTGCTATTTTTGATTATTTTGTTAAGTTCATGCCATATTATTCTGAATGTTCTGTATAGTATTGTGTAAGAATGTCAGGTGGTTCTTTTGTTGGACAATGGATGTTTGACATTGAGCGTAGGAGAATTCTAGCTAGTAATCGATGCATTCTAGTGGAACAGAAAGTCATTGCGACTCGACAAACCTATGCTCCTTGGGAACAAATTGAGTGTCAGGCATTCCTAGATATTGGAGATTACTTTTGTCCAGTATTGGTGCATGAATTCTATGCCAATGTGGCATTAGAAGATGGTAAGAGGAAGTTTATTCATTCCACACTGTTTGAGCAACAGTACAAATGGACCATGGAGGAATTTTCAACTTTGTTGAATGTTTCTCACACTAGTGTCAAGATACTGTATCCTAGCAAGAACATGAGAAAGATTCCTAACAACTTCAACCTGTCTGAGCTAATTGCAAAGATATGTAAGCCAGGGAAAGAAGTTAGTTCTAGTAGGATTGGGATTAATGACAACGAGGTGTTACCTCAACTTGAACTTCACCTAAGGATAATCAAGCAAAATGCCACTTTTAGGAATTATGAAGACAATCTATTGAGCGGTACTGAAGCTCTGCTATTGTATTGCTTACTAGAGGGTATTCAGGTGAATATGGGTCACTTTCTCATTAATGTGATGAAAGATTTTCTTGAGATGGAAGAACCATTTTTCTATGCAGCCTTATTACATAACTTGTTTGAAAAACTTGGCGTGGTGCAATATGCCACAAGGTTGGTGCCAGAGAATCCCATTGTGGGATAAGTGATTATGAGTTTCAGTTTTTATGCTTAGTTTGGTATATTGTGTAATTTGATAAGGCTAGTATGTTAGCCTTGGAACTATGGTTTGTAATAAACGATAAACTCTGAATGATGTATTTGTGCGTTTCTTAGTTAATGTGCTTATTATGTTTGTTTACCAACGGATTCATGAAATTAACTTGATACCCCATGATTCATGGTGGTAAACGCTTAATATTTATATTGTTTTGAGTTTCGTACAGATTATTTGAGATGTCTCAAGAACAACAACATATGGAAGAGGAAGTAGAAGAACAACAGATCCCGCTATCATCTGAACTACCAGGTCTAATCGGACGTGAAGATACTAATGTGCTTGCTTGTGTTGATGACACCGGAACAGAAGTTTAAAGAGGAGGTTTTGGTCCAATTATCGCATTTCTGAAGCGATCCAGAATCTTTAAGGCAATTACAGCTGAGTGCACTCCATACTATTCACATCAGAGAAAGTTTTGGGAAGTTGCTAGCATTGTTATTGAGAACAATCGGCAGGTGATTCTAAGCTCAGTCAACAATACCATTGTTCGGATCTCTGCTCAGACTATCAGGGAAGATTTGGGGTTCCCGGATGATGAAGATATGCCAACTTCTTTACCAGTTCTGAAGGTAAGAAGGTGTTTGAAGAGATGTGGTTATGCTGGTGATATAACCAAGGCTGTGAAACATACTAAGCTCCAAGGTAGTACAGATACTTTACATACGTTCTTCTAAGGTGCTTGAGCCCGATGCAGGGTGGTTTCGATGAGATGACTGCAAAATATAGTTCTATGTTTGTTGCGTTGGTCTTGAATGCTGATTTTAACTTTTCTCAAGTTATATTTGATGGAATGGTTCTGAATGTTAAAAGGAAGGTACATCTGGTGTTTCCGAGGTATCTTCAAATTATGCTAGAGAAGCAAGTTCAAGGGTTAGTGAAAATTTCTCAGGATGAACTGAAGCAGAATCATTCGAATGATCAGTCCTTCAATAGGTTTTTGCAGAACAGGGTTGAGGTTCCGGAGAAGAGGTTGATCGGCCATCTGGCTAATGAAAAGTACGTGTGTCCAGAAGGTTTAAGCTGCCGACATGAAAATAGTACTTCTAGAGATGAGACCGACATTACTATCGAAGGTGAGGAAGAGGTAAATCAGCCTCCACCGAAGCACACTGGTCTGATATGCAGTATATGTACGGGTTGAGACTTCTTTGTTGAGGTTACTGATCTCATTTACCCTAATCGACAGGTTTTCGTCTCTGCTGAACTCTAACACCAAATACCACCGAAATACTTCGTTTAGGCGTCGATCTAATCTAGTATTTGTCCTAGGTTTGATCTATTCGATCCCGATACGACCCATATCTCGGTTTAACCCAATTCTAGTGTATTCCGCCTCTAGGATTGTTAGCAAGCGACCTAAGATCCTTAAATCTTCGTCTACAGAAGGACACGTTATTCGATCAACAAATCTCTTTGTAAACTATTATAAAACGTAGAATGTTAGAGTCAGCACAATGATTTCTAACGTTTAGATCCTCGAATCTGGTTAAATTTTAATTTATTTATTTTATTAGAAATAAACTAAAAATGTTATATAAGATTTAACTTTTTAAGAAAATAGAGAAAACTTGAATACACTAATGAGAACTTCAACAAAAATTGAAGCCTTAAATAAACGTACAACCAAAGATAACCGAGCCCAAACTACAATTAATTAATACCTAACAAAGCTTGAACCAAAAATAAATATAGTGATCTCGTGCTACTAGAGTAAGAGTCCTCCCAATAGTAACATAATTCCTTCTCGGGACTAGTCGTCACATTAGTGCCAAATCAGCATTTTCCTTCCGAGACTAACCCTGGACTAAACACTACCAACAGTGATATATTTTCTCAAATATATTGGGACACGCTTAAATTTAATTAAAAATTTTACAAGCTTTAATGCTAATAGTACTATTAACATATACATATACATCCGTCCACAAACATTTCAAAGAAAGACAAGAAGGAAGGCGAAGGAGCTGGGCGGTGGCCTGGGAGCCTCGCTGCCAACAATGCCCAGGTGGGGCGAGAGGTTGGGCGGCCCTGAGGGTCCAACCGTTGGGACTACTCTAACAAATCTCCCATAAGTAAATAAATAAATAAATATAAATACGTTATATAAATAATAAATAAAATAAATACTCCGTATTTAATTTAATTTTTTTTAAAATGACGATGGTTGCCAGTTGGTAGGTTGGTTTATAAAAACACACAAATTAATACATTAAGCAGGTACATAGAGGCATTTGATCTCCATCAACCAATTATACTGCAATTTCTTTATTTCTTCTTCTGTAGTTCTGTTATCTTCTTATCATATTACCAGTTTCTCTTTCTAGGGTTTGTTTTCATCAGTGGTATTAATTAATGGAGGTCGAAACCTTCAATCTTAACTCAAACCCAAAACAATTTCAAAAACAAATGGGAGCAGCTAAAACTGACGATGAATTATTACGTCATAAAAGTCCTAATTCTTGTTATCATTTGGAAGCTGTTATGAGAGTTCAAAAATGTTATAGAGGTTATCGTACTCGTCGTCTTTTAGCTGATTCTGCTGTTGTTGCTGAAGAACTTTGGTATGATTCCACAATTATCTTTTTATTTTAAATTATTTTTTATATTATTTTCTGCTTGATGTGACTACAAAAGTCAACGGATTTCCACTTTGTTTGTGTGCCATTTTGTATGTGTGCGTTTTATAAGTGTTGATCACATTCGGAACTTTGTTTACTGGGAGCGAAAAAAAAAAAAATTAAGAGCATAGCTGCATAGCAACTTTTTTTTAGTCGAAATATGGAGATTTTTCGGCAAAATATGTAATCTTTTGGCAAAATATGAAGTCTTTCGAGCAAAATTTAGAAGCTTTGCGGACAAAATATAAAGATTTTTGGGAAAAATAAAAATCCACCCAGGCCAAAATGAAAAAAAAATCCAAATTTTCGCACTAAAAAATGAAAATACACAGTAGGTAGGTGCCCCTGCCCCTACCTGATCACATTATTATGGTGTTGTCAATATGTAAAATTAGTGGTACACATAATTTCCATGTGAGTTATTTACTGTTTAATCTAACATGTCTTGTTAGTGTTCTGCATATTCTTTTTATGAATGATTTTTTTTGAAGAAGAAGTAGTGAATGATGACGTGTCATGTGTGGTTATGTAGGTGGCAAGCTATTGATTTTGCAAGATTAAATCACAGCACAGTTTCCTTTTTCAATTTTGGAAAACAAGAATCAGCAGCATCAAGATGGAACAGGATCTCTTTGAATGCTTCCAAGGTATATACAGAGTATAATTTTATATTTATATTTATTTTGTACAACAAAAGAAGAAGAAGAAAAAACAATATGTAACAAATTGTTATTTTGTTTTATGTTAACTTATTAAGTTATTAAATGTGATTTTGATTGTTGTTGGTGAAAGGTAGCTGTTTTTTTCTCCATATTTGAACAAAAAGAAATGAACTTTAAATGGGTTGTTTTGACAGGTGGGTAAGGGTTTATCATTAGATGCCAAAGCTCATAAATTAGCATTTCAACACTGGATTGAAGCAGTAAGTATTTTTTTTTTTTTTTCCTCTTTCAAGAAAAGATCTTTTTTGTTTTTTATCATAAAAATAATTAAAAATGCACCTAATTATAAATTTTGAGTAAATTTCAGATTGACCCGCGACACCGGTATGGGCATAGTTTGCACATATATTTTGAAGAATGGCGTAAAGCTGATGCTGGCCAGCCTTTTTTCTACTGGTATATATATGTATACACTATATTAACTTGGAAAAATACTAATACACCTTACTACGATATTTTAGAACGTTTGATATTAATTGTCATATAAAATGATTGATAATATAAGTTCACCACTTAATGGTCAAGATTTAAGGAGTAAAGTTTTAAGGTTTATTGAGCACCACATGTTAGACATTAGTAACTTTAGTATTAAAAACCATGTAATGTGGGATTTGAGTGTGTGTTTAGAAATAGGAGTTGGTTTGTGAACAAGAATGATTGGTCATGTTCTTTGCCTCATGTTTTGGCCCCACTTGATAAAGTTTAAAGTTGGGGATGGATAATGGTCAAGTTTTGGTTTTTATTTTTTATTAGATGTGTATTTATGTTTATGAGAATGATGTTTTTGATTATTGCAACTATCAATTATTAATTTTCTTACTAAAGGGTAGAGTAAACTAATCTTATCTGCTATAGCTTCATGCAGTGTGAACACATTTTCTGGTCCATGTTGTAGTGTACATGGCATTTATATTTACAATTTTACAATTTGATTTATTATTAAATGAACTTATTTGGAACTGTGATAAATTTGTTGGTTCTATAAAATTGAAATTGTTTTTATTCTTTTTGAAGGTTGGATGTTGGAGACGGAAAAGAAGTCGATTTAAAAGAATGTCCAAGATCAAAGCTTCGGCAGCAGTGCATAAAATATCTCGGGCCTGTATGTTTGTATGATTTATTACGCTTACTTTTATTAAATTTTTTTTGAGAAATCTGACTCTAGTGTTATATGAACAGCAAGAAAGAGAGCATTACGAGTATATCATTGTTGAAGGAAAATTCGTGCACCGTCAAACCCAGCTCCCACTTGATACAAACAATGGTGAAAAGTGGATTTTCGTAACAAGTGCCTGTAACAGACTTTATGCCGGCGAGGTGAGATTTTCAAAAAGAAGTTAGAGTAGACAGAGGTGGAAATGGGTGGGTGATGGGTTTGGGTCAAAACAGACAGCTTTGGGAATGGGCTGGCTTGATCCAAAACACCTGTTGTCCAAACAGGTATAAAATTTTTTAAAAAGATAAATTAATCAGATGGTCAAATATGATTACAACACTTGTATATTTTCAATCACAATCTTTTTTATACTAAATGAGGCTTTATATGCTAAGAATACAATTTAGTAGTTGCACATCTTGGCATGACCCGTTTGACCTGTTAGTCATAAAGTAAATGGGTTGAAATTACCTCCAGTTCCATCTTTTATTGCTGCATGCATAGCTAGTAACTGGGTTAATGGTATCAACAGAAAAAGAAAGGAAGGTTTCATCATTCGAGCTTCCTCGCTGGAGGAGTTACTTTAGCTGCTGGAAGGCTTGATGTGGAGAATGGAACACTTAAGGTATAACACATAAATTATAAATTAAATTAAACATAATAAAGTTGATTAATTTAATTGGTTTATAATTAGATAAGAAACTAACTAGTGTTATAATTCAGTAGGCTTATAACTACCTTTAGTGGTTTGATTCTTGATGTTATAATTCAGTAGGCTTATAACTACCTTTAGTGATGTTATGACAACTTGCCTAGCACACCCACACCAGCGGAAGCGAGGATATAATTTGTTTGAGACAAACTTGCGAGAAATAATAGAAAGCAAATAAAGTAACTGATAACACGACGATTTAACGTGGTTCAGCAAAACCCTGCCTACATCCACCCCAAGAGTCTCCTTTATTCTTATAATATAAAAGAACCCGGTACAAGAAAAAAGTACACTATGAGTTAAACCCAAACCCAAGCCCCTTAGATTTTAGTATAAAATCTAAGTTTCTCGTACACTCTTTTACACTCCTTACAAGAATAAAACTCTCGACCTCACAAAGAAACACACTCCGTTGATATTATCGATCAACTATGTTTTTTTAGTTTTGTGATGATTTTCTGCTGAATGCATGGCCATCTATTTATACGTGAAGATGCATACACTTGCAATCATTCCCATCCACTTATTTCGTCATGTGAAAAGTAGCAACAATCCAAGACCACATGCTGCCTTTTACCATCTGACTTCACATCATTCCAAATGTGAAAGTAACTAGCTTGCCATGCTTGCCTTATTTGACTTTGTAACACGTATGCAACAATATCTTCAATCTTCAATAATAGTGGCTAACGCTATTTAGAAATAGAGACCCACATGCATTCCATGCATATTAACATTTTCAACTTAATGTTTGTCAACTTTGGACACAATTGTCCAACAATCTCCACCTTGACGAACATTTATCTTCTTCGTCTCCGGAAATACTATGACCAAGTACTTCCACCATTGGCCTCCTTATCCCCGCTGCACACACCTTGAATCACCTCAGTCCTGAACCCTGATTCAAATAAAACGGCCAATAATCGTGTACAGCTAACCCTGTCAGCTTACATAGTTAACTCCGGAAAGGAGTCTCGAATCACCTCTCCCTCGGTAGGATTTCCCTTCTCACCATCGTCTAACTTGATCAAACATGTCGTCACATGTTCCCGATCAATTTCCCGTGTGCACACTTTCCAAACCTTCGAGACACGAGTACATTTGGTACTCGCCACCAGACGATATAAACCCTCATACTTCTCTCCCTTCATCAGGACCTTCCTGCCACGTGTGATTTTCATAACTCCACCTACGGCCGAATAGCCGTATCCTTGAGAATCCAACTGGCTTAAGGAAATTAGATTCTTACACATCTTTGGTGCGTACGCCACACCACCAAAAGTGTAAGCAGCTCCGTGAAACAATTTTATTTTCACAATGCCAACACCCTCAACATCACATGTTGAACCATCACCTAAAGTCAGCACCTCCGCTTTCTTTAATATTAACTTATCAAAATAAGCTTTCTTGGAACACACATGCATCGTACAACCAGAATCTAAAATCCATTCATCTTGAGCAGAAGTAGAACCTTTGGAGACTATGAGAACATCTCCTAAATTAACCGACTCATTAACTGCTACTTCAGCCGATGAACCCCCAGATTTATCTTCACCATTCTTCCAGAGTGGACAATCCTTCTTGTAATGACCCCACTCTTGACATTTGAAGCACTGGACACCCTTCACACCGTCTCTTGATCTGAACCTACTTTTATTACCAGATCTCTTTTCGGCAAACCTTCCCTTTCCATGACCAACCATAGCAAACTCATGCTCATAACGGCCATCAGATCTTTGTCTCTTATCCTGAGATAAAAGTGCCGGTACTACCTCCTCCATCTTTACAGTAGCCTTTCCGTAAAGAACAGTAGTAACCAAAGTATCATACGAACTGGGAAGAGAGGTAAGAAGAATAAGGGCCTTATCTTCTTCCTCAATATTAACCTCAACTTTTGCAAGTTGATCCACGAGACCATTAAACACGTTCATGTGTTCAATGATATTCCCGCCATCCTCCATCTTCAACCGATAAAGATCACGCTTCAAGTTTAGCTTTGTGGTCATATTCTTCCCGAGATATAACTTCTCGAGGGCCACCCACAACCCTGTCGCAGTTGTCTCGCCACTGACATTATTAATGATCTTATCACTGATGGAAAGGCGAATGGTACTGACACATCTTTCCTCGATGTCATTCCAATCGTCATCCGTCATCTTTTCTGGCTTGCCGTCCTTTTTACCCTTTAACGGCTTTGCCAAGCCCTGCTGAACCAGGACATCCTTTACCCTTGCTTGCCACAAGGTGAAATTCCTGGTTCCATCAAATGGCTCCACCTTAAACTGCATACCGCTATTTCCCGCCATCTCAAACCAAAAAACTATCCGATAAACCTGGATACGCTCTGATACCACTTGTTATGACAACTTGCCTAGCACACCCACACCAGCGGAAGCGAGGATATAATTTGTTTGAGACAAACTTGCGAGAAATAATAGAAAGCAAATAAAGTAACTGATAACACGACGATTTAACGTGGTTCAGCAAAACCCTGCCTACATCCACCCCAAGAGTCTCCTTTATTCTTATAATATAAAAGAACCCGGTACAAGAAAAAAGTACACTATGAGTTAAACCCAAACCCAAGCCCCTTAGATTTTAGTATAAAATCTAAGTTTCTCGTACACTCTTTTACACTCCTTACAAGAATAAAACTCTCGACCTCACAAAGAAACACACTCCGTTGATATTATCGATCAACTATGTTTTTTTAGTTTTGTGATGATTTTCTGCTGAATGCATGGCCATCTATTTATACGTGAAGATGCATACACTTGCAATCATTCCCATCCACTTATTTCGTCATGTGAAAAGTAGCAACAATCCAAGACCACATGCTGCCTTTTACCATCTGACTTCACATCATTCCAAATGTGAAAGTAACTAGCTTGCCATGCTTGCCTTATTTGACTTTGTAACACGTATGCAACAATATCTTCAATCTTCAATAATAGTGGCTAACGCTATTTAGAAATAGAGACCCACATGCATTCCATGCATATTAACATTTTCAACTTAATGTTTGTCAACTTTGGACACAATTGTCCAACAAGTGATTTGATTCTTGATTAAGAATACTAATAATGAAGTGTAAGAACAAAGATGATAATGGAGAGAAAGAAAGAAAACACTTTGTAAGTGTGAGAAATGGTGCAAGTTTAATGCTTGCATTCATGGCTATTTATAGCAAAAATATCACAAGTTTAGGTAATACAATAATATTACTTTTGTGTATCAATAATTGACTATCCATTTATATATATATATATTTATATATTATAACACTCCCCCTTGGATAGCAATTTTGTTTGTTGAAGATCAACTGTAAGTTACTGCCTCGTTAAAAACCTTGCTAAAGAAAACCCAGTGGGAAAAACTTTAGCTAAGGGAAAAAGAGTGCAGCATGGAGTTGACTCCCCCTCAAGTAGACATCGCTTCGGTTGTTACATCTTTTGAACATGTCTCATGCCAATGTTATGAACGTGTGTTCTGAAAATAGCAGTTGGAAGTGCTTTCGTGAAAAGATCAGCAGAGTTTTTGCTGGATTGAACATATCTCATTTCAATCTCGTTGTCCTTAATGAGATTTTGAGTGTATGAGAAAAATCTAGGAGGTATGTGTTTGGTTCGGTCACTTTTGATATACCCTTCTTTCATCTGTGCTATGCAAGCTGCATTATCTTCATAGATAATTGTTGGACTTTTATCGCGTTCTAGTCCACAAGAATCAGTAATGATTTGTGTCATTGATCTCAACCAAAAACATTCCCGAGTAGCTTCATGTAATGCAATCACTTCGGCATGATTTGATGATGTAGCAACAAGTGTTTGTTTTTGAGAACGCCATGATATTGCAGTACCTCCATTTAGGAATACATATCCAGTTTGAGATTTAGCTTTATGTGGATCAGATAAATAACCTGCATCAGCATAACCAACCAAATCTTGTTTTGATTCGTTAGAATAAAATAATCCTAAATCAGTAGTTCCTCGAAGGTATCGAAATATGTGTTTGATCCCATTCCAGTGTCTTTTGGTAGGAGCAGAACTGAACCTTGCCAACAAATTAACTGCAAAAGAAATGTCAGGTCTTGTACAATTTGTAAGATACATAAGAGCTCCAATTGCACTAAGATATGGTACTTCTGGTCCAAGAATATCTTCATGATCTTCACATGGACGAAATGGATCAGTTTCAACATTGAGTGATCTAACAACCATAGGAGTACTTAATGGTTTTGCCTTGTCCATATTGAAACGTTTCAAAATCTTTTCAGTATATGTTGTTTGATGTACAAGTAAACCATTAGGCATATGCTCAATTTGTAAACCAAGGCAATACTTGATTTTTCCGAGATCTTTCATTTCAAATTCTTTCTTTAGAAGTTGAATGACTTCATAGATCTCTTTATTTGTACCTATGATGTTAAGATCATCAACATAAACAGCTATGATCACATATCCGGATGTTGTTTTCTTAATGAAAACACAAGGGCAAGTAAGGTTATTTGTATACCCTTTGCTTATCAAGTAATCATTTAATCGGTTATACCACATACGTCCCGATTGTTTTAACCCATATAAAGATCTTTGTAATTTAATCGAATACATTTCTTTGGGTTTTGCATTTGATGCTTCTGGTACCTTAAATCCTTCAGGTATCTTCATATATATATCACTATCAAGTGATCCATATAGGTAAGCAGTCACAACATCCATGAGATACATTTCTAAATTTTTAGAAAATGCCAGGCTGATTAAGTACCTAAAAGTAATTGCATCCATAACAGGGGAATAAGTTTCTTCATAATCAATTCCCAGTCTTTGAGAAAAACCTTGAGCTACAAGTCTAGCTTTATACCTTGTAACTTCATTTTTCTCATTTCTTTTTCGGACAAAAATCCATCTGTATCCTACAGGTTTCACATCTTTAGGAGTGAGAATGATGGATCCGAAAACTTTTCTTTTATTGAGTGATTCTAATTCAGCTCGTATTGCTTCTTTCCATTGAGCCCAATCATGTCTATTTTGACATTCAACCATAGATGTTGGTTCTGGATCATCATCATTATTCATGATGTCATATGCAACATTAAATGAAAATTTCTCATCAAGATTTTTCATTTCATTTCGGTTCCATAATATTTTTGAATATGCATAATTGATTGCAATTTCTGTATTGACATCATCAATCTCCTCTGCAGTAGGAGTACTGATTTGTGGTTCTTCTTGAACACTTTCTTTTACTTCATTATCAGCTGATTTTCTTTTTCGAGGATTTTTATCCTTTGAACCAATTGGTCTTCCACGTTTCTGACGTGGCAAAGATTCATGAGTGACGTTATTGCCAGCTTTTGGAATTTCAATTCGAGCTGGAGTATTTACTGCTGATATATATGATTTTGTCACCGTTTTTGTATCTGTAAATGCATCAGGCAATTGATTTGCAAGTTCTTGTATATGCATTATCTTTTGAACTTCTGTCTCGCATTCTTTTGTGCGAGGATCAAGATACTTTAATTGAGGTTCACACCATGAAACATCATTTTCTTTATTTTTCATTTCTCCCCCTAATCTAGGGAACAATGTTTCATTAAAATGACAATCAGCAAAACGTGCTGTAAAAACGTCACCTGTCATAGGTTCAATATACCTTAATATTGAAGATGTTTCATATCCAACATATATTCCCAACCTCCTTTGAGGACCCATTTTTGTATGTTGTGGTGTCGCAATTGGAACATACACTGCACAACCAAATGTTCTAAGATGGGAAATATTTGGCTCTTGACCAAAAGCAAGTTGTAGGGGGAATATTTATGACTTGCACTTGGTCTGATGCGAATCAATGCAGCAGCATGTAAAATTGCATGACCCCATATAGATACAGGGAGTTTTGTTCTCATTATCAATGGTCTAGCGATTAACTTAAACGTTTAATCAATGACTCGGCTAAACCATTTTGTGTATGCACATGAGCAACAGAATGTTCAACAACAATTCCTATAGACATGCAATAGTCATTAAATGCTTGAGATGTAAATTCACCAGCATTATCAAGTCTCGCCCTTTTAATGGTGTACTCAGGAAAATGAGCTCTCAATTTAATAATTTGGGCAAGAAATTTTGCAAATGCCACATTACGGCTTGATAACAGACAAACATGAGACCATCTGATAGATGCGTCTATTAGAATCATGAAATATCTAAATGGTCCACATGGTGGATGAATTGGTCCACATATATCACCTTGAATTCTTTCAAGAAACATTGGTGATTCTTTCTCAACCTTAAGTGGTGAGGGTCTAGTTATCAATTTTCCAAGAGAGCAAGATGTACATGGAACCATTGTATCATGATGGATTTTTCTATCCTTTAGTGGATGTCCATGAGTACATTCAATAATCCTTTTCATCATTGTTGATCCTGGATGGCCTAATCTGTTATGCCATAAACTGAATACACCAGGATCAATATATTTTTCGTTAACTACCATATGTATTTCTGGTACATTTATATGTGTATAATGTAATCCAGAACTAAGTCTTGGCAGTTTTTCAACCACATGACTCTTGTCAGTGATACTTAAATATTTCTCATTTTCTGTTGTCACTGACTGATAATCATACCCGTTAAGGTATATGTCGGAGAAACTCAATAAATTTCTGCTTGACTTGGGAGAAAATAAGGCATCATTTATTAAAAATTTTGTACCATTTGGTAGTATGAAATTTGCCTTTCCTATCCCTTTTATCAAGTTAGCAGGTCCTGATATTGTATGTATAGTTCCTCCCGTTGGTTTTAGATCAATAAAATATTTCTCGGATTTAAGTATAGTGTGTGTAGTTCCACTGTCTGCTATACAGAGATCTCCACCACTTGATTGATGTTGTATTCCAGCAAAATTCATATTGAACTTCATATATAAGAAATAAATAGTGAGTACATTAATATTACACAATATTTTAAACGCAAATAGATAGTACTGAAACATTTAGCAAACATAATGACAAAGACAGACGATATTAAATCGTTTATTTTTCGAAAGACACACAACTTAAACATTCAAGAAATCTTCATATAAATCAGATGGTTTCTCAGTGACTGTTGGATCGACGTTATCCACAAAGTTTACTTCCTTTTCTTTATCTTTCAGCGAATCCTGATACATCTTAACAAGATGTTTAGATGTTCGGCAAGTATTAGCCCAGTGGCCCATTCTACCACATCTGTAGCAAGATTCTTCAGAATTTTTAGAAGAATTTTCTTCAACATCTTGTTTAGTGGGCTTGTTTTGTGGTTGATATTTATATTTTCGTGGATTATTATTTCTTTGACCACCACGGCCACGACCACGACCACGTCCTCGCCCATTACCATTACCATAAGGATGGTTTCTACCATAGTTATGGCTTTTGGCATGATGATGGTGATGGTTATTATAATCACGACCTTGCCCGCGTCCTTGTCCCTGTTTATAATTATTTGTAGTATTTGCTTCAGGGATTGCAAGTGTACCAGTAGGACGGGATTGCTGATTTTTCATTACTAGCTCATCATTTTGCTCTGCAACTAAGAGATATGAATTAAGTTCAGGATATGTTTTGAACTTTAGCATTCTCAAATTTCTTTGCACTGTGATGTTTGCAGCATTCATTGTGAAGAAAGTTTTCTCCATCATGTCTGCATCACTTATTTCATGTCCACAGAATTTAAGTTGTGAACATGTATTATACAGAGCTGAGCTATATTCATTTACTTTCTTAAAGTCTTGGAACCTTAATGTTCTCCATTGTTCCATAGCAGCTGGAAGTAAAATTTCTCTTTGATTATTGAATCTGCTTTTGAGACATTCCCATAAAACATGGGGATCTTCTACAGTCACATAATTATTTTGTAAGCATTCATCAATATGTTGATGAATAAAGCAACATGCCGTTGCTTGTTCTTTTTCAGAACAAGTGTTGTTTTCATTTATGGCTTCAAGAATGCCTATTGATTTAAGATGCATTTTTACTTTTATAACCAATGGCATGTAGTTGTTTCCAGTTGATTCTAAAGGAGTAAATTTAAGCTTTTCCAGATTCGACATTTTCTATTAAAACAAACAACATGATAAATTATAGTCACTTTATATTCATAAGTATATAAACATTAAACATAAATTTAATATAACATAAATGATAAGTAGGTGACAGTGTCGACCATATGTAAGCAATCATTAATAAATGTTATATAACATAAATATAAATATTAGTAAACATAAATGATAATTAGGCGACAGTGTCGGCCATATAAATGTTAGATAATAGAAATATAAATGTTAATAACATAAATGATAATTAGGCGACAGTGTCGGCCATATAAATGTTAGATAATTGAAATATAAATGTTAGTAACATAAATGATAATTAGACGACAGTGTCGACCATATATTATTCAGGTGGTATAACCGACCATATATCATTTAGGTGGCAGAGCCAACCATAATTAGTATTAAGATTATCGTGCTGATAACGTGTTATAATTTAGTAGGCTTATAACTACCTTTAGTGGTTTGATTCTTGATGTTATAATTCAGTAGGCTTATAACTACCTTTAGTGATTTGATTCTTGATTAAGAATACTAATAATGAAGTGTAAGAACAAAGATGATAATGGAGAGAAAGAAAGAAAACACTTTGTAAGTGTGAGAAATGGTGCAAGTTTAATGCTTGCATTCATGGCTATTTATAGCAAAAATATTACAAGTTTAGGTAATACAATAATATTACTTTTGTGTATCAATAATTGACTATCCATTTATATATATATATATATATGTTATAACAACTAGGTGCTTATAACTATGACACTTATTTTATTATATAAACTTATATTAACTTCTGCTTTTGTTGACTATTTCATTTGCAGACTATTTCTCCCTATAGTGGACATTACCGTCCAACCGAGGAGACACTAAAGTGCTTCTTATCATTTCTCACAGAAAAGGGTGTTGATCTTGCCAATGTTGAAGTATGCAAAGTTTTTACCTTTTTCATTAATTTAGTTTAACAGTTTAATCTAAATGAACAGGATGGGTTATAGTCATAAGGGGCAAAAAAATTGTACTTTTTGAAATGGGTCAGGTTGGGTTGATCCTAAGTTTTTAATAAATTAGCATGTCAGATGTGGTTCACAGAAAAGTACGAAGTATATCATTTTGTTAATGATAATATTTTGAATTATATCATTACTGAGATAGAGATTAATGTTTATAATACAGTGTGTGTGTGTGTGTAATGGATGATTTGATCCAGATTGATGGGTCGTGTAACCTGTCAAAAGTAGTAGCTTTTGTTACTGTTTGAAAGTGAAAACGGGTCAGGATGGGTAAACATTACTTAGCGCACATTTTAATATGCTTACAGGAAATTGCATCATGTTAACGTTAATATATTTTTTTGTGATTAGGTAAAGAAGGCAAACGAAGATTATGAGACCAATGAATATAAAGAAGCTGCTAAAAATGGGCTTAAACATGCACTTCCCATTTCTTCAAATACTTTACCATCTGAAACTAATGATCATGAACAAGAAGTTGATGAAACGGTAAAGAAAAATGTGAGTTACAAAAGGAGTCTTTCGGGCGGTCTTAATAGCCCAAAATCTAATGTGCCAGAGAAATCGATACTAGAAAGGATCAACTCCAAGAAAGAAGCTTGTTCGTACCAATTAGGAAACCAGGTTTCACTGAAATGGTCAAGTGGAGTGGGACCACGAATCGGTTGTATTGCAGATTACCCAGTTGAACTCAGATTACAAGCATTGGATTTTACTAATCTCTCTCCAACATCAAGATCTTCAGTTTATAACAAGAGGATTAATGATGGTCATGCCTGGCCAATGGCTGGTCCATCACCTCAACCTACTGCTTAGAATCACAATTTATTTTCCATCTTTTTAAGGATTGTAAGTGAAGTTAATGAATTTTGTAGTAGTTTGGATCAATATGTATCTATATATATCTATATGGTATGTTATATAATGTTTTGTTGGCTGGTGAAATCTCGAATCTAAGTTTACTTAAAAAGACAGAGTGAAGTTCATTAAATTTTTCATAAATTTTTCTGATATAAAAAGTACCATTGAATAACTACATCATCTCAAATTTATCGGTCAAAATTGTTCTGAAGCACAAGAAACAAATCTAACATGCTTCTACACCTTTTTAAATTAATTTATATTACCATATTGGAGGTAAATACCTATATACAACAACGGGGCTCACTACAGAATGCTTAGAATCCTTCCAAACAATCGATCCAGACGACAAAAAAGCGTCCTTATGATCAAACGTCCCGTCCAAACTAACTGTAAACGATCTTTTCTCATTCAATTGTTTGAACGTTAAGCTACTGGGGTCAACCTTAATCGAAAGACCCTTTTGACTAACCACTTCTGCGTTGTATGTAGCATTTCTGGTTCCAACGTTTTTCACAATTCGTTTAAAGACTGCAGAAAAAGTTGTGACATTTTGTTCAACCTGCAAATGCATTGAAGGGTAGTTGAGCCCATCAGCACCTTTTGTTGGTTTGAAGTTCTTGCAATCGTATTGTTTCTTGCCGCCAATCAGTACGCTAAGCATTGTGCTGTTGTAGCCTGATCTGCATAGGTAGCGAATGTAGGCGCTTATATTGATGTCATACACGAGACCAGGATCTATCGCTTTCGTTGGGTTTATCAGACCCGAACCCGATGCCAATTCTTTGTCTGCTGTATTCACTTTAACTGGCGTTGCTGAAAGTTTGAATTCAAAAGGGACATCATTTTAGTGGTTGTTAGTATAGAAAAAGGTAGAACGTTTTCCCTGTTCGGGTTACCCTGGAGGGCGAGTAATCCGACCCAATACTCTAATGTATGCAGCCCAGCAGGATTACTCCCTGGCTGTTTCCAACCCATCCTTGGCCACCACTAAATATTCGCCCTATGCGGGATTTGAACCTGAGACCTCTTGCAAGGAACTCAGGGCCCAACCATTGGGCTATCTAGTGATGGTTAGTGGTTGTTAGTATAAATGTATATATTTTTGACCCATGTTGCAAAATTCGCTACTCGGGGAGTACTCGGTCCTGGACTTTTGAGGGAGTACTCGGATGTTGACCAAGTTTGACTTTGACTGATTTATGACCGAGTTGGACTGGATTTGACCGAGTACTTGACGGGTACTCCCAGAATTGCAAAAACCGAGTACTCGCCGAGTAATTCTGATTTCCGAGTTCTGCAAAAATGTTTCTTATAGTTGAGTGTGACTACTTCGTACAGTAAGTACTCGATTAGGATTTTTGAGGGAGTACTCGGAAACTAGGGGAGTACTAGGATGTTGACCAACTTTAACTTTGACTGATTTTTCGAGTAATTCCTTTTGGATGAGTTTGACCGATTTTTGACCGAGTTTGACCGATTTTTCACCGAGTTGCAAAAACCGAGTAATTCCGAGTTTTGGATGAGTTTGGCCGAGTTTGACCAAGTACTTGTCGAGTACTCCCCAAGAAACCGAGTACTCGCTGATTAAGAATTCTGCATCATTGTTTCTGACATTTGAGTGTGACTACTTGCTTAAAAAAACGTACCAGTCGTCATGAGTGCCGATTTGATCGCGGCTGGTGACCAAGTGGGGTGAAAGGATTTAACATAGGCTGCAGCCGCAGCCACATGTGGGCAAGACATTGAAGTTCCAGACGCTATTTTGTAATCCACGAACCGTTTGTCATAGTTTGGATCACCCGTCATACTAGCAAGTTTAGAGTATGCAGCTAATATGCCCAGTCCAGGTGCAACAATATCAGGCTGTACCAGTGCACCATAAATCTTGTTATACCACATTATCATAAACTAAAACTGGTTTCAGTTACTTTCTGACCTCAAGAAACAAAAAGGTACAAACTTTACATTCAGTTTCTTTTAACAGTTGAATCAACTTATTGCATTTTTATCAAATCATCAATCACTTGTTGTGAGAAATGATATATATAGAGCAATAATAATACCTTAAGAACGTTGGGTGTTATCAGCTGTGGTCCTCTGGAAGAGAAAGAAGCTACAAACGGTGCATCGTCGATCTTAACAGGTTTAGATTTTTGTATGACAGCGACTGGCATTCTGTGATTGAGACATCGTTTTAATCATCAAATACTTGAATTATAAAGATTATGAACCATTCAACGCTTAATCATTCAGTTTTATCAAATACAGCCTAAATAAATCAAGATAAATTACATTTTTGTTGTTGTTGTTGTGAGAATTAACTAATGGCATACCTGGTTGAGTTGATGTAGCGATCGATATTTCTACCCTCCTCCATACTTACAGTAGTCCCCGGGATGAGAAACGAAGAAGGTGTATCGAAATCTTTATCTCTCGACACTATTATCCCCGCCACATTTTTGTCGTATAAATTATAATCTTGTGAGTTTTTTCCTAAACAATACACAATTTTCCCCTTCACCATTTGATCCACCAACGACCCATAGTCGCAAGCACTACAAAGTATCCAAAATTCCAATCATTAAGTACAGATTTTCATATTCTATTTTTTCAGCGACAGTTATCATTAACGTGCATTAATATCTTGTACATAGCGGTTACTGTTGACCTTTTAATGACAGTTATTAAAGTGTACAAGCCTTTTTTGCATGTTAACGATGACCCTTAGGACTGTCGTTAAAAAAATCTTTTCATATTATTCTCAGACGTACCAACTACTAAAGTATCATCTACTACATGCGCGTACCTTGCGTTTCTGTAAGCTTGACTTGCATTAGCTGCAAGCGTACCACTTATTAACGGATACATTTTCTTCTTAGACGAAAATGTATTTACAGCAATTCCCTATCAGTAAACACAACTACTAATAGTTATAATTAGCAAATAGTATCATTCATAAAGTCTTTTCGAAAGATTAAGAAGAAAAAGAAGAATAACCATGATGGTTTCACCGTTTCCCAGCTTAACATCCGATATAAACTGCCGATCACTACTTGATGCAGCAACAGTTGTAATCCAAGGTGCTATGTTTTGTACCGTAAGCTGAATAGGACCATCGTTACCACCCGAACACGCAGTAAAAATCCCTTTTTTCATCGCGTGAAATGCTCCAATCGCCATTGAATCTTCGAAAAACGGTCTAGGAGAACCACCAATCGATACTGATATTACGTCCACACCATCAGCGATTGCCATGTCGAACGCGGCTAACATATCCATGTCTGAACAACCACCACCCCAACATACTTTGTAAGCTGCTATACGAGCCGAATCAACCCCACCTCGCGCCACGCCTTTTCCAATACCGTAAAGGCTAGCACTTTTCACCTTGACACCGCCAGCTGTCGAAGCTGTGTGGGTCCCGTGACCTTCTGTGTCTACAGGGGACAGTGATGGGTCAGGTGTAGTGCCAATGTAGGAATATTGTGCACCAATGAGTTTGCTGTTCATTAAACAACCACATAAAAACAATCAGAAGTATAATTCTGTATACCTTTTCCACTCATTTTTTTTTTATAAATACACCATCTGACATGCATTAAGTACTTGTACTAGTACAGTACAAGTACATAATGCATGATAATGGTGAATTTATCAAAATCATAAGTGGATATATCATCACCCGAAAGAAAAGAGAGCTGTACTTGTTGCAACCGGTGAAGTTCGCGCCCAAAACGCATTTACCCTTCCATTTTGGAGGAGGTGGGCCATAGCCTTTGTCATCAAAGCTAGGTGATTCGGGCCAAATTCCTGAACTTGCAATATGGGTTTCGATCAAGAATTGTATTCGTTCTATAAAAACTAAAACTTTTCGAATACAGATCAGTTGAATCACCTGTATCAATAACGCCAATAATCAGATTGCTTTCGACTTTTAGGTTCCTTTTTGTTCCTTTCAAAGGCATTCCCATAAAATCCCATGATCTTGTCGTATGAAGAGGTCTTATGGTGTTTGGGAACACAGATAAAACCCCTTCTCTCTCTGCAAGAAAATCAAAATCCGTCGTTATATTTTTGTGATGGTGAAATAAATCAATAATTCAATAATATAACTTACGTAACAGTTGATCTGCTTCTTGAGGTAACAAATTTGCTACAAAACCGTTAAAGCTCCTTCCATAACTATGCAACTTCGATTCTCTAGCTACTATTTCACTGCAAAGTCGGAACTCGTTAAGCCAACGTTATATAAAATAAAATAAAAACAAAAAAAAAACTGACAAAAATGTATTAAATTTCCTACTCTCCGATCGTCTCTGCAAGAAGATTATGGTGATCGAGCGCTAGTGTGTTTAATGTCCTCTCAACTGGAGAAGCACCCATGTATACAATGTATGGCTATAAAACACAATTGGGACAACAAAAGAAGATTAAAACACATATCAGACGTTAAAAATCCCGAACATGGCAATGTTTCTTGAATATTAGTGTACCTTTCTTTCATTATTGACAGGTGCAGCAATAACTATGGTGTCAAGATATACACAGAACAAGATTAAAAGCAGTAATTTTTTTAAAGTTCCCATTGAGTTACTGTGCCCTTTGCCTAAGTTGTTAGAAATTGAACTTAATTTGTTTGTTATGTGTATGTATATATATGTATGTATGTAGTTATATTAAGTGATATATCTAAAATGTCTCCATGTTTCTCTCTATTTTAAGAAGACTGAGTTTTATGTGGCCTCAAATGTGGATCTTTAGAGTGTAAACTAACACTTTTGTAATCTTGCAGAACATCACTAGTGTGTGTTTTGATAAGAAGTGAGAAAACATCTAAATGAGAATGTTTAGGTGAATGTTTTTCCTTTAATTTCTTAATAATGACAAGCTCCCACATATAAAACACAGAGTTTTTACAAGAATATATACGTATTGTCCATTAATGAATTTGAATTATAACCTGATTCTAAATGACAACATCATTTTTAATAATTATTATGAATGAACACTTACAAATAATGTGTCAATAGATAAAAGAATATAATTCTTTTGTAACTTATTATAATTTAACGAGACTATTAAAGTAAAAATTAAAGATGTTAAATAATAAAAGAATAGTTCAACTCTAATGATAATACGATGAATACTGAACAATTAAGCATAATGCTAATAATTTAATCAAGAGTACATTAAATATAATCTAAATCCTAAACCAGATAAATTTAAAATTTTTATTTAAATACTTGACTATTGTTATTGTTAATTTAATTTTAATATAATATAATATAATATAATGTAATATTAAATACTCCATATAAAATTAATTTCGAAACAATCTTTTCAACCAATTGCAAACTTACTCGGCCCTTAGTTGTCCGTGTGCTTTTTATCCCCCGTTGATTGTTGATTTGGTTCAGGTAACTTACTTGGCCTTTAATTTGGTTTGCTTTGTATAGGTTGCGTCAGAGTTTACTTCCCTTTCTTGTATGTTTTGGACGACCTTCATCATCGTGATGAGTCTCATCGTTTTAATAAAGTGTTACTTCTGTTACATAAAAGTTTTGTTTTATGGGGAATTTATCAAAGACGCCCGAATTCCTTGTTCGCGAGAAGACAGTCGATTATTGTGGTCGGTAGATTGCTCTTAATCTACCGGTTGTCGGTTAGATTGGTCTTCATCTTTGTTTTTGTATTTTTTTCGTGTTGTTCCCGTTGTTTACACCTCTTCCCATCATTGTTTGTTTGTGAGAGCATAGGTTGCGTTGTGTTTAGTTTGCTCGGTTGTATTCTTGGATCGTTAAAGGAGGATTCATTTTTTGATCATCTTTTGGTTTATATAAAAGTTTATGTTTTTTACCAAAAAAAAAAAAATATAAGTTTTTTTTTTTTTGGAAATTATTTATTTATTTATATATTTTTTGACCAAACTTACTACTCCGTAACTCATCTTCGAGAATCAGATACCCATCTTCAATAAAAATCCCAACTTTAGGGTTTTCTTTTTCATCTGATCAAATTTCACCTCTGAGAAACATGACAATAGAATACCCAGATAGATTCAAGAACTTTTTCAACGATTTAGAAACTCGTAGAACCCTACTCACCTCAATTACCGAAACCCACAACAAACTAATCAACACTTTCACATCTTTAGATGAAAACCTCACACAAAAGTCACAAACTTTAGACACCGAAATCGAAAATCTCAAGAAAAACACAGAAGAAACCCTAGAAGCGATCAAAATCCGTGAAGATAGCCTTCTTGAAAAGGAAGTTACATTGTCAGCCGATGTAGAACGGTTAAAAGATAACGCAATTAAGGGTATGGTAGAAGGGACTGATTCGGAGGCCAAAACGACACCGGATTTGTTCAAAATGTGGTTTAGGAGGATGGATTTTAATGGGTTGTTAAACTGTTTGTTGGATAGAAGGAAGGATTCGATTGCGGTGAGGGAGGAGATTATGGTGGCAATGACTGAATCTGTGGATGTATTAGGGTTTGTGTTGGATGCAATTGAGGATTTTGTTCAGATAAAAGTGAGTGGGAAAAAGCTTAATAGGATGGCTGATAGACGGTGGGTTTACGGAATGCTGATACAAGCTGCATTGCCTATTGGCGGCGATGGCGGCGGTGTTGTGGTTGCGAAAAGTTTGAAGGAGCGGGCGATGGCGGTTTTGGAGATTTGGAAAGGGGTTTTGGGTGGTGGTGAAGGTAGTGATGGAGTGGGTTCAGTTGAAGCTGCAATGTTTTTGGAAATTGTGATTGGGTTTGGATTGAAGGATAAGTGGGATGATGAGTTTTTGATGAAGTTGATTATGGAGTATTCGGGTCGGAAGGAGATGCCTAAGCTTGCATTGGCTTTAGGTTATGGTGATAAAATGAAAGGTTACTTTTGTTTATATTTGAATTTACATTGGTTATTTTGACTTGTTAATAGTATCGATTTCACATATTTTTGTGTAGTATTGTTGTTAATGATATGGTCATTATAATAGCCTAATCTTGCCAGTAACACTATCATAGCTATAGGAAACGGGTCAAGTTATAAGTTTTTTCGTGTTCAGGCAACCCTTAAGTGGCCCCTAACCTTGTTTTTACCGTTTTTGACCCTTTTTTCCTTGCCAACTCAATAGATGTCTAAATAGTACTCCCTCATTCCCACAAAGTGCGCCCACTAGAATTTTTTGTTGGATTTAAGATAAGTACGATAAATCTGAGGTTTGCCTTTATATATAAGGTTAGTTTGATTGAATTTACCTAAGTTATAAATGACTGAGAGTAATAAATGACGATAAATTGGGGGGGTTTTATTATATTTGATAGCTATTATTTTTTTGAGCAGATAATTATTTTGGGTTAGATTTAAGTAGTAAGGTGGACGTATTTTTGGAGACGGAGGGAGTATTGTTTATGTTCTAGTTATGTTCTATATATAAACGTAGTGCCTACTAATCGAGTATTATAAATGAATCCTTGAATGTATAATTCACTTCAACTCGAAAAAGAATAGGATAATAAAGTTGGTGAATTGGCATGTTATGGTTTATAACATGCAAGTTATTGTTTATAACCTGTATAGGTTTCTCTTAAATGGCGACTGCATCAGATATTTTCTGCTATGCAGGGTCAAATCGATATCTAATTACATCCTTAAAAACTTTTTTTGTGTCTATGTCTGTGTGTCAAATTGCATAGAAGGGGCATGTGCTTGAATTGCATATCCGATGTATGATTTATACTCTCAATATCATCTTAGGTTTCACTCTGCTGATACTTAGAGTCTATACTCCCATTAAGAAATACTATAGGGTAATTCATGCTTACAGTTATCGTAGATTTGAGTCATACATATCTGAAAAAGTCATATAATTGATCTCCGGTATAAAACATGCTTTGTGGTAATGAAGTTTTGCCTTCCACATTCTTATATCTCTTTGAACCAAAGCTAGTGACCATATATATATGCATGGAAATTTCACTTATTTTCTAGACAAAGAGTTCACAAACAACAAATTTCATTTACTGATTGGTGGTTGTAAACTCAACGAAAAAAGTTTATGATCCTCACTTGTTTATGTTTGCTTTGCTGACAGATATAATTGACGAGTTGATGAAGACAGGTAAGGAGGCCGATGCTGTTTATTTTGCTTGCGAGACTGGGTTGACCGAGCAATATCCTCCAGTTCCACTACTCAAAGCGTGTCTTAGGAAATATCGGGAGATAACCTGCAAACTTACGTCATCTTTGGTACGTTGATCTTAACAACGTGATTTTTATGCCAAATTGATATTAAGTGATCAATAGCAAGCGTTTTATCCAAAATATGTGTTTCGCCATTTCTAGAATAACATGAGTATTATATTTAAACCTATATACCATTGTTGTAAAAACCTCGATTACTCCTCCTTAAGAATAGACCGATCCGATTTTTCAAAATTTGTTTGATTAGTCGGTCAACGTCGGTTAATGGGTCAAAATCGGATTTGTTGGTCATAGTCGCTCAAAGTCAAAATTGGCCAAATTTTAGTATGAATTTAAATTTAAACTAAAATTTTACAGTTTTGAACAAATGAACGATTATGTTTATGGTTTTCATCTATTATGTTAAAATCTATGGTTATGCTTATGGTTTTCATCTACATTTACATATATAATTTTGAAATTTATTATTAAATGTATAAAAGTCATCCGATTAGTCCTCGAAATGACATTTATTTTTCAGGAGGATGTCAACAACGAAGTTAATTGCGTGAAAGCGGCCATAAAATGTGTTGAAGACCACAAACTCGAATCCCACTTCACGATTGCTAACTTGAAGCAGCGTCTAAAGGAGTTGGATAGGATCAGATCAAGAAGGATGTATATTGCATCTTTCGCAACCAGCAACCCGTCGAATAAACGGGCCCGCCACGGACGGGGTTCTCGACCACCCAAATTCGTAAGGATGGCATTGGCTGCCCGCCAAAAAAAAGAAAGTCAGAGCCCAACTGTCACCTCGTATGGCAGTCAGAGTCCAACTGTCGGACATGGGCTTCAGTATGCCTACCCCTCTAATGTGGCTTCATCATCGGCACCTACTTACTAACCCTCATTTGCAATTAGAGTTGAAAAGATGTTATGAATTTGTGAGATTGTTTCTCGAAGCTGCGGTATCAAAAATCCTTTTGTTCGATTTTGCACCGCTTTTGTATGTTGCTACTTTCATATGGTCCGTTGACTGTCTAAAGTTTGGTTTCCATAAAGTATACGGTATCATTTAACATTCAGATTTGTTTATTTATGATTTGAAAACATGGTAGTCATATACAATCTGCAAATGCTGTCCCAAACAACATTTTAATAAATTTTTTAACATGTATTGGGGTTAACTGGGATAAGACCAGTTTCAACGGTGCGTCAGACCACGGATGATAATGGGGCGTTAGTTTTCGTCAGCCTGGAGCGTCAGTTGGACTTCTGACGCAAAAAAAAAAAATCGTCAGTTTTCGTCAGCCTGGAGCGTCAGTTGGACTTCTGACGAAAAAAAAAAAATCGTCACTTCCTCCTTCAACCATTCACTGATTTTTCTGATTTAATAAATATACATCTTTAATAATTAATTAATTTATTTTTTCTTGCCCAATTTTCAATCAGATTTTACCACATCACCGTATCCAATATTTGCCTAGTCACAGGTAGATTGCACTTTTTGATTAAAAAGTGTATAAATTGCCCGTGATATCACATAAACCATTAGAAATGGTCTAAGTGATTCATTCGGGGATATTAACTAAAGCGTCATTTTTAAAATGTTACTACGTATAAGAAGTAACCAATTTTTTATTCTATTTTTTTTACCAAAACGCCTTGTGATTTGCGAATGGCCAGACACACACATCATTACTCGTTAATCACAAATTGCAAGTCGATTTTTGTGCATTTTATAAAAGTTACACATTGTACAATACACAATAAGGAATTTATAATGGAAAAGAAAAGATGATAAAAGGCAAATGTATGATGATATGCAGATTCATAACTGAACTGATGAAATCCACTAATGTAGAATTAAGAAACTCGAGGTTTTTCTGCAAGAAACAAATAAAGGAATAACAAAACTGGGAACCAATGTTTGACAATAAATTAGAAGCCAGATGATTTTGAAAGGCGAAAAAGGAGTTGTTTTCTAGAACCCAAATTTCTGCAAAATGGACATGCCAGAAATAACAACTACTGAATAGATGCATGAATCCATGAAGAAAGCACTTAAACCGGTTTTGAACAGCATACCCCACTCAAACGGCGAACCCAGATTATCCGGTATATCAACCTCATTTGTTACCGAGCCATTGTTTGCCTCCTGCTGAATCATTTTCATTGCATCCAAAAGAAGTGGTCCGAAAATTATAGTAGCATTAATTAGTAAAAGTAGAAGAAGTGGCCTCGATAATATTATGCTCCGTATAATGTAGCAGCCTAAAATAGGAAATCCTGTATGCGACAGCAGAGCCACAAGTCCAGCAAAAAAGGAAAGCTTGCGTCGGGTCTCTTGTGAAGCTAAAATGGCTGGACGTAATTGGCTCGGACTCACAGTTTTGTAGAGATAGATTTTCTGTTTTGAAATAGTCTGATTTGTTGATTTCTTGGTAGATGAATGAATATCACTGGATTCGGGGAATAATTCTCTAGAAGATTCCGCTTTAGTTGACCCAGAATTGCGTGTAACTGGTTGAACGTTGCTCCCTGCAGTTTCAGTCCTGTTTTCATCTGAAAATATATTGACGTAAGTGGGTTAGAATTGCCACCTTTAGGCTTGTGATATGAACAATGCAGGACTTTGATGTTTTTTTTTTATTTTTATTGAATAGCGGTTAGAGAGTCGGTGACGGATCCCACCAGAAGTGGAGTCACTCACCCGATCATATCCGTGCCACAAGTCGGGTGGAAACCACGGACCCGCACCCAGAAGGTATCATGTCCAACTGGGATGTAGGACTTTGATGTAGATATTAACTTGATGACTTTTGGTTTAAATGGTGTGCAAGAGTAATTACAGACCTAGATTATTAGAACTAAATAACTCTAATGTTTGTAAATCACCATTTGTTGTATAATGTATGAAGCTATGAGTGCAGAGTGTTATCTATTCATGTATTTTAGTCATACTAATGATAACATTGGCTCTATCAGAGAAAGCACAAAATTTATATGTGTGCCCAAGTCATTCGACCAAAAACGAAGTTATATATGAGCATAGATAAGCTTCTGACCCTCCTGTACAGCTTAAGGGTGCGTTTAAAGTTTAGTTGCAGAAATTAGAGGTGTTCTGCAGAAAAATTTTCAAGGTGGAGACATAGAACGCGTATAAATGTGATTTTTCAAGAAAATTCACACTGAAAATGGCAAACCCAAACAATTTATAACTAAATATTACATAAGGTAGAGTTAGGATCCCTTTGGACAAGGTTAGGGTGCGGTCGAAACAACCTTTTCGTGAAAATGGCTAACCCATTTATCTACTTTGGACCAGGTTAGGGTGCCGTCGAAACAACCTTTTTGTGAAAATGATTAACCCATTCATCTATTGCAGCTACACTTTTGACCATGTGTTCAGAATTGACACTAGTTTTCAAAGGAATGGTTTTATATACAATTCTTATCCTATACAAGCTGCACATTAAACAATGGTCACCAGCATATAGTGCGTTCTTTTAGAACAGCAAATTCACGCACTCTACATAATTTAATTCTACACGAATAATGTCTTAAACAGGACTCGAAACCATAACCCCAAGGTCAGAGGGCTCTTCGATACCGCTAGGCCAAATGCCCTTTAGTCACCAGCAGTGGTAGGCTTAATTTTATCTAATTAATCTAATCTAAATAACATAATTAAAATAATACATATAACCTGCTGTAACAAATTTATGATTGTGTAAGTGTGGACACACAATGCAATTGGAATCAACAACAATGACAACAAATATAACGGATCTATACATACACCATATACATCCCACTACAGAAATATAAATGAATAGTGAGCAAGAAACAAAGATTAACTATTAATTTACATTTAATAGAAATAGTAATTACGGTGAAGAAAGAATGATAAATACAGACCGGGTTGATCAGTAATTGAGGGAGGACATGATGCATTATAAGAATGATGACTAGTTTCAGAAGAAGAAGATGAAGAGGGTTGGTTTGTGACACGAGCGCCTGTGATCAGAGCCAAACGATCTGATCCTCTCTCTGCGATTCTCCTACGTCTAGCGATTGCGTCATTGGTGTCATTTGTCATCCTCAAATTCCTGAGATCACACAATAATTTATTGTTTGTATGATCAATGATCATCAGATCTGAAATTTACACACAAATGTGAAAGACACTCCCATGCAGAGTTTAATATACAAATTTAGTTATAACGATTTTAATTCTCTCTTTTCTTCTTAATAAGACTACAGATAACGCAGGCGTTTGTCGCCATTTTTCGCTCACAAACGCCCCACAAACGCCCGGAATGGGCGTTTGTGGGCGTTTCTAACGGGGCGTTTGTCACGAAAAAACGCTGGTACAAACGCATAAGTAGGGGACGTGGCACGTTTTGATTGGTCTAAATTTCATAGCCGTTGGAGAGCTAGCCGTTGGTTTTTTTTTTTTTTTTTTTTTTTTTTTTTTTTTTCTCTTTTTCTTCTATAAATACACACTCTTTATTTTCATTTTTCACACACTTTTATTCACTACACACTCACATATATATAAAAGTTTATGTCTTCTTTTTGTTTTAGAAACTAAAAAATATGGATTTTTTAGCCTTAAGTATCGATTTGTTATTCGATTCAACGTCGTCCGAAGAAGAGGAAGAAATCCAACCAAGAACTCGTTTTCAAAGACAACCATGACGTTTTTTAAATAGAGATCGTGAAGCAGCGGGTCAATTATTGTGGAACGATTACTTTGGTGAAAATCCGACGTTTCCGGACGACATTTTCAAGAGACGATTTCGGATGCGCAAAGTTTTATTTCTCCGTATCCGAGACGGTATTCTTCAACACTCTTTTACTCCTAATGCCCCCGATCATTTTACTTTTTTCCAACAACGTCCGGATGCACTTGGACGTCTTGGTTTCTCAACTATTCAAAAAATAACTTGCGCGTTACGGCAATTGTCGTATGGGATGACCGCGGATATATTTGATGAATATATTAAAATGGCGGAAAAAACGGGTTATGTTACTTTAAATAATTTTTGCAAGTGTATAATTGACTTATATGGGCGGGAATATTTGAGGAAGCCTAATGCAACTGGCATTGCTCGGTTGTATTCGGCACACGAGGAGAAACATGGTTTCAAGGGAATGTTGGGTAGTATTGACTGTATGCATTGGGCATGGAAAAATTGTCCCGTTGCATGGAAAGGTCAATATACGAGAGGTTGTCACGACCCTACTTTTTCCGTTATCTTTTACCGTTAATTATTTAACGACCGTTAACTGTTATTTGTGCCACGTCATTTCTATGACCTATATGATTATTTTTATAATTATATATATATATATATATATATATATATATATATATATATATATATATATATATATATATATATATATATATATATATATATATATATATATATATTAATTATTATGTGTTATATGAATATTTGTATTCATATTTTGAGTTATATGTTTCTACGTGTCGCAGATTTCTATCCGGCGAATCTTTTCGGTTTTCAAACCAACGGTCGAGTTTTTGGGATATTTAAATCCTAATTATTTTAAATATGATATTTTAAGATCATATTATTATATATAGTATTTATATTTATTTTTCGTCGCGTAAATGTTATCTCTCCGGATTTTTAATCGCGTAAGCGTGTTTTCGCGTTTCGGGTTTCGTTCGGGCTTTCGGGCCATATGTAAATCAACAGCTAAGTGAGATGGGCCAAGTGGGGCCCACCCCACCCCTAGTTTCGGCCGATTGGATGGAGGGGAGTATACTCCCACTTAATTTTCATTTTTGTAAAATTTATTTCATTTCACAATTACACTACTAAACCTAATATCTAATTTGCTCTCTCCCTCTTTTTCTTCTCCCCTTGCCGTCACCAATCCCATCCCTAAGATCATCATCATCAACCAATTTTAAAGCTTGGATCAAGGATTAATTAACACCAACGCGTTCTACTAATCGTCCTCTACGCGATTATACTTCTTGATTATCGTTTAGGGTATAAACCCTAACCCTAGAACTTTTAATTTTTCATTATTTTTCTGTATTTTGATTATATATTGATAGTATGATGATTACTTGTTGTTGTAATGGTGTTTGTATGCGTAGAATTACTCGAATACATATGTTTTCGGTTTGATCTAATTGGGACAGCAGCTTTTTGTTTAATTCTGGAATTGTGACTGATATAAAAGTGAAAATAAAGTAGTTAGATGAGTTCCTCTCATCAAGACATTAATTTTAGACTCCGGATTCATGTCGTTTCGATTCCCGGAACCCTAGATATGATCAAAATGGTATTTTGTTAAAATTGAAATGTGATATTGATATGAACCAGGTTTAGTCCGACTTTGTGACCATATTTGGTGACTTTAGGGTGTGTTAGTGCGTTAAGAGTAATGATGGGAAGAACTTTCATGTTCGGGTCATCTAAATCCAAGCCACGAATCACCCGTTATGGCTAAAACACGATTTTGATTGAATTGAAGTTCCAAGTGGTGTCATGGCTGATCACCACGACTTGTGGAGTGTTCTTGAGTGCACCAATGTGTCGGGTGGTTTGATTAGGCGGAGATATATATAAGGCTCGCCGAAAACCGACACCCGGGGCTCAAGATACGACTCGATGAACTTTTGATTTAAACTTATGATTAATTATTAAACTTATGATATAAATAATGAATTTCATTATCATTTAATTACTTATGATATAAAAAGTAATTATTAAATTTTAAGACTTATGATATATATTTATTATATCATTTAATTATTACTTATGATTTAATTAATATTTTAATTAAACTTATGATTAATAATACTTTTATTATTAATGGAAAATACTTATGATAAGTATTAAACTTATATTACGAGATTATTATAATAAGACTTATAATAAGGATTAATTAATTATTTATTTATTATAAGGCTTAGTTATTATTTATTTATAATTTAATTATTAAATACTTATGATTTAATAATTATAATTAGAAACTTATGATATGATTAATAATTCATTATTAATTAATAATACTTACGATATGATTTAAAATTTATTATTGATTAATAATACTTATATTATGACTAATATTTAATTAATTAATTAAATACTTATGTTATATTAATTATATCATTTAAACTTATGTTATGACATAATTAGACATATTTAACTTTAATAAACATTATAACTTACATTATATTTACAACTTACACTTTTAAAATTAACGTTGACTATGTTTGACCAAGTTTGACTTTTGAGTAGACTTTCGGTTGACTTTGACTTTCATTTGACTTTTGTTGACTTTCTAATTAAGGAAACTTTCCTAACTTATAAACTTTCCTAAAATAGCAACTTTCTAAATTTAGAAACTTTCCAAAAATAGAAACTTTCCAAAAATGGAAACCTGCTAAAAATAGAAACTTCCTAATAATAGAAAATGTGTGTCCGTAAGCTGTTCCGATCAAACCAATGCATATTGAGTATTGTTCTATGTCTACTTGCAACATGTACAATAGCTATCATACTAAGACTTGACCTAAGTTAGTTATTTATATCGATCTGCTTTATTTATAAGTCGGCGTTGTGATCATTCCTGATCACTGTACTCCATTTGCTGTTCGCTTATTTGTGTTGGTTACTTCGTTACTATTAAGGTGAGTTATAGTCCCGGTTTTACATACTTTTCAAAGTATATTTTTGGGATGTGATTACATGCATTTTATTTTACGTTTAGACACAAGTGACAATTAAATTTAAATTATTCATTGTGAGTTGGACAAAAATATTCCCTAGTCTGGTAACTTTAATCATTGGTTTCTACCGGTGAACGCGAATCCTACAGATAGATCTATCGGGTTTGACAACCCCATTTTGAGCTAGTCGCGCTAGCAATTTATAATCGGAATGTTTAGTACTTCGTATTTTGTTGTAGATACACTGTCCAGTGTATATTATTATTGTATTTGGCAAGGGTAAATAAAGGGTTAAGTGGTTACCAGGTGGCTCATTGATAATGGAATAATGTTTAATGTTTTCTAACATTTTTAAATCCTGTGGTCTAAAGTTTATTCAATTATTTAAACCTATAATTCACTCAACCTTTGTGTTGACAGTTTACTCGCATGTTTTCACAGGTACTTGAGTTTATGTGATGCTTCCGCTGTGTTTAGAAGAGTCTGCATGCATTTGGGCAGATGTTAATGAAACAATTTATGAAACTTAAGCTTGCATTCTGATTTTGGATAATTTAAATTGTGGGTTTGTTGACAGTGTTTTGTGTCAACTTTGGTTAATTAATATGTTGGGTTACTTTTAAACTACATATTTTGGTATGCTTTCCTTTTGAGAAACTTTTGAAATAAAAGAATGCAATATCGTTTGTTAAATTCATTTAAGTTCGATCAAGCTGTGGGACCAAGTGACGGAGCCGTTAAGTGTTTTGATGGGGCCATCACAGTTGGTATCAGAGCTCTGGTTGTAGGGAACTAGGCAGTCTTAATGTGGTCAACCCGTGGTTCTTAGGGTGCATTAGAGTCTAGTCTACAGCCCGACCCTTCTGCTATAGCATTATTATGCATTTCATTTCGTATGAGATATATCGTAAGCATTTATTCCTATTTGGTATATGGTTTGTGGTTTTATTGTTTGCAGATGTCGACTTCGAGCAACAACTCCGTTCCTGCTCCTGCTCCTTCGACTGCTAAAAGATGCCGTGCTGATCAACCTTTGATCGATGATCCCGTTCACTACTACTTTTCCACTCTCACTCACATGAACAGAGCTTACACTAGCAAGACGCGTATTAATGCGCTTAGTGATTGTATACGTACTTTACCACATAACGAGATGATGGACCAAATTCGAGCTAGTATGGATTCGTTTGTTAGCTTCAAGAATAATGTTGGGTTCGAGAATCGTAAGCGTAACCGTGAAGTTGACGCTAAGTTCGAGGCTCTAGAGAGCACAGTTCGTGATTTGAGGGCAGAGTTGGAAGAAGTGAAAGGAAAGTTGCGGAAGTATGAGCCTCCTGCCAAGACTCATGCCGGCCCAGTTTATCACACCCGCTCTAAGCAGATGTGATATGATGATTCATGATTGATAATTTATTTCATAAGACTTAATGTCCTTTCATACATACATTTTTGGGATATGTACGGCGTTTTGCCGAGGATTTTATTAAGGTTTTGTTATGGGATGTTTTCATTATGTATGAATGGTTATTTTTATGACATCTATTATCACTATCACATTTTATTTCTGATGTTGTGACTCTTGGCATGTTATATTATGCGTAATGTAGATCATGTATGTTAGGTGCTATGTATGTTGTATGATGTTATCATAAAATATGTATGCATGTGGTGGTTATTTCTATAACAATCATAACTGTAATGTTATTACTCATAGTGTTTACTGACCATTATTTTAATGGTTAATCTTTTCGTGTTCGATCTATTCCTTTATAACACTGGTATTATTCTTAGTACTAACGGTTGTGTTATTCTGTTTTGAAGATCATGCCTCCTAGAGAGTCCAACGAAGCCCGTATGCAACGTCTTATCACCGAAGGAATAGCTGCTGCTATGGCAGCAAATGCTAATGTTAATGCAAATAATAACAATCAGGTGGAATGCTCCCACAAAACGCTCATGGCAAGTCGTCCACAGGAATTCAGTGGTACGGAAGGACCCATAGGACTTACCCACTGGTTCGAGAAAATCGAGTCTATTTTCTGGGTTAGCCGAGTCCAAGAGGAGGACAAGGTTAGTTTTGCTAGCTGCACTCTTAAGGATAGTGCATTGACCTGGTGGAACAACTTGGTTAATAATTTGGGAAATGATGTGACTTATGGTTTAACTTGGAATAATTTCAAGAAAAGAATGATCACCCGCTATCGACCTAGGGGTGAGCTTAAGAAGCTAGAGGTTGAACTTAAGAACTTGAAAATGAAGGGCACCGAATTAGATGCCTACGAGCAAAGGTTCTTTGAGTTGACTTTGTTGTGTCCTAATGTTTATGCGGATGAGAATCTTAAGATTGAAGCTTACATTGATGGATTATCTGAGAAAATCGAGCATGGGGTTGAGTCTAGTGAGCCCCAGACAATTGAGGCCGCGATGTCTATGGCTCATAAGTTGAATGATAAGATCTTAAGAAGAAGCAAGGCTGCTGTAACCGAACCAAGTGAAGAGACTGTTAAGAAATCTGATAATGGGAAGAGAAAGTGGGATAATAACCGCAATCAAAGCCAAAGTCAGCAGAAAAAGCAGGATACTTCTGGTTCGAATAACCGCAGTCAGCGTGTGTGTCCTCGATGTTACAAAGTTCATGATGGTTACTGTACCGTGTTCTGCTACTCCTGCTGCAGGTGGTAATAGTGGTAATAATGCTGGTAATAGAGGTGGGAATGGTAATGGTAATGGAAAGTCAAATAATGGTGGTAATCAGAGAGTTTGTTACGAGTGTGGGAAGCCAGGGCATTTCCGTGATGCCTGTCCTAACAAGAAGACTGCAGAGACTGCATGTGGTAGAGCGTTTAACATTAACGCCAGGGATGCTGAGGAAGATCCTAAACTTGTTATTGGTACGTTCTCGGTCAACGATTTATCAGTTTATGTACTATTTGATTCAGGGGCTGATTTGAGTTTCGTGTCGAGTAAATTAAGTCCAAAAATCAAAACAACGTTAACTCCTTTAGACAATACTTATGTTGTTGAAATAGCTAATGGTAAAGTGCTTACTGCTAAGACTGTGCATCGTAAATGCAACATTAGTTTGGCTGGTAGGGATTTTGAGGTAGATTTGGTACCGATTGAACTTGGTAGTTTTGACATTGTTATTGGGATGGATTGGTTATCTGCGAATCGTGCTGAGATTGTGTGTTATGATAAAGCTATTCGTATTACTAATGTGGTTGGAGAGCCGCTGATGGTTTTTGGAGATAAGAAATGCCGACAGTTAAATCTTATTAGCTGTTTGAAAGTTCTTAAACATCTTCGCAAGGGCTGTCATGCTATTTTGGCCCATGTTGTTGATTCCGATAAAGAAACGAAGAGCGTTGGTGATGTTCATGTTGTTAGAGATTTTTCTGAGGTATTTCCTGAAGATTTACCTGGCCTTCCGCCGCAACGCGCGGTAGAATTTCAAATTGATCTTGTTCCCGGTGCTGCTCCTTTAGCACGTGCTCCTTATCGTCTTGCACCTTCCGAACTTCAAGAATTGTCGAGTCAACTCCGTGAGTTGTTGGACAAAGGTTTCATTCGTCCTAGTTCGTCCCCTTAGGGAGCTCCTATCCTGTTTGTTAAGAAGAAGGATGGTTCTTTCCGTTTGTGCATTGATTATCGTGAGTTGAACAAGCTTACTATTAAAAATCGATACCCTCTTCCGAGAATTGATGATCTGTTCGATCAACTTCAGGGTTCATCTGTTTATTCAAAAATCGATCTTCGTTCCGGCTATCATCAGTTGTGTGTTAAAGAATCTGATGTTTCGAAAACTGCTTTTCGCACCCGTTACGGTCACTTTGAGTTTCTTGTTATGCCGTTCGGATTGGCAAATGCACCTGATGTGTTCATGGACCTCATGAACCGTGTGTGTAGACCCTATATGGACAAGTTCGTTATTGTGTTCATCGATGACATCCTTATTTATTCGAAGAGTGATGAAGAGCAAGAAGAACATTTGAAGTTGGTGCTCGATCTGTTAAGAAAAGAAGAGTTGTACGCTAAGTTCTCTAAGTGTGCATTCTGGTTACGAGAAGTTCAATTCCTTGGACATATTGTTAGTAAACAAGGGATACAAGTTGATCCTGCTAAGATTGAGGCGATTGAAAAGTGGGAAACTCCGAAAACTCCTACTCAGATTCGTCAGTTCCTAGGATTAGCAGGTTACTATAGAAGGTTCATTCAAGATTTCTCTCATATAGCGAAACCTCTGACTGCTTTAACACACAAGGGGAAGAAGTATGAGTGGAAGGATGAACAAGAGACTGCTTTTCAGATTTTAAAGAAGAAGTTGACTACCGCTCCGATATTGCCACTACCTGAGGGTAATGATGATTTTGTTATTTATTATGATGCTTCGCGTCAAGGCTTTGGTTGTGTTTTGATGCAACGAAAGAAAGTTATCGTGTACGCGTCACGTCAATTGAAGATTCACGAGCAGAACTATACAACTCATGATTTAGAGTTGGGGGCCGTTGTTTTTGCGCTTAAGATTTGGAGACATTATTTATATGGGGTCAAGAGTACTGTGTACACAGATCACAAAAGTCTTCAACATATCCTCGATCAGAAACAGTTGAACATGAGACAACGAAGATGGATTGAGACGTTGAATGATTATGATTGTGAACTTTTATATCATCCGGGTAAGGCCAATGTTGTGGCAGATGCGTTGAGTCGTAAAGAAAGGGCTGAACCTCGCAGGTTTAGGGCCTTGAATATGACAATTAGAACAAACTTCGCAAGGCAGATTCTTGAGGCACAACAAGAAGCCTTAAAGGAAGAGAATTTTGTGAATGAGAACATACGAGGTATGGCTAAGAAGTTTGAGGTACGAGCAGATGGTACTAGATACTTTGCAGGACGTCTTTGGGTTCCGAAGTTTGGTGAACTGCGAAAACTTGTTTTAGATGAGGCTCATAAATCTAGATACTCTATTCATCCTGGTTTAGGAAAGATGTATCATGATCTTAAGGAGCTGTATTGGTGGCCTAATTTGAAAGGTGATGTGGCTACGTATGTGGCTAAGTGTTTAACCTGTGCTAAGGTTAAAGCTGAACATCAAAAACCATCTGGACTTTTGGTGCAACCTGAGATTCCCGAGTGGAAGTGGGAAGGGATTACAATGGATTTTATTACTAAGTTACCGAGAGTTACGGGTGGCTATGACACTATTTGGGTGATTGTAGATCGACTCACTAAGTCGGCTCACTTTTTGCCGATTAAGGAAACAGATTCAATGGAGAAGCTTACTCGGTTGTACTTGAAGGAGATTGTTTCTAGGCATGGTGTTCCTGTATCCATTATTTTAGACCGAGACAGTCGATTTGTATCGAGGTTTTGGCGATCCTTACAGGAAGCCTTGGGAACTAGGTTAGATATGAGCACCGCTTATCATTCTCAAACAGATGGTCAGAGTGAAAGGACCATTCAGACGTTAGAAGATATGTTACGGGCGTGTGTTATTGATTTTGGTAATGGGTGGGATAAATATTTGCCGCTATCTGAGTTTCCTTATAACAACAGTTATCATGCAAGTATTAAAGCCGCACCGTTTGAAGCTCTGTATGGTAGAAAGTGTAGGTCTCCTGTCTGTTGGAATGAGGTTGGGGATGCTCAACTCACAGGTCCAGAAATTATTCATGAGACTACCGAGAAGATTGTACAGATTAAGGAAAGATTGAGAACCGCTAGAAGTCGGCAAAAGAGTTATGCTAATAAGGGAAGGAAAGATGTGGAATTTCAAGTTGGTGATCGTGTTATGTTAAAGGTTTCACCTTGAAAAGGTGTGATACGTTTTGGTAAAAGAGGAAAGTTGAGTCCTCGTTTTGTTGGACCGTTTGAGATCAATAAGAGAGTTGGACCGTCGGCTTATCATTTGAAGTTGCTGATAATGCTAAAAACGAACATATATTTCATAGCATTATCCCTCAAGAAAGACAAGCTTTTAGTTTCAATTGTCCTATTTACAAGTGATATTCGTTTAAATAATAAAAGGTGAAGACAAAAGACAGATTCGACGAATTGAAGACGCAAACGACCAAAAAGCTCAAAAGTACAAAATACAATCAAAGAGGTTCCAATTATTGATAAGAAACGTCTCAGAATTACAAGAGTACAAGATTCAAAACGCAAAGTACAAGATATTAAATTGTACGCAAGGACGTTCGAAAATCCGAAACCGGGACCAGAGTCAACTCTCAACGCTCGACGCAACGGACTAAAAATTACAAGTTAACTATGTATATAAATATAATATAATATATAATTAATTATATAAATTATATATATATATATATATATATATATATATATATATATATATATATATATATATATATATATATATATATATATATATATATATATATATATTTATATATTAAAACCGTCGGCAAAGAAGATCCAAAAAGGGATGAGCTGTAAAAGCAAACTCCGAGACTTGCGGAGTTTGGAGGGCAAAAATACCGCGACTCGCGGAGCCCCAAATTCTGAAAATGCCTATAAAAGCTCGCGCATTCTGAACGTTTTATATATCCTTTAATCTCTCTATCTAAACGTATATATATATATATATATATATATATATATTTATATTTTAATTTTAATTTTAATTTTAATTCTAATAATAAGGGTATGTTAGCGAATGTTGTAAGGGTGTAAGTCGAAATTCTGTCCGTGTAACGCTACGATATTTTTAATCATTGTAAGTTATGTTCAACCTTTTTAATTTAATGTCTCGTAGCTAAGTTATTATTATGCTTATTTAAATCGAAGTAATCATGATGTTGGGCTAATTACTAAAATTGGGTAATTGGACTTTGTACCATAATTGGGATTTGGACAAAAGAACGACACTTGTGGAAATTAGACTATGGGCTATTAATGGGCTTTATATTTGTTTAACTAAATGATAGTTTGTTAATTTTAATATAAAGATTTACAATTGGATGTACCCATAAATAACCATATACACTCGATCGGACACGATGGGCGGGGTATTTATATTTACGAATAATCGTTCATTTAACCGGACACGGGAATGGATTAATAGTCTATGGAATTATTAAAACAGGGGTGAAATTATGTACAAGGACACTTGGCATAATTGATAACAAAGTATTAAAACCTTGGGTTACACGCAGTCGATAACCTGGTGTAATTATTAAACAAAGTATTAAAATCTTGTTACAGTTTAAGTCCCCAATTAGTTGGAATATTTGACTTCGGGTATAAGGATAATTTGACGAGGATACTCGCACTTTATATTTATGACTGATGGACTGTTATGGACAAAAACCAGACGGACATATTAAATAATCCAGGACAAAGGACAATTAACCCATGGGCATAAAACTAAAATCAACACGTCAAACATCATGATTACGAAAGTTTAAATAAGCATAATTATTTTATTTCATATTTAATTTCCTTTATTTTACATTTAATTGCACTTCTAATTATCGCACTTTTATTTATTGTCATTGTATTTAATTGCATTTTTAATTATCGTACTTTTTAATTATCGCAATTTTATTTTATCGCACTTTTATTTATCGCAATTTCCTTATCGTTATTTACTTTACGCTTTAAATTAAGTTATATTTATTTTTATTATTTTACATTAGGTTTTAACTGCGACTAAAGTTTTTAAAATCGACAAACCGGTCATTAAACGGTAAAAACCCCCCTTTTATAATAATAATATTACTTATTTATATATTTGTATTTTTATAAATTAAAACTAATATAGCGTTAAGCTTTGTTTAAAGATTTTTCCTGTGGAACGAACTGGACTTACTAAAAACTACACTACTGTACGATTAGGTACACTGCCTATAAGTGTTGTCGCAAGGTTTAAGTATATCCATTCTATAAATAAATAAATATCTTGTGTAAAATTGTATCGTATTTAATATTTTTTTCGTTGTAAAAATAAAGCTATTTTATATACACCTCGCATAACAACAAGTATTTTTGGCGCCGTTGTCGGGGAACGCCGAAGCGAAACGCCACATAAAAAAAAAGAGATTTTTATTAAGTTTTATTTAGTTTTTGTAAAAATACATTTTAAATATTAAAAAATATAAGACTAGGGCTGTTCTTTATTATCAGAGAGCACTAGATTCTAATATAACTACTGTGTTACTAGTATTTTTAATGGTAACCAAGTGTTTAAGTTAAAAAATTTTAAAAATCCGAAAGAATTTAACCCCTTCCCACACTTAAGATCTTCCCAAAAATACTTGATGTTATGCGAGGTGTATATAAAATAGCTTTATTTTTACAACGAAAAAAATATTAAATACGATACAATTTTACACAAGATATTTATTTATTTATAGAATGGATATACTTAAACCTTGCTACAACACTTATAGGCAGTGTACCAAATCGTACAGTAGTTTAGTTTTTAGTAAGTCCGGTTCGTTCCACAGGGAAAATCTTTAAACAAAGCTTAACGCTATATTAGTTTTAATTTATAAAAATACAAATATATAAATAAGTAATATTATTATTATAAAAGGGGGTTTTTACCGTTTAATGACCGGTTTATCGATTTTAAAAACTTTAGTCGCAGTTAAAACCTAATGTAAAATAATAAAAATAAATACAACTTAATTTAAAGCGTAAAGTAAATAACGATAAGGAAATTGCGATAAATAAAAGTGCGATAAAATAAAATTGCGATAATTAAAAAGTACGATAATTAAAAGTGCAATTAAATACAATGACAATAAATAAAAGTGCGATAATTAGAAGTGCAATTAAATGTAAAATAAAGGAAATTAAATATGAAATAAAATAATTATGCTTATTTAAACTTCCGTAATCATGATGTTTGACGTGTTGATTTTAGTTTTATGCCCATGGGTTAATTGTCCTTTGTCCTGGATTATTTAATATGTCCGTCTGGTTTTTGTCCATAACAGTCCATCAGTCATAAATATAAAGTGCGAGTATCCTCGTCAAATTATCCTTATACCCGAAGTCAAATATTCCAACTAATTGGGGACTTAAACTGTAACAAGATTTTAATACTTTGTTTAATAATTACACCAGGTTATCGACTGCGTGTAATCCAAGGTTTTAATACTTTGTTATCAATTATGCCAAGTGTTCTTGTACATAATTTCACCCCTGTTTTAATAATTCCATAGACTATTAATCCATTCCCGTGTCCGGTTAAATGAACGATTATTCGTACATATAAATACCCCGCCCATCGTGTTCGATCGAGTGTATATGGTTATTTATGGGTACGTCCAATTGTAAATCTTTATATTAAAATTAACAAACTATCATTTAGTTAAACAAATATAAAACCCATTAATAGCCCATAGTCTAATTTCCACAAGTGTCGTTCTTTTGTCCAAACCCCAATTATGGTACAAAGTCCAATTACCCAATTTTAGTAATTAGCCCAACATCGTGATTACTTCAATTTAAATAAGCATAATAATAACTTAGCTACGAGACATTAAATTAAAAAGGTTGAACATAACTTATAATGATTAAAAATAGCGTAGCGTTACACGGACAGAATTTTGACTTACACCCTTACAACATTCGCTAACATACCCTTATTATTAGAATTAAAATTAAAATTAAAATTAATATATATATATATATATATATATATATATATATATATATATATATATATATACGTTTAGATAGAGAGATTAAAGGATATATAAAACGTTCAGAATGCGCGAGCTTTTATAGGCATTTTCAGAATTTGGGGCTCCGCGAGTCGCGGTATTTTTGCCCTTCAAACTCCGCAAGTCGCGGAGTTTTCTTTTACAGCTCATCCCTTTTTGGATCTTCTTTGCCGACGGTTTTAATATATAAATATAATATATATATAATTTATATAATTAATTATATATTATATTATATTTATATACATAGTTAACTTGTAATTTTTAGTCCGTTGCGTCGAGCGTTGAGAGTTGACTCTGGTCCCGGTTTCGGATTTTCGAACGTCCTTGCGTACAACTTAATATCTTGTACTTTGCGTTTTGAATCTTGTACTCTTGTAATTCTGAGACGTTTCTTATCAATAATTGGAACCTCTTTGATTGTATTTTGTACTTTTGAGCTTTTTTGTCGTTTGCGTCTTCAATTCATCGAATCTGTCTTTTGTCTTCACCTTTTATTATTTAAACGAATATCACTTGTAAATAGGACAATTGCAACTAAAAGCTTGTCTTTCTTGAGGGATAATGCTATGAAATATATGTTCGTTTTTAGCATTATCAGTTGCCGCAAGAACTCAGTGCTGTTCACGATGTCTTTCATGTATCGAATCTGAAGAAGTGTTTGACCGAGGCCGATAAGACTATTCCACTAGAGGAACTTCTTGTGGATAAGCAACTACATTTTATTGAGGAGCCTGTTGAAATTATGGATCGAGAAGTTAAGACTCTTAAGCAGAGCCGAATTACTATTGTCCGGGTTAGATGGAATGCCAGACGCGGTCCCGAGTTCACTTGGGAGCGTGAAGATCAGATGAAGCAGAAGTACCCGCATTTGTTCCCAGATGCTGAGTCAACCCCTGCACCTGCTTAAATTTCGGGATGAAATTTCCGTAACGGGAAGGTACTGTCACGACCCTACTTTTTCCGTTATCTTTTACCGTTAATTATTTAACGACCGTTGACTGTTATTTGTGCCACGTTATTTCTATGACCTATATGATTATTTTTAAAATAATATATATATTAATTATTATGTGTTACGTGAATATGTGTATTCATATTTTGAGTTATACGTTTCTACGTGTCGCGAATTACTATCCGGCGAATCTTTTCGGTTTTCAAACCAACGGTCGAGTTTTTGGGATATTTAAATCCTAATTATTTTAAATATGATATTTTAAGATCATATTATTATATATAGTATTTATATTTATTTTTCGTCGCGTAAATGTTATCTCTCCGGATTTTTAATCGCGTAAGCGTGTTTTTGCGTTTCGGGTTTCGTTCGAGCTTTCGGGCCATATGTAAATCAACAACTAAGTGAGATGGGCCAAGTGGGGCCTACCCCACCCCTAGTTTCGGCCGATTGGATGGAGGGGAGTATACTCCCACTTAATTTTCATTTTTGTAAAATTTATTTCATTTCACAATTACACTACTAAACCTAATATCTAATTTGCTCTCTCCCTCTTTTTCTTCTCCCCTTGCCGTCGCCAATCCTATCCCCAAGATCATCATCATCAACCAATTTTAAAGCTTGGATCAAGGATTAATTAACACCAACGCGTTCTACTAATCGTCCTCTACGCGATTATACTTCTTGATTATCGTTTAGGGTATAACCCCTAACCCTAGAACTTTTGATTTTTTATTATTTTTCTGTATTTTGATTATATATTGATAGTATGATGATTACTTATTGTTGCAATGGTGTTTGTATGCGTAGAATTACTCGAATACATATGTTTTCGGTTTGATCTAATTGGGACAGCAGCTTTTTGTTTAATTCTGGAATTGTGACTGATATAAAAGTGAAAATAAAGTAGTTAGATGAGTTCCTCTCATCAATACATTAATTTTAGACTCCGGATTCATGTCGTTTCGATTCCCGGAGCCCTAGATATGATCAAAATGGTATTTTGTTAAAATTGAAATGTGATATTGATATGAACCAGGTTTGGTCCAACTTTGTGACCATATTTGGTGACTTTAGGGTGTGTTAGTGCGTTAGGATTAACGATGGGACGAACTTTCATGTTCAGGTCATCTAAATCCGAGCCACGAATCACCCGTTATGGCTAAAACACGATTTTGATTGAATTGAAGTTCCAAGTGGTGTCATGGCTGATCACCACGACTTGTGGACTGTTCTTTGTGTGTTCTTGAGTGCAGCAATGTGTCGGGTGGTTTGATTAGGCGGAGATATATATAAGGCTCGCCGAAAATCCACACCCGGGGCTCAAGATACGACCCGACGAACTTTTGATTTAAACTTATGATTAATTATTAAACTTATGATATAAATAATGAATTTCATTATCATTTAATTACTTATGATATAAAAAGTAATTATTAAATTTTAAGACTTATGAAATATATTTATTATATCATTTAATTATTACTTATGATTTAATTAACATTTTAATTAAACTTATGATTAATAATACTTTTATTATTAATGGAAAATACTTATGATAAGTATTAAACTTATATTATGAGATTATTATAACAAGACTTATAATAAGGATTAATTAATTATTTATTTATTATAAGGCTTAGTTATTATTTATTTATAATTTAATTATTAAATACTTATGATTTAATAATTATAATTAGAAACTTATGATATGATTAATAATTCATTATTAATTAATAATACTTACGATATGATTTAAAATTTATTATTAATTAATAATACTTATATTATGACTAATATTTAATTAATTAATTAAATACTTATGTTATATTAATTATATCATTTAAACTTATGTTATGACATAATAAGACATATTTAACTTTAATAAACATTATAACTTACATTATATTTACAACTTACACTTTTAAAATTAACGTTGACTATGTTTGACCAAGGTTGACTTTTGAGTTGACTTTCGGTTGACTTTGACTTTCAGTTGACTTTTGTTGACTTTCTAATTAAGGAAACTTTCCTAACTTATAAACTTTCCTAAAATAGTAACTTTCTAAATTTGGAAACTTTCCAAAAATAGAAACTTTCCAAAAATAGAAACTTTCCAAAAATAGAAACCTGCTAAAAATAGAAACTTCCTAATAATAGAAAGTGTGTGTCAGTAAGCTGTTCCGATCAAACCAATGCATATTGACTATTGTTCTATGTCTACTTGTAACATGTACAATAGCTATCATACTAAGACTTGACCTAAGTTAGTTATTTATATCGATCTGCTTTATTTATAGGTCGGCGTTGTGATCATTCCTGATCACTGTACTCTATTTGCTGTCGCTTATTTGTGTTGGTTACTTCGTTACTATTAAGGTGAGTTATAGTCCCGGTTTCTACCGGTGAACGCGAATCCTACAGATAGATCTATCGGGTTTGACAACCCCATTTCGAGCTAGTCGCGCTAGCAATTTATAATCGAAATGTTTAGTACTTCGTATTTTGTTGTAGATACACTGTCCAGTGTATATTATTATTGTATTTGGCAAGGGTAAATAAAGGGTTAAGTGGTTACCAGGTGGCTCATTGATAATGGAATAATGTTTAATGTTTTCTAACATTTTTAAATCTTGTGGTCTAAAGTTTATTCAATTATTTAAACCTATAATTCACTCAACCTTTGTGTTGACAGTTTACTCGCATGTTTTCACAGATACTTGAGTTTATGTGATGCTTCCGCTGTGTTTAGAAGAGTCTGCATGCATTTGGGCAGATGTTAATGAAACAATTTATGAAACTTAAGCTTGCATTCTGATTTTGGATAATTTAAATTGTGGGTTTGTTGACAGTGTTTTGTGTCAACTTTGGTTAATTAATATGTTGGGTTACTTTTAAACTGCATATTTTGGTATGCTTTCCTTTTGGGAAACTTTTGAAATAAAAGAATGCAATATCGTTTGTTAAATTCATTTAAGTTCGATCAAGCTGTGGGACCAAGTGACGGAGCCGTTAAGTGTTTTGATGGGGCCATCACAGTTGGTATCAGAGCTCTGGTTGTAGGGAACTAGGCAGTCTTAATGTGGTCAACCCGTGGTTCTTAGGGTGCATTAGAGTCTAGTCTACAGCCCGACCCTTCTGCTATAGCATTATTATGCATTTCATTTCGTATGAGATATATCGTAAGCATTTATTCCTATTTGGTATATGATTTGTGGTTTTATTGTTTGCAGATGTCGACTTTGAGCAACAACTCTGTTCCTGCTCCTGCTCCTTCGGCTGCTGAAAGACGCCGTGCTGATCAACCTTTGATCGATGATCCCGTTCACTACTACTTTTCCACTCTCACTCACATGAACAGAGCTTACACCGGCAAGACGCGTATTAATGCACTTAGTGATTGTATGCGTACTTTACCACATAACGAGATGATGGACCAGATTCGAGCTAGTATGGATTCGTTTGTTAGCTTCAAGAATAATGTTGGGTTCGAGAATCGTAAGCGTAACCGTGAAGTTGATGCTAAGTTCGAGGCTCTAGAGAGCACAGTTCGTGATTTGAGGGCAGAGTTGGAAGAAGTGAAAGGAAAGTTGCGGAAGTATGAGCCTCCTGCCAAGACTCATGCCGGCCCAGTTTATCACACCCGCTCTAAGCAGATATGATATGATGATTCATGATTGATAATTTATTTCATAAGACTTAATGTCCTTTCATACATACATTTTTGGGATATGTACGGCGTTTTGCCGAGGATTTTATTAAGGTTTTGTTATGGGATGTTTTCATTATGTATGAATGGTTATTTTTATGACATCTATTATCACTATCACATTTTATTTCTGATGTTGTGACTCTTGGCATGTTATATTATGCGTAATGTAGATCATGTATGTTAGGTGCTATGTATGTTGTATGATGTTATCATAAAATATGTATGCATGTGGTGGTTATTTCTATAACAATCATAACTGTAATGTTATTACTCATAGTGTTTACTGTGATGACCCGGGAATTTTCGATCAATTTTAAACTTAATCTTTATATCATTTCAAAACGATAAGCAAAGTCTGTAATGTTGCGTCTCAAAAATGTTTGAACTGTTTCATATATTTATTTGACCTTCGACCAGTATCGACGATTCACAAACGATTAATTGTAACTTGATATGTGTGTATATATATATATATATATATATATAAATAATAATTGGTAGTATAATTTTAAATATTGTATATTGTAAATGTTAGAATTAATTATGTAAAATAATAATAACATATAATAATTATTATCTATATATATAAATAAAGTATATAGAATATATATAAATAGGGTTTCGAAGTTTAAATGAAAGTAATGCTCAATTGTCATTTGATTGATAGTAAACAAGTTAAAATGAAACTTATGTGATTTTAAAATAAACGGTTAGCTGAAATTGAGTTTTATAAGTTATAGGCTTATTAAAAAAAATGTATTTAGGAACTACGGTGTAATTGTTGAATTATTAAAGCTGCTGTTTCTATCAACTTGTCAAATGAGATTGTTATATCATTACTAATTTTATATATATGTATGTCGTAATTGCCTGCATCTTTCATATACCATATTCATTCACAAAACCAATTTAAACCCACTTGTTATAATTTAGATTATTATTCGATCACCTCCATAAGCCATTTAACTATCCGATCGATACACATACCCAAAACTTTTTGTGTTTCCACATGATCACCTTTCCACTTGCAATATTAAAAACACCTTTCATTTTCTACTTTGTTTACAAGACTATATATAAATCTTTTATATATATCGACATACATATATGGGTAAACATCAATTGAAGCCAAACATCAACCATCAACACAAATCACTATCATATTTAGTTATTTTTATGTAATTCATGGTCGACAAAAACAAAAGGGAGATGATCATTTTGATTTTTGTCATATGGAAATAATTGATATTTACTTTGTTGACTCTTTGACACAAACATACAAACCCACACTTACATCTATGAATGCATACACGTCATATATTACATACATTCAGTGATTGTTTTTCTTTTAACTTATCCCCACCATCACAAACTTACAAGCACAACCATCACCTATCTTTCTCTCTATCTCTATATCTCTTCCTCTTATATCTTGATAACCGAGAACTAAACATTTACCATCGACACAATCACCTTCCTTAACCGGCATACCACTTTATTAAACACTACCCTTGAAAGATAACCACAACCATCGCAGAACCAAGACCAAACTAATCAATTATTCGATTATGCTTTCTATTTTTCATTCGAACTATTACTTCTACTATTTCCTTATTAAAACCGGTACACCAACTTCATCATATTAAACCGAACATCCACTTGCTTTGTTCCTTTTTCTGACGAGCAAATCCATTAAAATATTCATTCCAAACCAGCACCGGTCCATGACGAGGAAATCCAAGCTTACAAAGCTAATACTGAGATACGTGATTGTAGCGATACTTCACCACCTTAATTACAATTACAGTTCCATTATCGTTGCTATACGTTTCAGTGTTCAACCATCCACCCATCACGTGAACCGCCACCTTAAAAATTTCTGTTTCAACTCCAATGGTTTTCTATTTCTGCTCGATTTACCCAAATAACCATCTTAATGCTACACATTTAAAACTAAGATCACCACCACTAACTTCGCTTATTTTCTTACTCAAGTTTCGATCACCACAAGGATCATCACAACATTTTTTGCTTTTATTGTTAACCGAAAACCAAACTCAAGAACCACCTTGTTTCTTTTTTCATCTTCGAGAACCATGTTGAAACCCATATAGACATCATGAGCATCACTACCACTAATACTACACTATTTCTCTCTATCACCAATTGCATCATCTTACTGCTATTAGTTGTGTTTCCTATTTTCTGTGATACTGCAGCTGAGTGACTGCTGCTGCAGACGTTCTTCTGTCCAAAAGACGCCACACAAAAACTTCTTTTATTATTATATTATCACCAATCGACAAATTGATATTGACAAGAGGTATGTGGACTCTTTAATTATTATATACACAAGTAAGTCACAACTTGATGATGTAAAGTTTCCACCAAGACATATGTACGTTCCTTTTTCTTTGATGGCCGACCAATGGATTTGGAATGAGGCCTAATTACATTAAAATATGTGAAGCATATCATAGAGACGTGTTTGGTGTTGCTTTTCTAGTTAAACCGAACCCCACTCGTTATTAAATATTAAGACGGCTAAGGATTTTGTCAAATCCATTTAATTGTTCTACTTGGGCTTGTTAAGACATAAGCCTACTATGAGTGTGATTACTTGTTTACAGTTGGGCCGAGGTTTTACAGTTGGGCCGAGATTTCCTGCTTGCTTCCTATTTAAGTTTAAAACGCAGTTGGGAAAGAGATGGTGATAACAAATGAAAAATTTAGTTGATGATCTTATACATAACAACAACGATGATACATGATGATAATGATATTATCATGATGATGACCGATGACCATGATGATGATGAAATATTGATGATGATGAATATGATACACGATATAACGAGAAGAATGATCAAGGTGATGATAGGATTTGACGATTGATAATGTTAATGATGATGACGGTTATAATCGTAATTATAAAAAGTGTTTATGTTGAGGAAGATTAATTGATAACGATGATATGGTGGAGTAATAATCAAAAACAATAATTAAATTAATGAAAAAGGAAAACAGATAGATATATACTGTATATAGATATGAGATGGGTATAAATAAAAAAAACTAAACCGGATGAGTGGTTTAGGGGTGTTTGTGATAAGCGAGTGGTCGCGGGTTCAAACCTGGTTGAAGACAATTTTTTTTAGAAAAGCCTTTGGAAGGTATATTTCACTACCAAAATTATTTATTTATTATTATTATTATTATTGTTATTATTTTGATTATCATTTATATTATTATTATTATTATTACCAATAAAAGCTAGCATTTGTTATTATTAACCCAATTAAAATTTTAATTATAATTACTATTATTATTATTATTATTATTATTATTATTATTATTATTATTATTATTATTATTATATTATCACTAGTATTATTAGAAAGTAATATTATTAATATTATCATTAGTATTATGTTATAAATATTAGTATTATTAGGATTGACATAAGTATTATTATTATTAATATTATGAGTATCATTAATATAATTATCATAACCAGTATTATATTATTAAAGATTAACATAATTATTATTAAAAGTATCATTACTTTTAATCTATCATTTTTGTTAAAACTACTATTAATACTATCATTATTATCACTAGTACTATTAAAATTATTTTTATTATCATTATACTTATTTTATTACTATTATAACTGGTACTTTGTAAATAAAAAAGTATTTATATAAAAATATATTTAATGTCCATATTTTAAATATATAAATATTTTCATATATAAAATGAATATATAATGAAGTGGATGAGTTAGTAATATAAAAATTATATCACAACTAATAATATATATATATATAATTATTCGATTACAAGTATGTGTGTTAATATATATACGAATGATATAGGTTCGTGAATCCAAGGCCAACCCTGCATTGTTCAATATCGTCATATGTATTTTTACTACAAAATACAGTATTGTGAGTTCATTTAATCCCTTTTTACTCATTTCATTTTTGGGCTGAGAATACATGCAAATGCTTCATTAACTGTTTTACAATATTTATATGCGTGAGTTTCATTTGCTCCCTTTTTAAATGCTTTTGCAATATATATTTTTGGGACTGAGAATACATGCGCTGCTTTTATAAATGTTTGACGAAATAGACACAAGTACTTAAAACTACATTCTATGGTTAGATTATTAAACCGAATATGCCCCTTTTTATTAAGTCTGGTAATCTAAGAATTAGGGAACAGACACCCTAATTGACGCGAACTCTAAAGATAGATCTATCGGGTCCAACAAGCCCCATCCAAAGTACCGGATGCTTTAGTACTTCGAAATTTATATCATGTCCGAAGGAGGATCCCGGAATGATGGGGATATTCTTATATGCATATTGTGAATGTCGGTTACCAGGTGTTCAATCCATATGAATGATATTTTTGTCTCTATGCATGGGACGTATGTTTATGAGAAATGGAAATTATGAAATCTTGTGGTCTATTAAAATGATGGAAATGATTATTTATGTTAAACCAATGAACTCACCAACCTTTTGGTTGACACTTTAAAGCATGTTTATTCTCAGGTATGAAAGAAATCTTTCGTTGTGCATTTGCTCATTTTAAGGACATTACTTGGAGTCGATCATTGCTCTGGAATCAAATGTTGATGACTTCGTCCAGATGGATTAGGACGGGGCATTTCAGTTGGTATCAGAGAAGTGGTCTTAGTGAACCAGGTCTTGCATTAGTATGTCTAACTGATAGTCGTTAGGATATATTAGTGAGTCTGGACTTCGACGGTGTCTGCATGTCAAAAGTTTTGCTTACCATTTTTGTCGGAAATCATCTGCTTATCATCCTTAGGATATTACCTGCTTATCATTCCTAGTCTAGACACATCTTACTGCAATGATTGCATGAATAGTGTATAGACAAAATTCGTATCTTAGCGTATCTGCTAATTCATATCTTAGCATATCTGTTACTGTAGACTTTGCCTGACATCTTCCGTAGATTCCTCTATAACTTATGGGATTTTAGTATTATATATGCATATGTAAATTATGTATTGTAGGGTACTAATCTACATCCTATAATCTACTTCTTATCGAAAATCCTTCATCTGATCGTACGAGATGAATCCCTCAACCAGTTCGAGTCCCTCGGATTCCGACAACTATTCCGATAGTTATCCCGACAGTTATTCCAAATGGATAGTCATCTAAGCTCCGGAAACAACGTCACCAGAATGAAGCAACCAATCATCCATCCCCAATTCATCTGATGGATTTGTAGTCGACCTAATCAATGGAGACGAGAAGAAGGCGATCCTTTCCACCAACCAAATTCACCTTTTGACGAAGAACCTGAAACACTTACCGGTGAACCTATTAGAAACACCACTTTCACTTTCATTTCCCGAATATCTCGCCACGAACATATCATATCTCATATTCTAAACTTTATTCATTCACTTGTTCCTACCGACAATCATTCTGGAGTAATAAGCCAACGAGCTTCGCGCACGAGTTGTAGCCTTGAAAAGTATGGTGCAAAATGTACCAGCTTCAGCAACATTACCGGCACCAACAATACCACCAACAACAATATCCGCATCCCACACCTCAATATCACAATCTGTTCCACGAACATCAACATCATACGCACCATGGACACCAAGGAGTACCAACAGCAATTAACAATGAAGTATTGAACCATAACTTCATTAATATTCTGCGAAGAATATGTGGATCCTAATAGTTTTAGAGATGACTTATTCTAGCTCAAATCGAAATCAAATGAGTCTAATATTATATTGACTCATTAAATCCATGATTACATCTGAATAAAATATATATGTTTATATATTTTCATAAAGATTGTGATTGAAAATTCTTTCGTACAAACTGTTAATGATGAAAATATTTTAACGGGTAGGTAATACCCGAGGAATACTTAAGTTTTCACATTAATAAGTTACACTGTATATTCTTCAATTCAGATTCAGCAGTCATTAACAACGCTGCTCAAATTCACACATATACGTATCCGTTCACCAAAGAACAACTATTTTCATCCAAGTTCAATTTCATATTTGGATTTTGATCTATCAGAATCCAACAAGTGGCATAATGAAGAAAATATTTGACGGAATAAAATTTGTTAGAAACAAACAAATTAACTATGAGAAATTTTGTTAAGAATCCACGCTAACAAAATCCTAGCTAACTGTTCCTAGCTAACTGTGGATTAATCAACTGAGGACTACCAACAGTAGATAATTAAAATGAATTAAAATATTGATTATAACATATGAAACTAAACAATACTTCAAGTTTGCCACTTGATTTCATCTTAAACCTCATTTATATCTTGACGATTACAATCTGCGATTCAAACCTTTAATAATTCTTGAAAACACCTCAATCGAGAGGATGAACCAACCGCACTTCATCTATGAGAGAAAAGAATTATGCATATAGTATGCACCTGAAAACTCTAGGAACCTGAGTAAACGTTTAACACGTAGCAGTGCTAATTCCTTTAGTGTTATTATTACCCAAAATAACTTGGTAATTCCCTTCAAGGTAGCAAATTTTGTCACAGCTCCAGCAAGTCAACTTCGATTTTTCATTCAAAACAACCTTATTATAACTTTGACATATATGCGTGCTCATTTATTGTTACCAGAGAACCTTTTATATTCCACCATACTACCATCAGCGTTTAATCATCTAAAAACACAATTCTCTTGAAACTACCTCGGATTGATAACCGATGATTCAGATATGACTGCATTAAATGCAGACGAAACAGTAAAATTGTAGATGACCTAAATGGTCAAAAATTTGATGATAAAGAATGGAGTGTTGGGAACGCTCGATAGAAAATTTGGTACTGAAAAATGGATTGAGCTAACCAAGAAGGAGACCAAGGACAAATACAAGGACCAAACCCTATATTCAAAGGATCCAGGTAATTCTGGATCCGATGAAATCTTTAGAGAATATCTTGCTCCAAGGTCATGTTAAAATCTTGTGGAAAAATTTTTCTTCATCAACCTTTGAACTTAGAAATTCTAAAATATCATCATAAATATCTTCGATATTTCTGAGGATATTTTCATAAATATTCTTGTCTGAAATTATCTACCTCTTTGTGTTTTCTGTATTTCATTATATTGAAAACTTCTGTAAAATCTAAGTATAAATTATGAATGAATTGCGGAGAAGTGTTGGGAATTGAAGCATGAGTTAGTATAATATAATGGCGCTTGGCCAACGTGATTATATTACAGTAAGTCATGCTGAGTTTCTATTGGAACATGATGATTCACAGATCATAACGTCATCATGTGCCATGTTACATAACTCTTTCATTCTGCTTAACTTCTGAACATATCAAGAAGAATATATTCTTGATAGTTCTATCTTCTGTAATTTTGATAAATTTGAAAAATCAAATCGTGCTATCACATTCCTTCCTGCTTAGAACATTATAATCATTCGAAACTCTATATCTACGAATTCTGGATCATTTTTCGCTTGACTTAAAGTCGGAAAGAGAAAACAAGAACATGGAGCTCTGAAACATAACAAGAAATATAAAGCCGATCACAAACACAGAAATTACAAACCGTTCATATCAATGCGTATAGCAAAATAAAGACACGGGAGAACTAAAAACACTAAAATCCCAAGGTCGAAGTAAAAGAAGGCAAATTCCTCTGGTGGAAGTTGGAAAAGAAGAATGACAGATACGATAGTCAGGATAAGTACAAGGATCAGAACTGGATTAAGCATTTTCAAACTCTTTGGAAATGTGAATTAAGAAAGAAATTATTGAAGTGGTGAAAGTTAATGGAAAGGAAAAGGTAAAATTATAGTAAAAATATCAGACAAAGCAATCGAGGCAGATGATCGCATTTAATTAAAGAGATCATAATTTCCTTATTCACCGAAGAATCGAATCTTATAGATTTCGAAGATTTTCTTTTAAATCCCTTGAATTTCGGAATTCAACCCTCTACGTCAAAAGCTATGACGCACCATATCTTCTAAATTCAACCATGACTACATCAAAAGTAAAGACGAATATCTATTACCTTATCTCCATCTTTTGTGATAGCTTCACTCGTACGCTTCGAGTAAATCGAATCGTTTTATCCAAATTATTCAATAATGATAAAACTCTATTTATCAGCCTCATATTCGTCAGGAAAACATATTTATTGTTAGCCATGACGACCTCACTCAAATTTCGGGACGAAATTTCTTTAACGGGTAGGTACTGTGATGACCCGGGAATTTTCGATCAATTTTAAACTTAATCTTTATATCATTTCAAAATGATAAGCAAAGTCTGTAATGTTGCGTCTCAAAAATGTTTGAACTGTTTCATATATTTATTTGACCTTCGACCAGTATCGACGATTCACAAACGATTAATTGTAACTTGATATGTGTGTATATATATATATATATAAATAATAATTGGTAGTATAATTTTAAATATTGTATATTGTAAATGTTAGAATTAATTATGTAAAATAATAATAACATATAATAATTATTATCTATATATATAAATAAAGTATATAGAATATATATAAATAGGGTTTCGAAGTTTAAACGAAAGTAATGCTCAATTGTCATTTGATTGATAGTAAACAAGTTAAAATGAAATAGTACAAATGGTATTGGGTTGCAGGTGAAATTAGGGTTTTGAATTTGATACAATTCGAATTAACTGGTTTACATGTATGAGATTGTATATTTGTTCATAATTTTCATTTGTAGTTCTTGATTTGATTTCATTGAAATTATTGTCTCATATTGTTAAGTTCTAGGTGGTGATTGCCATGGTTGTAGGGTGGTGACCGAATGGTTGTTTGAGGAGGAAAGGATTATTGAGTTGATGATTGATTATCGAATGAGTAATACATGAATGGGTTCTTGCATTTTCTGTTTTACTTCTTCAAATCGTGAGCTTTCAAAAAATAGCTGTGGTTGATATTGGTGATGAGAAGTCAAATTCAGCTCCTTTACAGCTTGCACTGATCGATTAAGTATCAATTAAAGTTGACAAGAAAGATTTTCAAGGACAGAAGAATAATAAAGAAAAATAAAGAAGTTGAATATGACCAATAACAGATTTTGTCTAATTCCTTTATTTTCTGATTAGTACGACTTTATAGTTATCAAACAAATTTGTTTACAGTACGAAAGAGATGTGAAGCTGAAAAATGTAAGATTCGACATAAAGAGAAAAAAATAATAATTAAATAAATAAGATCCTATGCAGTTTTTCTTTTATCAGATTCGTATATATAACTGCTTTCTTTATGTATTCAATAAACATTAATAATTAAAATGCATATATTAATAATAATAACACTAATTAATAATAATTTTATAAATTATAATAATGATTAATAATATTATCAATAATGTGAATAATAATAATTTATAATAATGGAATGATATTATTAGTAAATATATCATAATAAAAATCTAAAAAAAAAACAAACTTTTACCCTTAATTACAATAAAAATGATATTACTAATAATAACAATAATATTAGTAATTAAATGTATCCAATTTCATATATATTTTATATATACATATATTAATAATATTGACATTAATATTACTAATAATAACAAAAGTAATAACATAGATACTAATATAACAACTATAATTTAATTTGTAATTTTCTATATTAATATTACATTTTGCTTGTCATAACCCGTCCTTAACCATAAGAACGTGTTAGATAACGTATGATTTCATTGCGAGGTATTGACCTCTATATGCGACATTTTTAAAAGAGAAACTGCATATATTATACATTACAAACCATAACCATTATTTTTGTTACAAGCTTTAGACAATAAAAAGATGATTATCGTTTAGCGATAATCTTCGACTTACAAACTTTACATATAATGATAACAACACGATTTCGAGCATATTTTACAACACAAATCCTTGGGTATGCAGTTTTATTTTTGACACAAATATGCGTACGCAAGATCCTGCTCAAATTCAACATAATGCAGCGGAAGCTTTAGTAATCACCTGAGAATAGACATGTTTTAAAAGGTCAACATAAAGTTGGTGAGATATAGGTTTAATGCCGGCAGCAATATATATATATAGACCACAAGATTTCGTATATAAACAGTTTAATAAAAATATTCTAAGTGGTTGAGCACTTGGTAACCATACTTAACATTTAATCACGTCGCATATTCCCTTTATTATGAAATCTTACTACACCGTACCAAGTGTAGTCACGAAACGAAGTACTGTGCAACCGTTGAATACTGGTCGTCCAGTCCGGTTGGGGTTGTCAAGCCCGATAGATCTATCAACAGGATTCGCGTTTACAATACCGCTGTAAATATTAGTTACCAAGCTACAGGGAAGTATGCCAGTGGTACAACTCAACGTAGAATATATTTTTCAGTTACTTGTGTCCATAACGTAAAACATAAAATACATGTATTCTCATCCCGAAATATTTAGAGTTTAAAAGTGGGACTATATACTCACTTTCTTCTTGAAGATATATATATAATTTGACTTGGTCTCCGGTTGATATCACGAACCTATCCATATATAATATATCAATACCTTTTCTTTTTAAACAAACGTCACATATATATACTTGTTATACTTTTAATACTTTGAATAATTCCTTAGTCCGTAGTTAGCAGTTCGTTGTTAGTAATTCAATTTTAATGGTTCATTTTTAGATGTTTAATATACCCGCAATGAAATAAATAAAACCCCCAACGAAATAAATAAAACCCCATCGTATATGTATTGGTCGAGATTAATCTTGACCCATGGTACCGGTGTTGTCAAATGACGTGTTGCGTACATAAAGTACCGGTGTTGTCAAATGACGTGTTGCGTACAATCATGGGATCTTATGATTAATCTTCTCGTGTTGTTTACGGGTGATCCTGAACCATATAAAATTGAATTATAAGTACATATATATAAAATATCATGTTAACTTAAAAAGATGTGATTTATTTAATTTTTTCCCAATTATTTTCGTGGCTAAACTAGTCTTGGATATCCGATTTTGTTTCGGTCATAGTTTCTTCGTTACAACTCCGTTTTCGTTGATTCAACTTGCCATCTCCTTGGATCGAGTCCCTCTTTAAGACTATGAACTGTAAATACCTTAGTTTGTATTCAAAATCACACGGCATAGGTCAAACTTTAGTGAAACTTATGAAGTTAATCATTTTCCATCATGTAAACAACCTCAAATGATTATTTTTCTAAAAATACTTATACTTTGAGTTAAATCATGAAATTTTTATGTGTTATCATATTCATAGTAAAAATCATTTTTCCAGAAAATAAACCTCCAATTCAAAGTTTAAGATGGTTTTTAATTATCCAACCCAAAACAGCCCCCGGTTGCACTCCGACATCGTAAATTCAGTTTTTAAGGTGTTCTTTGAAAAACCAAGTTATACCTTGTTAAGTTAGCATATAATTAAGATATTTTACAGGTCTTGAAGTATTTTAAAAGTTAAGTTAGAAGGATCTATTTAGTTTGCGAACAAGTTTGAAATCATTCAAACTATGTTCTAGTTTATAAACTCTTATATATATAGCTTTAAATATATGAATTGAAAAAGAGTTGAAGTAGAGTTTTTACCTCAAGTTTAAAATGTAAAGTTGCTGGAAAGAAGTAGTAAAATAAAAGTTGAGAGAGTTCTTGCAAGTGTGTGTGAAAATTGGAAGTAAAATTTGGAAAATGAATGTGTAAAAATGAGTTAGAAATGGTGCTTATTTATAGGCTTGAAAATTTGGTTTTTAGTGAAAATATCTAAGATAAGTTAAAATTTATTATGTCATGAATGACATATTATTCCAATAATTGAAGATTTCTATTGGTATATACCAATAGTAAATACTTCTAGAAGCTGTGTATAGTACCCTAGATATACGTATAGGATTATTGAGGAAACGGAACGAGAATTCAAATATAACTATCTTTTGTAAATATACTTATATTGTTTTATGTATAAAAGCCCTTTAAAAATGATTAAATACATTACTTATACGATATATGTATAAACATTATAAATCATCAGTATTTATGTCAAATAACGTTACGTAGGTTATTGTTTTGAAAACTTAAGTTAGTAGTTTCAAAATATACTTATGACTTTTTGTTATTAATACAAAATGAGATACTAAAACATCCTTAGATCATGTTAAATATGTATGTATAATTATCATATATTGTATAGTTCGTGATATCATCGGTCAAACTAGACGGTCAAACGTTGTGTAAAACTCCTTTCAAAAACATAAGTCTCAACAATTTGGATTGCTTATCATGTTGGTAAGGTTTAATTTATGTAAATATTAATCTCATAAGTATAAAACGATCGGAAAAGTGCGGGTCGTTACAGTACCTACCCGTTAAATAAATTTCGTCCCGAAATTTTAAAATTGTACCTATTTTGCGTCATCGAGAAACAAGTGTGGATACTTTTGTTTCATCTGATCCTCTCGTTCCCAAGTAAACTCAGGACCTCTTCGAGCATTCCAACGAACCTTAACGATTGGTATGTTGCTCTGCTTGAGCTGTTTAACTTCACGATCCATGATTTCGATTGGTTCTTCGATGAATTGTAGTTTCTCATCGACATGGATTTCTTCAAGAGGAATGGTGAGGTCTTCCTTTGCAAGACACTTCTTAAGGTTTGAGACGTGAAAGGTATTGTGTACTCCGGCGAGTTGTTGCGGTAACTCGAGTCGATAAGCTACCGGTCCAATGCGTTCGATGATCTTGAACGGGCCTACATATCTTGGGTTCAGTTTACCTCTTTTACCGAAACGTATTACACCTTTCCAAGGTGACACCTTTAGCATAACCATGTCCCCAATCTGAAACTCTAATGGTTTCCTTCGGACATCGGCGTAGCTCTTTTGGCGACTTCGGGCTGTTTTCAATCTCTCCTTGATTTGTACTATCTTCTCAGTCGTTTCGTGTATGATCTCGGGACCAGTTAATTGTCGATCTCCTACTTCATTCCAACAGATAGGAGATCTACACTTCCTTCCATACAATGCTTCGAATGGTGCAGCTTTAATGCTTGCATGATAACTATTATTATACGAAAATTCTGCTAACGGTAGATACTTATCCCATCCGTTTCCAAAATCGATCACACATGCCCTGAGCATGTCTTCAAGAGTCTGAATCGTTCTTTCACTCTGCCCGTCGGTTTGCGGATGATATGCGGTACTCATATCTAAACGAGTTCCTAGTGCCTCCTGCAGTGATTGCCAGAACTTTGAGGTAAATCTACTATCACGATCGGATATAATGGAAATAGGTATTCCATGCCTTGAAACAATTTCCTTTATATACAATCGTAATAGTTTCTCCATTCTATCCGTTTCCTTTATAGGCAAGAAATGGGCAGATTTGGTAAGACGATCAACAATCACCCAAATGGTGTCGTATCCCCAGGCAGTCTTTGGTAACTTCGTGATGAAATCCATGGTAATACCATCCCATTTCCATTCTGGGATTTCTGGTTGTTGAAGTAACCCTGATGGTTTCTGGTGTTATGCCTTGACCTTGGAACAAGTTAAACACTCCCCAACATATGTTGCAACGTCTGTCTTTAAGTTAGGCCACCAATAATGTGTCTTAAGATCTTGATACATCTTTCCAACTCCAGGATGTATCGAGTATCTTGTCTTATGTGCCTCGTTCAATATCAACTTCCTTAATCCACCCAACTTCGGTACCCAAATACGGTTTGCAAAATATCGAATTCCATCTTCCCGTATAATGAGTTGCTTCTCATACTTCTTCATTATTTCATTTCCTATATTTTCTTTAGTAAGTGCTTCTCGTTGAACTTCTTTGATTTGTGAGTTGAGATTCATGCGAATTTTTATGTTCATCGCTCGTACTCGAATTGGTTCTCGTTCCTTTCTGCTTAGTGCGTCAGCCACCACATTCGCTTTCCCGGGATGATAACGAATTTCACAATCATAGTCGTTTATTAACTCGACCCACCTACGTTGCCTCATGTTCAGCTGTTTCTGATCAAAAATATGTTGAAGACTTTTATGATCAGTAAACACAGTGCATCTAACCCCATATAAGTAGTGTCTCCATATCTTTAACGCAAACACGACTGCTCCCAGTTCTAGATCATGCGTCGTATAATTCCGCTCGTGAATCTTCAATTGTCGAGATGCGTATGCAATAACTTTCTTTCGTTGCATAAGAACACAACCAAAACCTTGTCGCGAAGCGTCACAATATATTTCAAAATCATCGTTCCCTTCAGGTAACGATAAAATAGGCGCCGTAGTTAACTTCTTCTTCAGTAATTGAAATGCGTTCTCCTGCTCCGAGGTCCATTCGTATTTCTTCCCTTTTTGCGTTAATGCTGTCAACGGCTTAGCTATTCGGGAAAAATCTTGAATAAACCTTCTATAATAACCGGCTAAACCCAAAAATTGGCGTATCTGCATTGGTGTTTTAGGAGTCTCCCATTTTTCAATGGCTTCAATTTTTGCTGGATCAACCTGAATTCCTTTGCTACTAACAACGTGGCCAAGAAATTGCACTTCTTTCAACCAGAAAGCACACTTAGAAAATTTGGCGTATAGCTGTTCTTTTCTCAACAACTCTAATATCAACCTTAAATGCTGCTCATGCTCTTGCTCACTCTTGGAATAGATAAGAATGTCATCAATGAAAACGATAACAAACTTATCTAAATACGGACTACAAACTCGATTCATGAGGTCCATGAATACAGCTGGCGCATTCGTCAATCCAAACGGCATGACCAAAAATTCGTAATGACCATAACGTGTCCGAAAAGCAGTTTTCGGAATGTCCTCTTCTTTGACACGTAGTTGATGATAGCCCGATCTTAGGTCGATTTTCGAATAAACACATGATCCCTGGAGTTGATCAAATAAGTCGTCAATTCTCGGTAGTGGATACCGATTTTTGATAGTTAACTTATTTAATTCACGATAATCTATACACATCCTAAAAGATCCATCTTTCTTTTTAACAAATAGAATCGGAGCTCCCCACGGTGAAGTACTTGGTCGTATGAATCCATGATCCAGTAATTCTTTTAACTGACTCTGAAGTTCTTTTAACTCGGACGGTGCAAGTCTATATGGAGCACGAGCCACTGGTGCGGCTCCTGGTACTAAATCTATTTGAAATTCTACAGATCTAAATGGAGGTAATCCCGGCAACTCTTCCGGAAAAACTTCAGGAAAATCTCTTGCCACAGGCACGTCGTTGATGCACTTCTCTTTTTCTTTCTTTTCGACTTTATTAACATGTGCTAAGATAGCATAGCACCCTTTCTTCAAGCACTTTTGAGCTTTCAAATAACTAATGAGTTTTAGCTTTGAGTTACCCTTCTCTCCATAAATCATCACCGGCATTCTATCCTTACAAGGAATGCGAATTGCCTTCTTGGCACACACAACTTCAGCTCCTACTTTGGACATCCAGTCCATGCCGACTATTACATCAAAACTTCCTAATTCTACGGGTATTAAGTCAATTTTAAATGTTTCTCCGGCTAAATTTATTTTACAATCACGGCAAATTTTATCGGCTTTAATTAGTTTACCATTAGCTAACTCAATCATGTACTTAGCATCTAGAGGTAATGATGAACAATTCAATTTAGCGTAAAAGCCTCTACTCACGTAACTTCTATCGGCACCAGTATCAAATATAATAGATGCGGATAAGCTATTAATGGTAAACGTACCCGTAACAAGCTCCGGGTCTTCACACGCCTCTCTAGCATTAATAACAAATGCTCTTCCACGTGCAGATCCATTATTCTTCTCTGGATTCGGACACTGGCTCTTATAGTGACCTTGTTTTCCACACCCATAACAAGTAATGGTAGCCAAAGCAGTTCTATTTGCATTGGTGGCAGGAGTCTTGGTACCATTTGTATTTGTAACGAGAGCCCTACAATCTTCAGCAAGATGACCCTTTCGATTACATTTGTTGCATACCACATTACAGTAGCCAGAGTGATGTTTGTGGCATCGGTTGCATAAAGGATTTTGTCCTTTGTAACCAAAGCTTGAACCACCACCTGCACCTTGTATGGTTTCTTGTTTCTTAAAAGATTGTTGTTGGTTACCTCGATCATAATTTCCATTCCACTTTCTTTTGTTACCTGATACCTTCACATCAGTATTGGATGCTTTCTTATCCATGATGACCTGATCCATTAGCTCGTTTGCCATGGTTATAGCTTCATGAATTGTCTTAGGTTTCGATGCTGTAACGTTTGCCTTGACCTTTTTGGGCAAACCATCTTTGTACATTTCAATCTTCCGTTCTTCGGTTGGAACCAATTCAGGACATAGCAAAACTAATTCCATGAATCGCTGATTGTAGTTGGTGATTTCAGTACCAATAACCTTCAGACTTCGTAACTCATCTTCCAACTTCCTAACCTCGTTCCTTGGACAATATTCATTGATTAACATTGTTTTGAATTCTTCCCACGGAGTATCATAAGCTACATCTCCTCCTACAGCCTTCACATAATTTTTCCACCACGTGAGTGCACTATCTTGTAAAGTGCACGATGCATACTTGGTCATGTCCTTTTCAACACAACCACTGATTTTAAACACAGTCTCCATCTTTTCTATCCACCGGGTTAAACCGATTGGTCCTTCTGTTCCACTGAATGATGAGGGCTTGCAAGCTTGAAAAGTTTTGTAAGTGCACCCCACACGAGGATTTGGGTTAACTGCAGCACCTCTTGCAGCCTCGACCCATAACATTCTGTCGTTCACTCGTTGATTGATGAGTTCCTGGATTTCTTGTTCCGTCATTCGGTTCAATCGCGCCATATTCTTCTATAAGAATGAAAAGAAAATAATTATTCACATGGAATATTATAGATGTAGTGTATATTTACAGTACATTATAGCTTATTAATAATATGAACCAGGTATTATTATAAAAGCCTTTTCTTCTTATTAGCGTTTTATAATTATATCTAGGGTAGTACCTACCCGTTAATGTCCATACTTAATAGCTTAGTACAGAATCAATTACTACCATCTAAATAATACTTAACCATGGAAAATTATTGCATTTCACACTTCACTATTTTACATATGCTTATCTTATATCGAACATTAAGCAAACCACACTAATAATATTATACAAAACATTATATGATCCCATGGTTTAATACGGCAGCGCATCGTTTGGTCTATTTTCTAGGACGTTTAGGTTCAAGGAATGGCCTAACGCTTATCCTAGCTGTCTGCCTATATTTTGGCTGTGGGGCTGAAGAACTGGATGCCGGGACAGCACGAATAGGAATAGCGGGAATAGGAGTGGTAGTGTCTAGTGGAGTTGGTGCCATATCATCCTTACTAAACTCGGGATTTGAATTTTCTAATTCATTAGCCTTTCGTTTCTTTCCTAGTTCGAACTCGTCTTTTGTAATTTCCTGTATTTCTTCCTCGGGTTCACTTTCCTCCTCGGGTTCACTTTCCTCCTCGGGTTCACTTTCCGGGTTCTCTATAGTCGGTTCATCCGGAATTTGTGAGTCTTCCCCAAAGATATTATTTTCGTCATCGGATAGGTTTATGACTGGAACACCATCTGAAGATTCTGGTTCGGAGTCGCTGAATGTGATAACAAGTTTTGAGCCCGACATCTATCATACAACAACTAACCCATTAGTACTACATAATATTTACATATAAATTTTAACCAACAATGATAAGCAATGGTTTTTAAATCAGACCCGGTCAAAGTCCAGACTTACTAATGTATCCTAACGACTTATCGGTTAGACACACTAATGCAAACCTGGTTCGCTAAGACCACCGCTCTGATACCACATGTCATAACCCGTCCTTAACCATAAGAACGTGTTAGATAACGTATGATTTCATTGCGAGGTATTGACCTCTATATGCGACATTTTTAAAAGAGAAACTGCATATATTATACATTACAAACCATAACCATTATTTTTGTTACAAGCTTTAGACAATAAAAAGATGATTATCGTTTAGCGATAATCTTCGACTTACAAACTTTACATATAATGATAACAACACGATTTCGAGCATATTTTACAACACAAATCCTTGGGTATGCAGTTTTATTTTTGACACAAATATGCGTACGCAAGATCCTGCTCAAATTCAACATAATGCAGCGGAAGCTTTAGTAATCACCTGAGAATAGACATGTTTTAAAAGGTCAACATAAAGTTGGTGAGATATAGGTTTAATGCCGGCAGCAATATATATATATAGACCACAAGATTTCGTATATAAACAGTTTAATAAAAATATTCTAAGTGGTTGAGCACTTGGTAACCATACTTAACATTTAATCACGTCGCATATTCCCTTTATTATGAAATCTTACTACACCGTACCAAGTGTAGTCACGAAACGAAGTACTGTGCAACCGTTGAATACTGGTCGTCCAGTCCGGTTGGGGTTGTCAAGCCCGATAGATCTATCAACAGGATTCGCGTTTACAATACCGCTGTAAATATTAGTTACCAAGCTACAGGGAAGTATGCCAGTGGTACAACTCAACGTAGAATATATTTTTCAGTTACTTGTGTCCATAACGTAAAACATAAAATACATGTATTCTCATCCCGAAATATTTAGAGTTTAAAAGTGGGACTATATACTCACTTTCGTCTTGAAGATATATATATAATTTGACTTGGTCTCCGGTTGATATCACGAACCTATCCATATATAATATATCAATACCTTTTCTTTTTAAACAAACGTCACATATATATACTTGTTATACTTTTAATACTTTGAATAATTCCTTAGTCCGTAGTTAGCAGTTCGTTGTTAGTAATTCAATTTTAATGGTTCATTTTTAGATGTTTAATATACCCGCAATGAAATAAATAAAACCCCCAACAAAATAAATAAAACCCCATCGTATATGTATTGGTCGAGATTAATCTTGACCCATGGTACCGGTGTTGTCAAATGACGTATTGCGTACATAAAGTACCGGTGTTGTCAAATGACGTGTTGCGTACAATCATGGGATCTTATGATTAATCTTCTCGTGTTGTTTACGGGTGATCCTGAACCATATAAAATTGAATTATAAGTACATATATATAAAATATCATGTTAACTTAAAAAGATGTGATTTATTTAATTTTTTCCCAATTATTTTCGTGGCTAAACTAGTCTTGGATATCCGATTTTGTTTCGGTCATAGTTTCTTCGTTACAACTCCGTTTTCGTTGATTCAACTTGCCATCTCCTTGGATCGAGTCCCTCTTTAAGACTATGAACTGTAAATACCTTAGTTTGTATTCAAAATCACACGGCATAGGTCAAACTTTAGTGAAACTTATGAAGTTAATCATTTTCCATCATGTAAACAACCTCAAATGATTATTTTTCTAAAAATACTTATACTTTGAGTTAAATCATGAAATTTTTATGTGTTATCATATTCATAGTAAAAATCATTTTTCCAGAAAATAAACCTCCAATTCAAAGTTTAAGATGGTTTTTAATTATCCAACCCAAAACAGCCCCCGGTTGCACTCCGACGTCGTAAATTCAGTTTTTAAGGTGTTCTTTGAAAAACCAAGTTATACCTTGTTAAGTTAGCATATAATTAAGATATGTTACAGGTCTTGAAGTATTTTAAAAGTTAAGTTAGAAGGATCTATTTAGTTTGCGAACAAGTTTGAAATCATTCAAACTATGTTCTAGTTTATAAACTCTTATATATATAGCTTTAAATATATGAATTGAAAAAGAGTTGAAGTAGAGTTTTTACCTCAAGTTTAAAATGTAAAGTTGCTGGAAAGAAGTAGTAAAATAAAAGTTGAGAGAGTTCTTGCAAGTGTGTGTGAAAATTGGAAGTAAAATTTGGAAAATGAATGTGTAAAAATGAGTTAGAAATGGTGCTTATTTATAGGCTTGAAAATTTGGTTTTTAGTGAAAATATCTAAGATAAGTTAAAATTTATTATGTCATGAATGACATATTATTCCAATAATTGAAGATTTCTATTGGTATATACCAATAGTAAATACTTCTAGAAGCTGTGTATAGTACCCTAGATATACGTATAGGATTATTGAGGAAACGGAACGAGAATTCAAATATAACTATCTTTTGTAAATATACTTATATTGTTTTATGTATAAAAGCCCTTTAAAAATGATTAAATACATTACTTATACGATATATGTATAAACATTATAAATCATCAGTATTTATGTCAAATAACGTTACGTAGGTTATTGTTTTGAAAACTTAAGTTAGTAGTTTCAAAATATACTTATGACTTTTTGTTATTAATACAAAATGAGATATTAAAACATCCTTAGATCATGTTAAATATGTATGTATAATTATCATATATTGTATAGTTCGTGATATCATCGGTCAAACTAGACGGTCAAACGTTGTGTAAAACTCCTTTCAAAAACATAAGTCTCAACAATTTGGATTGCTTATCATGTTGGTAAGGTTTAATTTATGTAAATATTAATCTCATAAGTATAAAACGATCGGAAAAGTGCGGGTCGTTACATTGCTAATTACGTAATGTCTAATAATTATATCATATATGTAATACATATAATATTTATATATTTTATATATGCTTCAATCATAATACTTCTTTATAGAAATCATATGTATATATATATATATATATATATATATATATATATATATATATATATATATATATATATATATATATATATATGTATGTATATGTTTTAATAGTTACTTAATCACTCTATTTATTATTTTACATCATTAATTCAAATGTCTATTTTTAATACTTAAGTAATATTTTATTTCGAATTATATTTCCAATCATTATAAATAATATGTATCTATTTATAATTTGTTGTTCGTGAATCGTCGGGAACGGTCGAATGGTAATTGATTACATGATTATAGATTTCAAAACTTTCAAGACTCAACATTACAGATTTTGCTTATCGTGTCGGAAACATATAAAGATTAAAGTTTAAATTTGATCGGAAATTTCCGGGTCATCACAGCTGTAACCGAACCCAGTGAAGAGACTGTTAAGAAATCTGATAATGGGAAGAGAAAGTGGGATAATAACCGCAATTAAAGCCAAAGTCAGCAGAAAAAGCAGGATACTTCTGGTTCGAATAACTGCAGTCAGCGTGTGTGTCCTCGATGTTACAAAGCTCATGATGGTTACTGTACCGTTACTTGTAAGAGGTGTTCCAAACAGGGACACATTGCAAAAGATTGTACGGTGCTTCTGCCGGGTTCTGCTACTCCTGCTGCAGGTGGTAATAGTGGTAATAATGCTGGTAACAGAGGTGGGAATGGTAATGGTAATGGAAAGTCGAATAATGGTGGTAATCAGAGAGTTTGTTACGAGTGTGGGAAGCCGGGGCATTTCCGTGATGCCTGTCCTAACAAGAAGACTGCAGAGACTGCACGTGGTAGAGCATTTAACATTAACGCCAGGGATGCTGAGGAAGATCCTAAACTTGTTACTGGTACGTTCTCGGTCAATGATTTATCAGTTTATGTACTATTTGATTCAGGGGCTGATTTGAGTTTCGTGTCGAGTAAATTAAGTCCAAAAATCAAAACAACGTTAACTCCTTTAGACAATACTTATGTTGTTGAAATAGCTAATGGTAAAGTGCTTACTTCTAAGACTGTGCATCGTAAATGTAACATTAGTTTGACTGGTAGGGATTTTGAGGTAGATTTGGTACCGATTGAACTTGGTAGTTTTGACATTGTTATTGGGATGGATTGGTTATCTGCGAATCGTGCTGAGATTGTGTGTTATGATAAAGCTATTCATATTACTAATGTGGTTGGAGAGCCGTTGATGGTTTTTGGAGATAAGAAATGCCGACAGTTAAATCTTATTAGCTGTTTGAAAGTTCTTAAACATCTTCGCAAGGGCTGTCATGCTATTCTGGCCCATGTTGTTGATTCCGATAAAGAAACGAAGAGCGTTGGTGATGTTCATGGTGTTAGAGATTTTTCTGAGGTATTTCCTGAAGATTTACCTGGCCTTCCGCCGCAACGCGCGGTAGAATTTCAAATTGATCTTGTTCCCGGTGCTGCTCCTGTAGCACGTGCTCCTTATCGTCTTGCGCCTTCCGAACTTCAAGAATTGTCGAGTCAACTCCGTGAGTTGTTGGACAAAGGTTTCATTCGTCCTAGTTCGTCCCCTTGGGGAGCTCCTGTCCTGTTTGTTAAGAAGAAGGATGGTTCTTTCCGTTTGTGCATTGATTATCGTGAGTTGAACAAGCTTACTATTAAAAATTGATACCCTCTTCCGAGAATTGATGATCTGTTCGATCAACTTCAGGGTTCATCTGTTTATTCAAAAATCGATCTTCGTTCCGGCTATCATCAGTTGCGTGTTAAAGAATCTGATGTTTCGAAAACTGCTTTTCGCACCCGTTACGGTCACTTTGAGTTTCTTGTTATGCCGTTCGGATTGACAAATGCACCTGCTGTGTTCATGGACCTCATGAACCGTGTGTGTAGACCCTATCTGGACAATTTCATTATTGTGTTCATCGATGACATCCTTATTTATTCGAAGAGTGATGAAGAGCACGAAGAACATTTGAAGTTGGTGCTCGATCTGTTAAGAAAAGAAGAATTGTACGCTAAGTTCTCTAAATGTGCATTCTGGTTACGAGAAGTTCAATTCCTTGGACATATTTTTAGTAAACAAGGGATACAAGTTGATCCTGCTAAGATTGAGGCGATTAAAAAGTGGGAAACTCCGAAAACTCCTACTCAGATTCGTCAGTTCCTAGGATTAACAGGTTACTATAGAAGGTTCATTTAAGATTTCTCTCGTATAGCGAAACCTCTGACTGCTTTAACGCACAAGGGGAAGAAGTATGAGTGGAAGGATGAACAAGAGACTGCTTTTTAGATTTTAAAGAAGAAGTTGACTACCGCTCCGATATTGTCACTACCTGAGGGTAATGATGATTTTGTTGTTTATTATGATGCTTCGCGTCAAGGCTTTGGTTGTGTTTTGATGCAACGAAAGAAAGTTATCGCGTACGCGTCACGTCAATTGAAGATTCACGAGCAGAACTATACAACTCATGATTTAGAGTTGGGGGCCGTTGTTTTTGCGCTTAAGATTTGGAGAAATTATTTATATGGGGTCAAGAGTACTGTGTACACAGATCACAAAAGTCTTCAACATATCCTCGATCAGAAACAGTTGAACATGAGACAACGAAGATGGATTGAGACGTTGAATGATTATGATTGTGAACTTTTATATCATCCGGGTAAGGCCAATGTTGTGGCAGATGCGTTGAGTCGTAAAGAAAGGGCTGAACCTCGCAGGTTTAGGGCCTTGAATATGACAATTAGAACAATCCTCGCAAGGCAGATTCTTGAGGCATAACAAGAAGCCTTAAAGGAAGAGAATTTTGTGAATGAGAACGTAAGAGGTATGGCTAAGAAGTTTGAGGTACGAGCAGATGGTACTAGATACTTTGCAGGACGTCTTTGGGTTCCGAAGTTTGGTGAACTGCGACAACTTGTTTTAGATGAGGCTCATAAATCTAGATACTCTATTCATCCTGGTTCAGGAAAGATGTATCATGATCTTAAGGAGCTGTATTGGTGGCCTAATTTGAAAGGTGATGTGGCTACGTATGTGGCTAAGTGTTTAACCTGTGCTAAGGTTAAAGCTGAACATCAAAAACCGTCTGGACTTTTGGTGCAACCTGAGATTTCCGAGTGGAAGTGGGAAGGGATTACAATGGATTTTATTACTAAGTTACCGAGAGTTACGGGTGGCTATGACACTATTTGGGTGATTGTAGATCGACTCACTAAGTCGGCTCACTTTTTGCCGATTAGGGAAACAGATTCAATGGAGAAGCTTACTCGGTTGTACTTGAAGGAGATTGTTTCTAGGCATGGTGTTCCTGTATCCATTATTTCAGACTGAGACAGTCGATTTGTATCGAGGTTTTGGCGATCCTTACAGGAAGCCTTGGGAACTAGGTTAGATATGAGCACCGCTTATCATCCTCAAACAGATGGTCAGAGTGAAAGGACCATTCAGACGTTAGAAGATATGTTACGGGCGTGTGTTATTGATTTTGGTAATGGGTGGGATAAATATTTGCCGCTAGCTGAGTTTTCTTATAACAACAGTTATCATGCAAGTATTAAAGCTGCACTGTTTGAAGCTCTGTATGGTAGAAAGTGTAGGTCTCCTGTCTGTTGGAATGAGGTTGGGGATGCTCAACTCACAGGTCCAGAAATTATTCATGAGACTACCGAGAAGATTGTACAGATTAAGGAAATATTGAGAACCGCTAGAATTCGGCAAAAGAGTTATGCTGATAAGGGAAGGAAAGATGTGAAATTTCAAGTTGGTGATCGTGTTATGTTAAAGGTTTCACCTTGGAAAGGTTTGATACATTTTGGTAAAAGAGGAAAGTTGAGTCCTCGTTTTGTTGGACCGTTTGAGATCATTGAGAGAGTTGGACCGTTGGCTTATCGTTTGAAGTTGCCGCAAGAACTCAGTGCTGTTCACGATGTCTTTCATGTATCAAATCTGAAGAAGTGTTTGGCCGAGGCCGATAAGACTATTCTACTGGAGGAACTTCATGTGGATAAGCAACTACATTTTATTGAGGAGCCTGTTGAAATTATGGATCGAGAAGTTAAGACTCTGCCGAATTCCTATTGTCCGGCTTAGATGGAATGCCAGACGCGGTCCCGAGTTCACTTGGGAGCGTGAAGATCAGATGAAGCAGAAGTACCCGCATTTGTTCCCAGATGCTGAGTCAACCCCTGCACCTGCTTAAATTTCGGGACGAAATTTCCGTAACGGGAAGGTCCTGTCACGACCCTACTTTTTCCGTTATCTTTTACCGTTAATTATTTAACGACCGTTAACTGTTATTTGTGCCACGTCATTTCTATGACCTATATGATTATTTTTATAATAATATATATATTAATTATTATGTGTTACGTGAATATGTGTATTCATATTTTGAGTTATACGTTTCTACGTGTCGCGAATTACTATCCGGCGAATCTTTTCGGTTTTCAAACCAACGGTCGAGTTTTTGGGATATTTAAATCCTAATTATTTTAAATATGATATTTTAAGATCATATTATTATATATAGTATTTATATTTATTTTTCGTTGCGTAAATGTTATCTCTCCGGATTTTTAATCGCGTAAGCGTGTTTTCGCGTTTCGGGTTTCGTTCGGGCTTTCGGGCTATATGTAAATCAACAACTAAGTGAGATGGGCCAAGTGAGGCCCACCCCACCCCTAGTTTTGGCCGATTGGATGGAGGGGAGTATACTCCCACTTAATTTTCATTTTTGTAAAATTTATTTCATTTCACAATTACACTACTAAACCTAATATCTAATTTGATCTCTCCCTCTTTTTCTTCTCCCCTTTCCATCGCCAATCCCATCCCCAAGATCATCATCATCAACCAATTTTAAAGCTTGGATCAAGGATTAATTAACACCAACGCGTTCTACTAATCGTCCTCTACCCGACGAACTTTTGATTTAAACTTATGAATAATTATTAAACTTATGATATAAATAATGAATTTCATTATCATTTAATTACTTATGATATAAAAAGTAATTATTAAATTTTAAGACTTATGATATATATTTATTATATCATTTAATTATTACTTATGATTTAATTAACATTTTAATTAAACTTATGATTAATAATACTTTTATTATTAATGGAAAATACTTATGATAAGTATTAAACTTATATTATGAGATTATTATAATAAGACTTATAATAAGGATTAATTAATTATTTATTTATTATAAGGCTTAGTTATTATTTATTTATAATTTAATTATTAAATACTTATGATTTAATAATTATAATTAGAAACTTATGATATGATTAATATTTCATTATTAATTAATAATACTTATGATATGATTTAAAATTTATTATTAATTAATAATACTTATATTATGACTAATATTTAATTAATTAATTAAATACTTATGTTATATTAATTATATCATTTAAACTTATGTTATGACATAATTAGACATATTTAACTTTAATAAACATTATAACTTACATTATATTTACAACTTACACTTTTAAAATTAACTTTGACTATGTTTGACCAAGGTTGACTTTTGAGTTGACTTTGACTTTTAGTTGACTTTTGTTGACTTTCTAATTAAGGAAACTTTCCTAACTTATAAACTTTCCTAAAATAGCAACTTTCTAAATTTGGAAACTTTTCAAAAATAGAAACTTTCCAAAAATGGAAACCTTCTAAAAATAGAAACTTCCTAATAATAGAAAGTGTGTGTCCGTAAGCTGTTCCGATCAAACCAATGCATATTGAGTATTGTTCTATGTCTACTTGCAACATGCACAATAGCTATCATACTAAGACTTGACCTAAGTTAGTTATTTATATCGATCTGCTTTATTTATAGGTCGGCATTGTGATCATTCCTGATCACTGTACTCCATTTGATGTTCGCTTATTTGTGTTGGTTACTTCGTTACTATTAAGGTGAGTTATAGTCCCGATTTTACATACTTTTCAAAGTATATTTTTGGGATGTGATTACATGCATTTTATTTTACGTTTAGACACAAGTGACAATTAAATTTAAATTATTCATTGTGAGTTGGACAAAAATATTCCCTAGTCTGGTAACTGTAATCATTGGTTTCTACCGGTGAACGTGAATCCTACAGATAGATCTATCGGGTTTGACAACCCCATTTCGAGCTAGTCGCGCTAGCAATTTATAATCGGAATATTTAGTACTTCGTATTTTATTGTAGATACACTGTCCAGTGTATATTATTATTGTGTTTGGCAAGGGTAAATAAAGGGTTAAGTGGTTACCAGGTGGCTCATTAATAATGGAATAATGTTTAATATTTTCTAACATTTTTAAATCTTGTGGTCTAAAGTTTATTCAATTATTTAAACCTATAATTCACTCAACCTTTGTGTTGACAGTTTACTCGCATGTTTTCACAGGTACTTGAGTTTATGTGATGCTTTCGCTGTGTTTAGAAGAGTCTGCATGCATTTGGGCAGATGTTAATGAAACAATTTATGAAACTTAAGCTTGCATTCTGATTTTGGATAATTTAAATTGTGGGTTTGTTGACAGTGTTTTGTGTCAACTTTGGTTAATTAATATGTTGGGTTACTTTTAAACTACATATTTTGGTATGCTTTCCTTTTGGAAAACTTTTGAAATAAAAGAATGCAATATTGTTTGTTAAATTCATTTAAGTTCGATCAAGCTGTGGGACCAAGTGACGGAGCCGTTAAGTGTTTTGACGGGGCCATCACAGAGGTGATCACGGTCACTCGACGATCATGCTTGAAGCGGTTGCTTCATACGATATGTGGATATGGCATGCGTTTTTTGGGATGGCGGGTTCAAACAATGACATTAATGTGTTAAATCATTCTCCGTTGTTTGATTCCCTTCGTAAGGATAGAGCCGCACCTTCACCGTTTGAAGTAAACGGAAACCAGTATCCCTTTGGTTACTACTTGGCGGACGGGATATATCCCGATTGGACAACACTAATAAAGGGGTATACGACTCCTATTGAAGAGCCTAGAAAAAAATTTACTAAATTTCAATCGAGTGCTAGAAAGGATGTTGAGCGTACATTTGGTGTTTTACAAGGTCGGTTTGCGATTTTAAAAACACCGGCACGAGTTATGAGTGTTAATAAGATGAGAAGGATAATGTATAGTTGTATTGTTATGCACAACATGATACAAGAAGATAACGGGTTTGCGTTAAGTACTTGGGAACAAGAATGGTTAGATAAACCCGAAAACCGGCCTCGTCGCAATATTCGGAGAAGGGTCAAAGATCTTCGATCACGAGAGAAAGAGATTCGCGATCGAGATGTGCACGATCAACTTCGTGAAGATTTAACGGCTCATATTTGGAACCTCCCGCCAAACTTTCGCTCGATGCATAACTAGTGTTTTTTTTTAATAATGTATTGTAATGTTTTTTTTTTTGCGTGTATTTTTTTTAATTGTAATGTTTTTTTTAAATAATTAATGTACTTTTGTCTAATTTATTTTATATTTTATATTAAACAAAATCAAAAATAATTTAAAAACAATTAAAAAAAAGAAAAAGAAAATGCCACGTCACAGTCTTACCATGACAAAAGCTCCCCATTACAACTCCCCCCAAAATGTCATTGTCCCAGTCACAGTTTTTCCCCAAAAAGTGCATCTCACCCACTCCACGTCACAATCACCAATATCTGTGGTCTAAGAAAACTATTATGATTATATATAATTTTAAAAAATCCTACATGGCAAAATCCTAGCCTTTAGATGGACATAGTAACTTTCAATCCTAGCCATTTAAATTCCAAATGACATCATTTAAGGATTTAACCAACAGTTAATGTTGCTAATTACCCTAATATCCTTAACTAGGAAGTGGCCGTTGGCCCACTTCGTTGGGCCAGAAAATTTGAGCCTACTAACCGAAGTTTGTTTAAGGAAAAAAAATTTTTTTACTGTAGCGAGTACTGTTCATTCGTGCCGGCTGTTATATATGTTGAAAACTAGATTTATGAGCCCGTCCGTTGGACGGGTACTCATCCGAGAAAATTTTGTTTTTTTCGGACATTTTCTAACTAAAAGTTGTACGTATAATTTGAAGAGAACACATAATAAATACAAGTAAAACCTTTCAAATATGTTTATCATATAAATGTTCGCAACACAAGTTTTCGTTAATGTTAAAATAAAAACATTTAAAAGATAAAAAGCACGTTCGTTGTACTTGTACTTGAATAAGCAGTTTGTGCCTGGCTTTAGTAGATTTTCTTGTTTGAATTGCTTAAATCCATAAGACACACATAGATTTAGTTTTTTTTTCTACTTCTCTTGTTTCAACTTCCATTTGTACTTAACTTTCTCCATATTGAAGCATGAAACTCTTTTACCACTTCGTAGACCCGGAAGTAACATCATTTTGTTTGGCAGACGCTACAAACACAAAATACAGTTACAGAAATCTAATTATAGGAGCAACAATTAATTTGATTACGTTAAGCACACACATTATTATCTAATAATAGATATTAATAAAAAATAATGTGATATTAAATTAAGTAATTAGACTCACTAAAACATTACCCCTTGGCACTGTTGTAAACGGCGTCTGTTGCGTCCGTTGCGACGTCCGTTGCGGCGTTTTGGTGACTAAACTGTTTTGACCCCGCCCCGTTTTCTTATAAGCCGGTCAATGGTCAAAAGTCAGGTCAAATGTAGGAAAAATTGGGTCAACGCTGGTCAAAAGTCTAAATTCTGTCAAAATCGGTCATAAGTCGGTCAAATCAATCAAAATTGACTTAGTTTAGTATTGCATTTTGTATTATATTAACGCTAATAGCAATTATAGGTACAAACTTGTCAACGAAGGTTTTTTAGCTCTAAAATATGTATAAATATATATTTATATATAGAAAAGTCAACATTTGTCAACATCCGTTTCGACCCCGTCTCGGCCCCGTTTTTTCCGTTGCAACGTTTTGAGGTCGCTACTGTTTCGGCCCCGTCTCGCGTCTTTTTCAACCTTGCCCATTGGTATTAATATTTCGCAATTCGAATCAGTAACTTCTTGTTGTAGTTCATATGGTTGAACCATTGCAGGCATCACATGATTGTGTATTGATGAATATTCACAGTCATCTTGTTTATATATTAGTAGCTCTATATTAAGTTCATTGATGACATAAAAAATGAGACAATCTCCACAATTGATGTTTAGATCCGAAACAATGTCTTGCCATCCTTGACATAGCATTAATTTTCCTTGAACAATTGATATTCCTACCCATTTCTTATAAGATTCATTATAGTGTATGACCACGTGATGTTTTGGGCTCTCCCTTGCTTTATATGCAGACAAACATTTTTTTTTCCAGGATCTATAAACGTAACAGAGTTAAAACGTTTAGAATGAAGTAACTCTCATTTTTGATAGTTATTAAAACTTTGGGAATTTTAGTAAAATATGTGTTTTGAATATAGAGTAAAGAAAATAGTAAAATATGAAGTAACTCTCATTTATGAAATTATTATTGTTATTATTATTATGATGTATGAACTATATAAGAAAATAAGAAGATGGTCTTACTTGAAACGTCGACCAACAGGGATTTTAAAGAGCAACAATCGCTCCCAAAATTGATTGCCAGGTAGACTATCGATCGACATGTAAGCAAAATATCCCCATAGAACTGAGGTTGGTATCATTCTGATAGCAGGAATAGCGAAAACTGCAAATCCTACCATAATCGATTACGGCAGAATAGTAACACGTTGCTCGTTAACTCGAACAGGCAAGTAAGCCCCGATATGCCTTTCGGGATCAAATTTTCCTTCGTGTCTCCACCATCGTCACCGTTCATTACAACTTCTTTTAAGTTCTCCAACTCCATATCAACAACACTCTGCAAACAAAAAAATTTACTCAACTAAATAAGAGTAATATTTTAAAATACAATTTAAAAAGATTAATGATATTATTAAAATAGAACATACATTTGAATGTGGTTCCATTTCAACGAAAACATCATGCATCCTGCAAAAGATTTCTGAGTTGCTTGCTTCCAACTTTATGCCTTCCTTTGCACACTTAACCATATTCTTTCGCATCATCTATCATTAAAAAAAATTCAATTAATTAAAGTTAAATAGTGTCACCGGAATGTATCAACTTTATTTATGCGTGTTACTGTTCAAAAAAAATTAAATAAAAAATAAAATATGTGTGTCTGACATGCCTTTTGAGAACCGAAAGATTCCGTGTGTGCATAGGTGATTATGGGAGAAAGGTGGGATGCCAATTAAACCACACATTAAAGTCTGAAGTAATAAAGGTGGATTTTTGGGATACAAAATTAGCAAAAAAGAACTAATAATACAAATATTTGTGAAGGAATGTAAATTTTAGAAATGTATCATGAGCCCAAGCAAAAACACATCGTAATGATATGCAGACGGGTTTGTAAGATTGAATTCTTTCTGTTGGGCCATTTGTGCAGCTACACCATGATCGAAAAAGTACAAGGCTGTTATCATCATAGCTGGTACTATGGCACTAAAAACGTGAAGTGCTAGAACCTTTACCATATCATGTAGTCAGATTACAGTTTCGTTTTCTATCATTATCCAATTAAAATGTTCACAAAATGGTATTCAACATTAGGAAGCTTATACACAGTTGTAGTAAATGGACAGGTTGGTCCAAATGGGTGATTTTGGTATTGGTTGGGACAGTTTGTGTTGGTGAGAAACACTTTTTATCCAAAATTCCTATATTTTATATACAAAGTAGTATGATCACCAAAAAGATTGAATTATTCCATAAAATATGATTTTGGAGGTTTTATTACTTCTATGCATTAGATTCGAATATGTGTTCACCCATTTGACCCGTTTCCTTTAGGCTAGAATAAACATTATACGTTTGACCCATTTACACAACCAATTCAATATTAAATGGGTTGAAATTTCCACCTGTAACTCAAATGTATCTTTCACAAAGTTTATTTAGGGAACACTTTTATACCTTGATGACGGTCCAATGGGATAACGAACCAGCCTCCCAAGGTAGAGGAAAAAAAGTTGCGTTTGAGACATCATGAGGAAGTTCGGATGGCTTGGTATAAGATAACGTTTAGCACATATACAATTATATTAGGAGCAATAAGCACATGTCTCAATAAACTATCAAGAGAATTATATTAAAACATAAAACCCCAAACACAAACCTTGATCTTCCTATATTGAAATCGAGAGTTTTCAAAGTCTAAGTGTAAAAACTTCAATAATTAGATAACAAAACGTTAAATTAGTAGACAAATATGGAGTTATGAAAATGAAAGCATTTGATCAACCTAATAGTTTTGTAATTACCTGAAAACACGCGTTATGATGGAGATCAAAAAGAAGATGTAGAAATAAAGTAAGATTCATTAGATTGAGGTTGAGTACCAATGGAGTAGTAATGTATTTGTGGTTGAACCATGTTGACTGTGTGGTACAGAGCAGAATAGAAAGCTAGCAAATATTAATATGCAGCTAACTAATACGGAGTATTATTGTTTTAAGGGATATATAGATAAAAGTGGCCATGAAAATCAAGCAAAGATCATTAAAACAAACGAATGGGCTCACAATTATATTTAAATAGATACATCAAAATCAAAAACCATCAAACTAAACAAACGTCAATTAAGATTAAGATTTCTATTTAAAACTTCTTTTTAAAGCTTTTAAGTGCTTCAAAATAAACTGTGAACATGATTTCAAAATAAGGAATCAAGGATTTACAGTTTACAAATCAAACATTTCAGGATAGTTCTTCAACATCGAACTTCTGAATATGATAAGGGATAAATTATTTCATTGGATCAATGTATGAACACAATAACACAATTTACATAAACTTCAAACAAAAATACGTGAATAACAAAGGCATAAGAAAAGTTGTTTCAATACAACTATTCATTTACGCACAAAATTAATAGAGACCAAATTTATTGCACAAAAGCACAATTACCTTTCAGTATGAAACATATGTCTTAGTATTGTATGTTGCCTGTTCATTGTCCATGTCGAACATATTCAGCTACAAAACCTGCAAGTATTTGCAAATATCATATCCAAAGATCCAATCAGATATTAACAATTCCTGTTATATAGTTGCCATCTTAAAAATATATCTATACATCTACATATAATAATTCAGTACAATAAGCAACCTATTTTGAAAATGCAATAAAGAACACTTTAATAGTACATCAGCATCTTGATAAGGATGTAAAATGGAAGGGCTGGTAGTGTCTTTAAATGGATCACCACTTACATATGGAATATCATCCATAACCTTTGGTTTGGACTTTTTTTGAAGAAGTATAAGTTTATTACTGTGACGACCCGGAAATTTCCGACCAAATTTAAACCTAACCTTTATATGTTTCTGACACGATAAGCAGAATTTGTAATGTTGAATCTCAAAAAGTTTTGAACTACATTCATGTAATCAATTACCTTTTGACCGTGTTTGACGATTCACTAACAATTATGTGTATATAGATATGTATATATAATATATAATAACTGAAAACATTAACAAAGTATTTTATATATGATACTTTACATGAACGTATTTGTTTCGATATATTTATCGATAGAATTAAGAGATAATATCAAATGATTGAATTATCAGATACATGATGATATGATTATGGGCCAATGTTATGAGGTCCACTGTGATTAAAGAAATCTATTCTTTTTGACAATATTCGGAAAATGGTAAAGTGATCTATAAGTAAGAATGTGGAGTGTAAATAACTTAGATGTTGGATATCGACAAGTTAAGTAACTCGACATTTTTCATTAAGATGATTTCATACGTTTATTAAACCTTTGGACTTTATCCCATGCTTCACCAACAGACTGTAATTTAAAAACTTGAAACCTATTATGAATATATATAATTCTACTTTTCTAAAATGTTTTATGATATAACGATTTAAATTAATATTAAATATATTTATTCGCGTATTATTCGTACATAGTTTTATACTTTTACTATACTTTAACTTTACATTTACTTTACTTTTACTTTACTTTTACTTTACTTTAACTTTAATAATTCACTTTAATAATTCATACTTTAATAACTCATACTTTAATAATTCATACTTTAATAATTCACTTTAATAATTCATACTTTAATAATTCACTTTAATAATTCATACTTTAATAATTCACTTTAATAATTCATACTTTAATAATTCACTTTAATAATTCATACTTTAATAATTCACTTTAATAATTCAAAAATCTATTATAAATAGAATTCAATAGGTTTCATTATTTCATAGAAACTTGAAAATATATTTCTCTAAACTCTCTCAATCGAATTACATATATATATTTACTTAGTATTATTTCAAGATATTATTAGTATACATAAAATACTACGACGGAGTTATATTCAGACGATTTCAAAATAAGTTTTCAAACGGGATAGAGCTAAGGAAATTATGGGTTATAGCTATGGAGGTTATAAGTATGGTTCGAGGGTATTGCTCGTGAGGTAAACCTAACGTTTATCATTTTCGTTGCGTCTACGTACTTTCCTGCAATATTGAATCACAATATTGATACGTGAGCATTCATATCTTATTTTTTTTATATTCATAGTGTATCCCTGACTAGTGCTCGAGTATATATGATTATGCATGTTTGTATGCTTAGTTTCGTCGTTAAATAGTTTATGATAAATCACGAATTTGATACATATGCTACTGAGATAAGGTATATGATATGCATGTCGTTAAAAAGCTAAAGAAAAATTAATAACTTTTTATTTAGAAATCGTGTGGGTTCGATGAACGGATTAAAAGATATGGCCAACTGAATTATTATTAATTTTAATATTATTATTAAAACTATTATTATAATTGTTATCAGTTGATGTTATTACTAAAATTATCTTTATTACTAAAAATTAATATTTTTATTGAAACTATCATTTTATTATTTGTATCATTATTATTATTATCAATATTATTTAATCAAATAAATATGCGTACAAAGATATTTTTAACACACGTAATATAATTACATTAATAATACATACCACTATATTTTTATGATATCAAGTGAATTTTATAAATTTTATTACTTGAGATATATAAAAGTATATTTTTTATCATATATGAATTTAAATATAAATTTTTATTTATTAATAAATGACTTGTATTATTTAGTATAATAAGATCTGATAAATATATTTAAATATATAAAACGACTATATATAAGTTATATAATAAACATGTATAGATTTTGGAAGTCATTTTGGGTCAAGTTGACTTTTGTTGACTTTTGCATGTCGGTCTCGAGCATTAGGATTGCGATACACTACGTCTTGACCTAAATTGTTAGACAGATATTGACCAACATATAAATATATATACTTAATATAGGTTCGTGAATCCGAGACAAACCCTGCACTTGTTCAGTTCCGTCATATACATAATTGCTACGAAATACAGTATTGTGAGTTTCATTTGCTCCCTTTTTAATTGCTTTTGCAATATATATTTTTGGGACTGAGAATACATGCGCTGTTTTTATAAATGTTTTACGAAATAGGCACAAGTACTAAAACTAATTCTACGTGGGTTTAAACCAGAAATATACCCTTAGCTTGGTAACATTAAACTACTTGTCTATGTACGGTAGGCGCGAATCCTAAAGATAGATCTATTGGGCCTGACAAACCCCATCCTGACTATGGGATGCTTTAGTACTTCGAGGTTATATTAAACACACCTGATCTGGTGTACTTCAGAGGGTAAAACATGAACGTTAAGGCTTGTTACCGGGTGCCTACAACTTATAGAATACTTTTATACACTTGCGAGTGTACATATATTTATAAACAGAAATCTTGTGGTCTATTACTATTACGAAAATGATTGATTATGATAAACTAATGAACTCACCAACCTTTTGGTTGACACTTTAAAGCATGTTTATTCTCAGGTATTAAAGAAATCTTCCGCTGTGCATTAGCTCATTTTAAGGATATTACTTGGAGTCATTCATGACATACTTTGAAAGACGTTGCATTCGAGTCGTTGAGTTCATCAAGATTAATATTAAGTCAATTATAGTTGGATGTAATATGAAATGGTATGCATGCCGTCAATTTTAGATGTAAAGAAAGTTTGTCTTTTAAAAACGAATGCAATGTTTGTAAAACGTATCATATAGAGGTCAAATATCTCGCGATGTAATCAACTATTGTGAATCGTTTATAATGTATATGAACGGGTCCTTTCAATTACATTGGGGACATTGAGCTAACCCACTTGAAACATAAGATAACGCCAAGATAACGCGGTCCAAACCAACACCATAAGTGGGACCCCATAATCCACTATAAAACTTCGCAACCACCCTGTACCATAACGCCAAGACCTAGCACCTCGACTCTTCATATAAGTGATAAGAATACCAAACGAAAAAATAACTGCAAGTATGTGATGACCTGGAAATTTCCGACCAAATTTAAACTTTAATCTTTATATGTTTCCGACACGATAAGCAAAATCTGTAATGTTGAGTCTCGAAAGTTTTGAAATCTATATTTATGTATTCATTACCCTCCGACTTTTCCCGATAATTCACGAACATGTATTTGTAAATTAATATATATATGTATATATATATATATATATATATATATATATATATATATATATATATATATATATATATATATATATATATATATATATATATATATATATATATATATATATATATATATATATATATATATATATATATATATATATATATATATATATATATATATATATATATATATATATATATATATATATATATATATATATATATATATATATATATATATATATATGAAAATGTAAGGATGTATAATAATTAGAAGTAATGAAACATACTTAAAATTTAATATGTAAAATAAAATACAATTTAATCAATTGAGTTGAATATGTAAAGTAGTAAATAAAATAATGAAGTCGCTATTAAAATAAATATCCATATATATATATATATATATATATATATATATATATATATATATATATGAATCTATACATAATTAAAGTTGTATGTATATTATAAATATAAAATAAATATTAAATATTCAACATATGTTATTACACCATATTAATAATAAAGACTAAGTACAAGCTAAAATATTAAAGTTATATTACTAACCTTACTTTCAATATAAATGTTAATATTATTATTTGAATTAGTAATGTTATTATATAAAAATATATAAAAGTTGTTATGTATAAGTTATCATATTATTAATTATTATGATTAAAATTATTATTGTTTAAGATTACTATTGTTATTAAATGTATTAAAAACCATATTATTATATCTATAAAGTATTATAGGAATTTTTATCATTAGTATTACTACATATGTTTGTTAATAAGATAAACTATAAACTATGAATACAATTACATAAATAAAAGAGTTATATAAATTTGGATATAAATACAATACATGAATAATGATATTCTTACAGATTATAATTAAAATTAATTATATAGACATATGCAAAAATACAGATTATAGTTAGAGATACAAATACGGATATATATATATACATACGGTAAAATACATATATATTTTTTTTATCTAAAATTTTGTATCCTGTTTCTAATGGTTATCCAAAATGTGCTGTAATTAGTTTCATAATAGCAAACCTGTACGAATAAATCCCAAGTGGTCCTGATAACAGACAAATTCTGTTAGGGTAGTTTGGAGTTTTCTGCTTGTTCTTTGATTCGATTAAATTGGGTCATACCAATCAAGATAACAAACAAAACGTTAATTGAGTGATATTAACTTTAATTATATTCTGCTAACACATATATGATACCTACATACATGCATATGACATACAAACACACACCCTAATAAACACTTGTTCCACTACATCGAAACATTAACCTGACCATAATCAATTTATATTTCTCTATCCTTATTTTTTTTCTTCATATGATCAAACACTCATAACACCATTTTGCTTGTTTGAAAGTTGATGAAGTATTCGATCACCGTCATCCGAAACAAGTCTTCTTGTTACTTACAATTGTTACACGATTTAACCACCACTTGGTTTCATCTATCACTACTGCCACTCACCACCGGCATCCTCCACCATCTCCGACCACAAACACAATCGAACACCAACACCTTTCTTTTCTCTCTCTTCTCTCTCTCTTCAATGAAACCCACTTCTTCTTTCTCCTACAATCGCTGCTACAATTCACGGTATTCTGTTCTAGTCGATCACCATAACCATCACATCATTAATTTCATCTTCTTATTCGATCGGACCCGCTAACTGCTACACGATCATACATGTTTCCTGCTGCTATTATTATTACGTTCTCTTCTGTACGTTTCTTTTTCTGTTTTGCGTCGAACCTCAAAACTACCAGGCATACCACCATATCATGCAACCTAGTCGAGATTCTGTCTCCTTTTTGTTTAAAACGAGAACCCTCACAAACCACCACCATACACGAAATTGTTTCTATTCTTTATTTATACATCGAAAAGATGAAAAGGTGATGAGGAGAATAAAATAAACCATAAGGTTATTTGATGATTGAACTTCTTTTGAGTATTGGCCGACAATTACATAAAGGAGTTGGTCACTTGTACAACTTGTGAATTAAATAATTAGACTGCTATAATTCTGTCTGCAATTTTTTTTTTATTCTTTTACAAACCGAAAACTTACTTGGGCCGTAAGGGATACTTGGGCCGAGGTCATTATGGGTCGAGATTAAATGGTTGAGCCATGACCCAGCTTGGGTTTTCTAAATAGACTAAGAACTGAATCGCAAGAGTTCATTGCAGATGTCATTTTTTTTTCTGTTATTAAACGATAAGATGATGGTGATCGTGAATAGATTATGAAGATGAGATTCGAAAATGATGAGGGTTAAATGATGATGATGTTATGATCTTTTAGTGATGATAATTTAGCGATGATGATGACGGTTAGAATTAGGTGATGATATTATAATGTCAAGATGATAATGATGATGCTGTGATTATGATGAAGAAGATGATGAGATGTTAAAATGGGTTTGATCCTTGTGATGGAGAAGGAATTAGGGAACAGAAAAAGATGATTTAAATGTTTTTGAGTTTGGGTTTAGACAGAGGTGACGAGCCAGCAGAATGGTTAGAAGATCTTTGGGGTTTCCATGAGGTCACGGGTTCGAGTCCCGGCTTGCGCAGATTATTTATATTTTATTTTTAAACTTCTAGAGGTAGTTCTCTTTCCTTTTATTATTATTATTAGTAATTTATTATTATTATTATTATTATTATTATTATTATTATTATTATTATTATTAGGAGTAGCATTGTAGTTATTATTATTATTATTACTAATAAGAGTTACCTTTTGTTATTATTAACCTAATTAAAATTTCAAATATAATTACTATTATTATTGTTATTACTAATACTATTATTGTTACTAGTATTATTAGAAAGTAATATTATTAATATTATCATTGGTATTATGTTATAAATATTAATATTATTAGGATTGACACAAGTATTATTATTAATATTAGCATTTTCATTAATATAATTATCATAACCGGTATTATATTATTAAAGATTAACATAACTATTATAAAAAGTATCATGTCTTTTAATCTATAATTTTGTTAAAACTATTATTAATACTATCATTATTTTTACTAGTACTATTAAAATTATTTTTATTATCATTATACTTATTTTGGTACTATTATAACTGGTGCTTTGTAAATAAAAGATTAATTATATAAAAATATATTTAATGCTCATATTTAAATATATAAATATTTTCATATATAAAATGAATATATAATGAAGTAGCTAAATTAGTAATATAAAAATTATATCACGACTAATAAATATATATATAATTATTCGATTACAATTACGTGTGTTAATATATATATACGAATGATATAGGTTCGTGAATCCGAGGCCAACCTTGCATTGTTTAGTTGTTCAATGTCGTTATATGTATTTTTACTACAAAATACAATACGGTGAGTTTCATTTGCTCCCTTTTACTCTTTACGTTTTTGGGCTGAGAATACATGCAAATGCTTTCATAACTGTTTTACAATATTTATATGCGTGAGTTTCATTTGCTCCCTTTTTAAATGCTTTTGCAATATATATTTTTGGGACTGAGAATACATGCAAATGCTTTAATAACTGTTTTACAATATTTATATGCGTGAGTTTCATTACTCCCTTTTTAAATGCTTTTGCAATATATATTTTTGGGACTGAGAATACATGCGCTGTTTTTATAAATGTTTGACGAAATAGACACAAGTACTTAAAACTACATTCTATGGCTGGATTATTAAACCGAATATGCCCCTTTTTAGTCTGGTAATCTAAGAATTAGGGAACAGACACCCTAATTGACGCGAATCCTAAAGATAGATCTATTGGGCCCAACAAGCCCCATCCAAAGTACCGGATGCTTTAGTACTTCGAAATTTATATCATGTCCGAAGGAGGATCCCGGAATGATGGGGATATTCTTATATACATATTGTGAATGTCGGTTACCAGGTGTTCAATCCATATGAATGATATTTTTGTCGCTATGCATGGGACGTATGTTTATGGGAAATGGAAATATGAAATCTTGTGGTCTATTAAAATTATGAAATGATTATTTATGTTAAACTAATGAACTCACCAACCTTTTGGTTGACACTTTAAAGCATGTTTATTCTCAGGTATGAAAGAAATCTTCCGCTGTGCATTTGCTCATTTTAAAGATATTACTTGGAGTCATTCATAGCATATTTCAAAAAGACGTTGCATTCGAGTCATCGAGTTCATCAAGAATATTATTAAGTCAGTTATAGCTAAATATATTATGAAATGGTATGCATGCTGTAACTTTTGATGTCATGAAAGTTTGTCTTTTAAAAACGAATGCAGTGTTTGTAAAATGTATCATATAGAGGTCAAGTACCTCGCGATGTAATCAACTATTGTGAATCGTTTTGTAATCGATATGGACTTTGTCCAGATGGATTAGGACGGGTCCTTTCAGTTGGTATCAGAGCGGTGGTCTTAGCGAACTAGGTCTTGCATTAGTGTGTCTAACTGATAGTTGTTTAGATGCATTAGTGAGTCTGGACTTCGACCGTGTCTACATGTCAAAAGTTTTGCTTATCATTTCGTGTCGAAAATTACCTGCTTATCATTCTTAAGGAATCATTTGCTTATTATTCTTAGTCTAGACACATCTTACTGCATTGATTGCATGAACAGTGTATAGACAAAAATTCATATCTTAGCGTATCTGTTACTGTAGACTTTATCTGACACGTTTCCTTAATTCCCTTCGTAATCTACGAGATCTTCTGTACTATACATAGATATTCTATGTAATTATAATATCATCCGATATCCGAAAATCATTTCATATCGAAAAATTCTTTATTCAATTGTACGAAATGGAACTCACAACTAGTTCAAGTCCCTCGGATTCCGATATGGAGTCCCACTCCAGCTCCGAAAGCAGCGTAACTAGAATGAATCAACCAATCATCCATCATCAATTCATCTGATAGGTTCGTAGTCGACATAATCAATGGAGACAAGAAGAAGGCGATCCTTTTCACCCACCGAATTTCCCTCTTGGTGATGAATCTGAATCACTTACCGGCGAACCTATCCGAAACACCATTTTCACCCTCATCGCCAGGATACCTCGCAACGATTACATAATTTCTACAATTCTAAACCTAATTCATCCACTTATTCAAATAACCAATCATCCCGGCGTAATAGAAGAAGTCAACGAACTTCGCGCTCGAGTAATCAATTTGGAAAATATGGTGCAAAATGTACCAGCTTCAGCAACATTATCGGCACCAACAGTACCACCAACAACAACATCCGCATCCCAAGCCTAAATTTCACAATCTATCCCACGAACATCAACATCATACGCACCATAGATACCAAGGAGTACCAACAGCAATGAACGATGAAGTATTGATCCATAACTTCATTAATATTCTGCGAAGAATATGTGGATCCTAATACTTTTAGAGATTACTTATTCTAGCTTAAATCGAAAATCAAATGAGTCTAATATTATATTGACTCATTAAATCCATAATTACATCTGAAGAAAATACATATGTATATATATTTTCATAAAGATTGTGATTAAAAATTCTTTCGTACAAACTGTTAATGATGAAAATATTTTAATGGGTAGGTAATACCCGAGGAATATATAGATTCCACATTAATAAGTTGCACCGTACATTCTTCAATTCAGATTCAGCAGTCATTAACAACACTGCTCAAATTCACACATACGTATCCGTTCACCAAAGAACAACTATTTTCATCCAAGTTCAATTTCATATTCAGATTTTGACCAATCAGAATCCAAGTCAAGATTGACAAGTGGCATAATGAAGAAAACATTTGACGGTATAAAATTTGTTAGAAACAAACAAATTAACTATGAGAAATTTTGTTAAGAATCCACGTTAACAAAATCCTAGCTAACAGTGGACTAATCGACTGAGGACTACCAACAGTGGACAATTAAAAATGAATTAAAATATTGATTATAACATATGAAACTAAACAATTTTTCAAGTTGCCACTTGATTTCATCTTAAACCTCAATTGTATCTTGACGATTACAATATGCGTTCAAACCTTTCATGATTCTTGAAAACACCTCAACTGATATGATGAACCAACCGCACTTCATCTACGAAAGAAAAGATTGATGTATATAGTTATGCACTTGAAAAACTCTCGGAAACTGAGTAAACGTTTAACACATAACTGTGCTAATTTCTTTAGTGTTATTATTACCCAAAATAACCTTGCTGTTCTTCTTCAAAATAGCAAATTTTGTCACAGCTCCAGCAAGATAACTTCGACTTTTCGTTCGAAACAACCTTATTATCACTTTGATTTATATGTATGCTCTTTTATTGTTACCGGAGAACCTTTTATATGTCACCATATTACCATCAGCGTTTAATCATCTAAAAACACAATTCTCCTGAAATCACGTCGGATTGATAGCCGATGATTCAGATATCGAAGCATTAAAAAAAAAATTGGTAAATGGTCTAAACGGCCAAAAGTTTGATAAGAAAGAAAGGAGTGTTAGGAACGTTCGATAAAAAAAATTGGGTATTGAAAAAAAAAACAGATTGAGCTACCCATGAAGGAGACCAAGGACAAATACAAGGACCAAACCCTATATTCAAAGGATTCCGATAATTCTGGATCCGTTGAAATCTTTAGAGAATATCTTGCTCCGAAGTCATGTTAAAATCTTACAGAAAATCTTTCTCCATCAAGCATCGAACTTAGAAATTCCAAAATATCATCATCAATATCTTCGATATTTCTGAGGATGTTTTCATAAATATTCTCGTCCAAAATTATATACTTCTTCGTGCTTCCTGTGTATCATTATATTGGAAACATTCAATAGAAAATTTAGTACCGAAAAGTAGATTATGCGAAACTATGAAGAAAGCCGTGGACAAATCATAAAGAATAAGTTTGACTTCAAAGAAAATAAATGATTCAATGTCTACTGAAGTCTTTAGCAAATATCTTGCTCCTGACTCTAAACCCTTGCGGACAATAGTCTCCATCATCCTCTGATCTTAGATATTCAAGGATATTATCGTATCTTTCATTATAAATATCCTCCATATTTCTGAAGATATTTTCATAACTATTCTTATCTGAAATCATTAACCTCTTAGTGGTATCAGTATTATATCATATAGAAACTGTAGTTTCTATATTCTGTGAACTTTCAAGCTTAAAATATGAATGTTATTGAAGTAATGTTGGGAACTGATGCATGAGTTAGTATAATATAATGACGCTTGGCCAACGTGATTATATTACAGTAAGTCATGCTGAGTTCTAATGGGACATGATGGTTCACAGTAGATCATACCACCATCATGTGTCATGTTACATAACTCTTTCATTCTAATTAACTTCTGAACATATCAAGAAAGTATATTCTTGATAGCTCTATTCTCAATGATTCTGGTAATTTGACGAATCAAATCGTGCTATTACGTTCTTTCTTGATTATAACATTAAATTCATTCGAAACTCCATACTTACAAATTCTGGACCATTACTCGTTTTACTAGAGATCGAGAGGAGATTAAAAAGACGAAGAGCTCCGAAACATAAAGGAAGATATAAAACTCGACAACAACACTGAAATTACAATAATTAAGAATTAAAACATCACGACAATTAAAAATTAAAAGATTACAATCAAACTACTCGTCATCGTCAATTGTCATCTGCAAAGTAGCGTTCATCAGTCATTTCACCATCCGTGAGGTACTCTGGAGACATCGGTATTTCTCTTGATGCTTCAACTGCTGCTTCAGCTGATTCATCGAGGTAACGATAACCCAACGTCTCTTCATCTTCAAGAACCGCATACAAAGAAATGCGTATACCGCGATCTTCAATGGTATCTTTTATAAAGTACCATTGATCATCGGTACATAGAAAACTTGCCCTACAATCCGCATCATAATCGTCTTTATAAAAGAACACAGACGTGAATTCACACGGAACTTTTTCCTTCAGAAAGGATAGCAAGTCTTGTAAACCAACATCACGAATGTCGATATCTTCAAACGAAATATTGTCGCCCCACTTATATTCCTTCATTTGATTACGAAAATCACCTCCGTAATGAACATCGAATGAAACAATCATTGGGGGAAGTGTTAACATTTTGCAGTATGGGAGTGTTTGATTTTGATTTTGAGAAAGGTGGAAATATAAAAGAAATATATGTTTGAGTGTATAAAATGAAGTATATGGTTGGTGTTTATATAGTGTAAAAGTGACCTTTGGGATAGCCGTTGGAATTTTTTTTTCTTTCTACTAACGGCTAAAAATTTGGGCAAGTTTTTGGGCGAAGGTGGACGATGCCCGTTGGGACCTCTCTCATGATAGTTTCATTCGTACTCTTCGATTAATCGAATCATTTTATCCATATTACTCAATGATGATAAAACTCAATTTATCAACTCATATTCGTCATGAAAACATTTTTATTGTTAACCATGACCACCTCACTCAAATTTCGGGACGAAATTTCTTTAACGGGTAGGTACTGTGATGACCTGGAAATTTCCGACCAAATTTAAACTTTAATCTTTATATGTTTCCGACACGATAAGCAAAACCTGTAATGTTGAGTCTCGAAAGTTTTGAAATCTATATTTATGTATTCATTACCCTCCGACTTTTCCCGATAATTCACGAACATGTATTTGTAAATTAATATATATATATATATATATATATATATGAAAATGTAAGGATGTATAATAATTAGAAGTAATGAAACATACTTAAAATTTAATATGTAAAATAAAATACAATTTAATCAATTGAGTTGAATATGTAAAGTAGTAAATAAAATAATGAAGTCGCTATTAAAATAAATATCCATATATATATATATATATATATATATATATATATATATATATATATATATATATATATATATATATTTATATATATATATATATATATGAATCTATACATAATTAAAGTTGTATGTATATTATAAATATAAAATAAATATTAAATATTCAACATATGTTATTACACCATATTAATAATAAAGACTAAGTACAAGCTAAAATATTAAAGTTATATTACTAACCTTACTTTCAATATAAATGTTAATATTATTATTTGAATTAGTAATGTTATTATATAAAAATATATAAAAGTTGTTATGTATAAGTTATCATATTATTAATTATTATGATTAAAATTATTATTGTTAGTATTAAGATTACTATTGTTATTAAATGTATTAAAAACCATATTATTTTACCTATAAAGTATTAAAGGAATTTTTATCATTAGTATTACTACATATGTTTGTTAATAAGATAAACTATAAACTATGAATACAATTACATAAATAAAAGAGTTATACAAATTTGGATATAAATACAATACATGAATAATGATATTCTTACAGATTATAATTAAAATTAATTATATAGACATATGCAAAAATACAGATTATAGTTAGAGATACAAATACGGATATATATATATATACATACGGTAAAATACATATATATTTTTTTTATCTAAAATTTTGTATCCTGTTTCTAATGGTTATCCAAAATGTGCTGTAATTAGTTTCATAATAGCAAACCTGTACGAATAAATCCCAAGTGGTCCTGATAACAGACAAATTCTGTTAGGGTAGTTTGGAGTTTTCTGCTTGTTCTTTGATTCGATTAAATTGGGTCATACCAATCAAGATAACAAACAAAACGTTAATTGAGTGATATTAACTTTAATTATATTCTGCTAACACATATATGATACCTACATACATGCATATGACATACAAACACACACCCAAATAAACACTTGTTCCACTACATCGAAACATTAACCTGACCATAATCAATTTATATTTCTCTATCCTTATTTTTTTTCTTCATATGATCAAACACTCATAACACCATTTTGCTTGTTTGAAAGTTGATGAAGTATTCAATCACCGTCATCCGAAACAAGTCTTCTTGTTACTTACAATTGTTACACGATTTAACCACCACTTTGTTTCATCTATCACTACTGCCACTCACCACTGGCATCCTCCACCATCTCCGACCACAAACACAATCGAACACCAACACCTTTCTTTTCTCTCTCTTCTCTCTCTCTTCAATGAAACCCACTTCTTCTTTCTCCTACAATCGCTGCTACAATTCACGGTATTCTGTTCTAGTCGATCACCATAACCATCACATCATTAATTTCATCTTCTTATTCGATCGGACCCGCTAACTGCTACACGATCATACATGTTTCCTGCTGCTATTATTATTACGTTCTCTTCTGTACGTTTCTTTTTCTGTTTTGCGCCGAACCTCAAAACTACCAGGCATACCACCATATCATGCAACCTATTCGAGATTCTGTCTCCTTTTTGTTTAAAACGAGAACCCTCACAAACCACCACCATACACGAAATTGTTTCTATTCTTTATTTATACATCGAAAAGATGAAAAGGTGATGAGGAGAATAAAATAAACCATAAGGTTATTTGATGATTGAACTTCTTTTGAGTATTGGCCGACAATTACATAAAGGAGTTGGTCACTTGTACAACTTGTGAATTAAATAATTAGACTGCTATAATTCTGTCTGCAATTTTTTTTTTATTCTTTTACAAACCGAAAACTTACTTGGGCCGTAAGGGATACTTGGGCCGAGGTCATTATGGGTCGAGATTAAATGGTTGAGCCATGACCCAGCTTGGGTTTTCTAAATAGACTAAGAACTGAATCGCAAGAGTTCATTGCAGATGTCATTTTTTTTTTCTGTTATTAAACGATAAGATGATGGTGATCGTGAATAGATTATGAAGATGAGATTCGAAAATGATGAGGGTTAAATGATGATGATGTTATGATCTTTTAGTGATGATAATTTAGCGATGATGATGACGGTTAGAATTAGGTGATGATATTATAATGTCAAGATGATAATGATGATGCTGTGATTATGATGAAGAAGATGATGAGATGTTAAAATGGGTTTGATCCTTGTGATGGAGAAGGAATTAGGGAACAGAAAAAGATGATTTAAATGTTTTTGAGTTTGGGTTTAGACAGAGGTGACGAGCCAGCAGAATGGTTAGAAGATCTTTGGGGTTTCCATGAGGTCACGGGTTCGAGTCCCGGCTTGCGCAGATTATTTATATTTTATTTTTAAACTTCTAGAGGTAGTTCTCTTTCCTTTTATTATTATTATTAGTAATTTATTATTATTATTATTATTATTATTATTATTATTATTATTATTATTATTATTATTATTATTATTATTATTATTATTATTATTAGGAGTAGCATTGTAGTTATTATTATTATTATTATTACTAATAAGAGTTACCTTTTGTTATTATTAACCTAATTAAAATTTCAAATATAATTACTATTATTATTGTTATTACTAATACTATTATTGTTACTAGTATTATTAGAAAGTAATATTATTAATATTATCATTGGTATTATGTTATAAATATTAATATTATTAGGATTGACACAAGTATTATTATTAATATTAGCATTTTCATTAATATAATTATCATAACCGGTATTATATTATTAAAGATTAACATAACTATTATAAAAAGTATCATGTCTTTTAATCTATAATTTTGTTAAAACTATTATTAATACTATCATTATTTTTACTAGTACTATTAAAATTATTTTTATTATCATTATACTTATTTTGGTACTATTATAACTGGTGCTTTGTAAATAAAAGATTAATTATATAAAAATATATTTAATGCTCATATTTAAATATATAAATATTTTCATATATAAAATGAATATATAATGAAGTAGCAAAATTAGTAATATAAAAATTATATCACGACTAATAAATATATATATAATTATTCGATTACAATTACGTGTGTTAATATATATATACGAATGATATAGGTTCGTGAATTCGAGGCCAACCTTGCATTGTTTAGTTGTTCAATGTCGTTATATGTATTTTTACTACAAAATACAATACGGTGAGTTTCATTTGCTCCCTTTTACTCTTTACGTTTTTGGGCTGAGAATACATGCAAATGCTTTCATAACTGTTTTACAATATTTATATGCGTGAGTTTCATTTGCTCCCTTTTTAAATGCTTTTGCAATATATATTTTTGGGACTGAGAATACATGCAAATGCTTTAATAACTGTTTTACAATATTTATATGCGTGAGTTTCATTACTCCCTTTTTAAATGCTTTTGCAATATATATTTTTGGGACTGAGAATACATGCGCTGTTTTTATAAATGTTTGACGAAATAGACACAAGTACTTAAAACTACATTCTATGGCTGGATTATTAAACCGAATATGCCCCTTTTTAGTCTGGTAATCTAAGAATTAGGGAACAGGCACCCTAATTGACGCGAATCCTAAAGATAGATCTATTGGGCCCAACAAGCCCCATCCAAAGTACCGGATGCTTTAGTACTTCGAAATTTATATCATGTCCGAAGGAGGATCCCGGAATGATGGGGATATTCTTATATACATATTGTGAATGTCGGTTACCAGGTGTTCAATCCATATGAATGATATTTTTGTCGCTGTGCATGGGACGTATGTTTATGGGAAATGGAAATATGAAATCTTGTGGTCTATTAAAATTATGAAATAATTATTTATGTTAAACTAATGAACTCACCAACCTTTTGGTTGACACTTTAAAGCATGTTTATTCTCAGGTATGAAAGAAATCTTCCGCCGTGCATTTGCTCATTTTAAAGATATTACTTGGAGTCATTCATAGCATATTTCAAAAAGACGTTGCATTCGAGTCGTCGAGTTCATCAAGAATATTATTAAGTCAGTTATAGCTAAATATATTATGAAATGGTATGCATGCTGTAACTTTTGATGTCATGAAAGTTTGTCTTTTAAAAACGAATGCAGTGTTTGTAAAATGTATCATATAGAGGTCAAGTACCTCACGATGTAATCAACTATTGTGAATCGTTTTGTAATCGTTATGGACTTTGTCCAGATGGATTAGGACGGGTCCTTTCAAAGTAGCCCGTTCGTATATAGCCACTGAAACTGGTACTGCTCTGCTGTATTGTTTTCTCCTTTTGGAACACGAAATTCACTAATTACTCCTTATTGTTCAAACACAACCCAAATTAGTAAAACAAAAGAAAAATGGGAAAACATTGAAAAAATGTGTGTGAGTACCCAAATAGCCTCTTGCATAAAAAGCACGAAAATAAGCATGTTGAAAAGCTCCGCTACAACCCTTGTAAACCGTGTGATGAGTGTGCAAGCATTTAGTACAGCAAGAATACACAACATGATCGCAGTCCACAAATAGACCCTAGTACAAAGATAGTTTAGTAAACATGTTATTACATAAACTCAATATTCATTAATAGAATTTTCTAACGATGGCCCTTAGGGCTATTAAGATGCAAAAAAGTCTTGTACTTTTTAATAACCGTCATGTGAAAGTCAACATTAACTGCTTTGTACAACACATTAATGCACCTTAACGACAATTTGTTGTTAAAAAAATCCTTAATAATATTTTTAATTATTAATTAATAATAAAATGTAAAGTGTGCATATCATTCAACCCATGCTAGAAACAATTCTTTCCCTAATTCTGGCCTTCCTTTGGCAAAATCATACAAGTAATTGTACATAATAACAGTAGGTTCAGCAACTCCTAATATTAGAAGAGGCTGCCCACCGAAAATCGCATGTATAATTCCGAAAATCGCATGTATAATTCCACAAATCGCAGTAGAAGTTAGCGTTTCAACCGAACTTAAAGTTCCATCTACCCTCCAACAAACAAATAATAATAATAATTAACATCTAGATACCCACAAATTTGAATCCATACTAAACCACACAATGGAAGATCATATCAAATAAAGCAAGAAACTTTTTTAAAATACTGATTTAAATGAAAATGAAAAAGATAATGATAGAGTTGTTACTACCTGTATCCCTATTCAGCTACTAACCAAATGCAATTACTGGCAGACCAAAAGCAAAGAAGATATATGCAGTTGGAGCCAATATCCTTAAAAATTAAAAAAGTAAAAAGAAATATTAGCACAAGATCTAAAATAAACACTCAAATTATTATACTATACACTTGTTGTGCACAATGTAACTTAATATAAGTAAGTACCCTAGCTCCAGAACATATGACATAACAAAGAAACTCACCTTAATCAAGAGAAGATCGCTAAATCGCCGTTCTTCATCATCATTGTTGGACGGTTCCATTATCGAACCCTAGAATTATTTATCCATTCTTCATCATCATGCCGATGCCGCCCGGATTCAATTCCATATCTCTTAATCGTCTCTTAATCGATTGAGGATATGATGAAGATGATGATGATGATTCTGATGAAGATGATGAAAAAACGGAACCCTAATTTTTCGATCAAAACTGATGGGTTGCGATTCATAAGAACATCGAAGATTGGAAAGAAGTTGAAAAAATTACTTCAATACATCCAATTTGAAAAGACCATAAAGGAATTTTAATGACTTTAAAATATTAATCAACAAACATATAGCAGTCAATTATGAATATGATCAGAATAACCATTCAATATATATCCAATTTGAAAACACCGTAAACGAACTTTCGTTCATTTTTGCTAATTGATGTACCAATTGACACAGTAGTCCGGATCAAATTAAGAGTGTAACAATGTCCGATCGGATGTAAAATCGATTCATGAATTGACAATGTTGAATCACGAAGAAAATTTTTTTGGCTAATCAATTGAATGAGATTTCAATTGTAATTGACGAAGGAAAAATAAAAGGGTTTAACCCTAAATCGATTTTTTCAAACATCCGGAAGGCATTATGAGTGGATACGCGTCAGTTGTACGTAATTAGTGAATTTTTTAATTCAAAATTATGAGAAAATTGTATTTTGTGAGGATGAATACGCAGCTGACACGTGGCGGATTTATGCTTGTGATTTTTGTAGATAAAAGATTAGAAAAGTTAATTACGCTATAGAATAGAATTTCACAATGGTGCAGTTGCTTTCATATTTTTCCATTAATTTCACAACCGCTGTTAATTCTTTTCCTAACATCCTAAATCAATCGATATACAACAATAATCATACACACTTCCCAAATTAATAAGCTTTCATCTTAATCTCAAAACATCAAAATCAAGCGTTTATAATTACGATTCGATTGGTTAACCTTGAAAAGAAGGCGATTATGCAGTCGATATGGGAATGACCATTCGTTGTTTACAGGTTTGTAAGACATTATCGTTTGTTATTTTGTTTGATGTTGCTTATCGATGAACGATTTTGTTGTGTTAAAAAAAATAGGGTTTCATTTATTATATTTTTGATTGCTGGTAGTTTTTTTGCCAGATTATGTAAACACCATATATTTTTACTGATTTTACAAATTAGGGTTTTAGTTGATAAATTGCAAACCTAGGTTCTTGATGTTGTAACGGGTTAGGTTGCCATCGAAAGACTAAGTCAAGTGATAAGAAATAATAGGAGAAAGACTATGCCGCTGCAACTTTAAAAATCATGCCTTTGCGTCCCCAAAATTACTTCTTGAGGAGAGGTTTGTTATTAATTTAATTTGTCAGATTGTTTATCAATATTTGGATTTGGATACAATAGATTTATTTTTCAAATGTTTTTTATCACCATTTTCCCGTCTTTATCCTGTCATATAAAGATCCCAAGATATGGTTTGACGAACGCGACCACATAGGCCATGATGAGATCCGTCTTGAAATGGTACATATAGGGATAATCTTTTTACTTTAGATCAACCTGTAACTTCTTATCAATGACTCAGAAGATAAAGCTAAAAAGCATGATGATTTGTATATTGTCTATGCTAGAATCACTGTAGTACTTCCCGATGACGATTGTGCCTACATTGCACGTAGGGAATGCAAAAGAAAGGCAATTACTACAGAAGAGATTGATGATTTTACGCTTGACATGGATGCAATTTCAGGACGCTCACATGCATGTTCGTATTGTGGGACAGAACCAAAAGGTGTTGGATCTCAAGTAAATCTTTAGGAACACTCAATATCTAAAGGAAATACAAACAGTCATGACTCTTCATGACTATCATTAATTTGTCAAATTGTTATCATGTACAAAGTCGCGGTTTGTGTTCTGAATGAACCTTGCAATTTGAATGTTGTCTGTTTTTTAAAATTATAATACATGATATTATTTGTAGATATGGATGGGGATCAAGCAGCTCCTTCTCGAATTTTTAACTGATATAATGGGAGAAGATGGATCCGGTGAGAATAATGACAGTGATGAAGCGCAATCATAGAAAGCTGAGTCTGTGAATCGGTATATGGAACGTAAAGAGGGTGAGATCAACCAGCCGTCTACTAGGGTATGTGAAATCCCTGATACATTTCAAAATGGGTGGGTTACTTGAACCTTTTATAATTGGTGTGTCAAATATGGTGACAGAGTTATAATATGTTAGTTTTATCAAAGTATATAAATAAAATGATTGAGAAGGTTTTATGCAAGAAAAGTACACTCTGAGTGATGTTTAACCAAGGCTAAAACAACTTTTTTAAGCGAAGAAATTTGTATTTGTATTAAGTTTATAAGGAAACACAAATACAGGTTAGTAGTTCTATTTTTGGTGCATCACTAAATTTGCTATGTAAAGCAAACATGTAAAGCAAATCCTCCGCTGGAAATAAACAGAGCATCTCATCTACTGCACCACCACACCTGACCACACCAGCAAAAAGACAACCACCATTTGAGCCAGGTATACCATTCTGTTCGATATCTGTATTATTCAAAGTTGCTATGATTTGTTGATTTTGATTTTTAAATTTCATCTGTCCAATTTTTAATTTAGTTGCTAAAAATTTGTGCGCTAGCTGAGTTACGATTTATGGTTGCTGGCTGTTTTGCTGGTGTTGTCCAATTTTTAATGTAGTTGATGTAATGGTAACCGGAGGTATGCAATTTTTCCTGTAAAATAAATGTAGCAGCAAACCATGCTAGCAAACCATGCTCTGTAACGAATATGTGAAGTAATCGTAGGAGACAGTTTGTAAGGAATATGAAGTACACATAGCACTACAGGACAATATCAGCTAAAAAACAGCCGCAAAATGTCAGTCGGCTTTTGTTTTAGTAGCCACTAATATGACACGTTGGTTATTCAAGTTGCCCATAAAAAGAACTATACTTGAATGTTAATTTATTGTTGTAGTGTCTAAATCTGGCAGCTGAATGGGTTTGGTAATGGCTTTTTGGGGATAAAGAAAGACAGGGGTAATGGGTTTTAACACTACTTACGGGCAGAAACGTTTTAACACTACTTACTATTAGATAATTACAACTAATCTAACAACTTTTTTTTGTGTTATGAGTATAATGAACTCAGTCAATACCAAACATGTGAAGTCTAACTGGTGTGGGGCATTATTTTTGAATGCTAGATTATATAACTGAACATAACGGAATCCCATGTAACATATACATTTACTAATAAAATTGACCCATCATTAACGCAGCTATGAAAAACGGTTATTTTAATTATCGTCGCTATCGTCTAATTCTATTTGATTGTGTTGATTTTTTTAGCTATGACAATCCAGACTGTGCAGCAAGAACCATACACTTCTTGATGAATATAATGTTTGGTTCAATGTTTACTAAGTTATGGAGTAGGTATGTCTCATATTATTAGTAGTACCATGTTGATGTATATTATACTTATAAATGTCATTTATTTCTCATAATATTTTTTTCACTATAAGTTGGAAGTTTTATTTTTTTGCAGTACCATTTATTCTTTCATTTTCACCATTTCATAGGAAGCTAACTGGAGCAAAGTAGGGAAATCAAAATATTCCCAATGGAGAAATTATGCTGATGTAGACGAGTATTTCTGGTATGATTTTTTTTTCTTCGGAGTTGCTGTGTAACCGTGTTATTTAATAGTATTACTAAGAATAAGAATAAGAATTCCCTCTATATTTAGGTCAGTAGATTGTTTCCAGTTAGGTTGGCCAATGCGTGTTGATGCTGATTTTTTCCTTGAGCCTTTAAAATCTCGTGAATCTGAGATAAACGGGGTAAGCTATACCAGTGGTGCATTGTTTTTTATATTGTTTTCATAATTCCTAATTCAAGAGTTCATTTAAGATATCGTATGGTTTTGAGTTTCAGTATGGCAAACCAGCTGTTAGAAACAGATGGGCTGCTAAAGTCAATTTTCTTAAGATTCTTCATATTGGCATGTTTTTAGAATCTTTGACATAATGTGAAGTTTCTTCATATTGTGCTTACAGGTAACTTTTGTTGTATTTGATACTTGTATGAATATCCATAAAGAATTGTATTCACCACCATTGGTAACATTTTTGTTTTTAAAGGCTATGATTATTGTTGCTTGGAATGGCAATGGGAACCCAGCCAGTCTTCAATCCTGATGTATTTAAGAAAGTACTTAGTATCTTCATAACTATAACTGCTTCAATATTGAAGCTCAATCAAGGTAGATATATCACTCATATTTCATTATCTATGAACTTTGTAACAAGATTTAATTTTTTTTGTTTGACAGCTTGTCTTGACGTGGTATTTTATTTGAAGGCAAGGCATTGCATTCCCTTTTATGTCAAGCTAAGATACCTATTGAAGGTTGTATCAGCACATGGGTGGTAATCTTACCTATTGAAGGTTTTAACTATAATTTATATGTTAAAATTTTGAAAGTAATTTTGAGTCTTATAAAATTGTACAATGGATAGGGCCTTCAGTCGTAACCATGTTTGCTCTAGACATCTAGGAAGAATGCTGATTATGTGTGGTGAGTTTTCTTTTGGCACGGGTTATAAAATTGTACAAACTTATATCTACTTGTAAACTTGGCGTAAATCTTTTGTTTTTATCTTCTCAACTATCATACTTATTTTTCTTTGTTTATCATTTTAATGTTTTTACTATTTATTGATTTATTTATTTATTACATCTTTTTCACAACTATTACTTATGTCATTACCATTTACAAGTTATTAACAATATAATTATTTTTAAATTTGCGTATGATAAAATACCCGCGAATGCGCGGGTTATAAACTAGTAATTAGTGAGAACGAATTTTTGTTATGGATAAATAAGTCTTTTATTTTATTAGAAATAGGGTATGGTTTGACTGTCCGGATTGATTCTTATATTCAATTTTTTTATAAAGTATTTCGACCCAATGATTGTCTTGATTTCACGAAATCTTAAGACAAGAACGCCATTTGTGTTTTTGGCAATAAAATCACAAATCAGATTATTAGAGAAATTGTGTGTATATGTAAGCAAAAGTGCCAAAACGAATTAAGAAATTCTGTTATGTTAGGTAGTTGCAAAAGAAGGTGCAACACTTCATTTTGGTGGGGAAAAGCGGTTACACGAAAAGGTGTAACTTTTGACTGGAAACCCTTGGCAGGCACCTTTCCGACATAACGTATAGTGTCTTTTGCGGTTGAGGTTTCGGGACCCCATTCAGGGGCGTTGCCCCTTAGACCCCGCAAGGCGCTGCCTCTTGACCCCGCGTGGGGGCGCAGCCTTGACCCCCGCTATTATCGTCCCATTAACGAGTCAACTTTTACGGGCGTGCACTACGCACTCTCCAAACCCGTTAATAAGTATAACTTAATAACCCTTGGTTACACATAAATCGCAATTACCTAAATTGATTGTTGGATGACACAAAAATCATCAACATTTTAATTATTTGCTAGTTAGGCAATTGAACGGGCCGAAGTTTTGGAAGGGTCTAAAATTTTAAGGATCCATGTATATGTCATGATTTTCTAAGACGAACCAGAGAGATTCAACGCCAACTTTGGGACGAACCGAAGGTGAGCTCGGAACTAGTCATAAGGTTAAGTATATAACTCACTTCCAAAAGCCAGTTTGAAAGAGGAGGAAACACCTTGACTTATAAGCCATCACCCAATCTCATAATTGGGCGATGTGAGATCGTAACAATACCCCGCCATTAAAGAGCCAACGTCCTCGTTGGTCACGGCTATATTGTTCACGGTTGGCACCCTCTCTTCGAGTCCAAGCCACCACTCCGAGGTTTCGGGTCCCAAAAGATGAGGCTAGCTCTAATAACAGTTGTCATGATCTCCTGGGACGAACTAGAGCGATCCAAAGCTAACCCTGTAACGAACCAGAGGTGAGCTCGGACTAACCATAAGGTTAATTGTAAAACTCACTTCCAAAAGCTAGTTTGAAGGATAAGGGATCACATTGACTTATAATTCATCACTTGATCTCATACTTGAAGATGTGGGATCATAACAATATAATTTTATCCATCATCGGACAAAGAAAAAGAGATATAAAAAACCTATCATTTGAAACTTAAAGAATCAAGATACTTTATTATCTATCAAGTACTTAGTTTTTTATTTTTTTTTATCTATTGTTGTTTGTTGATCACGCCTCTCTTTGAACAAGATTCAAACAATAAGAAGGGTAAGTTTAATGATCATCTTAAAATATAGAACAAAAACAATCATAAATTCGTGTTAAAGAAGTTGAATCGATGAAGGTTGTTGGTCAGCAAGGATCAGGATCTATGGTTGGTAATAGGGTTACGTTAGAATATATTCGTGTTAAAAATGACAAAGAATCACATCGTTAAGAATAATGGTTAACTTCGTTAACAATGTCTCCGTGTCTAAAGGTGATTGGGAGTTAAATGATGATGACACAACGTTTGCGGTCAGATTGGACCGATTGAAGAAGGCGAAGAAGGAAAATAAAGAAGAGTTGTTGGCTAAAGGTAAATTGGAATCGAACGAAGATTGCCCGTTACCGATTTTGATTGGTCGTAATGGAAGACGTTATTGCGATTGCGAGGTACCCTTGTGTGAAGGTTTTTGTAATTCGTGGTACGTTTTGAATAAAGATGTTTCAAGGAGTTTACTTAGAAAAGTTAATCCGAGGTCAAGAAAGACGGTGTATGAGGCTTCGAGTTCCGGCACTTTTAAGCTTAGAGATCAAATTGATGACTTTAATTACAGGGACGCGATCCAAAACTTGATTATGGGTGCTCGTAAGGGAAGAGACGGCGGTACATCGGTTAATGGGATAGAAAATATGTCTGTGGAGGCTTTTGCGACTTTTGATGATATGATGACACGTTTGGTCCGGGAGAATGCACCGGGTGATGAATCCACCAATGTGTTTTCTTACAAGATAGAGAATCGATCCGGAAAGAACACTTTGAAAGAGACGGTGAAGGGTAAGTTGAAAAGAGCGGAACCTAGAGGTTGAGATCTGGGGGTTGTATCGAGTTCCTTTGTTTGCCTTTTTCTGGTTGTTGATTTCTTTTTATTTCGCTTAGTTTGGATGTTTGGATCGGTTAGAGTTGTTTAGTTTGTTTTAAGATTTTTTGGGTAGTTAGTGGAGGCTCATTTATAGATAGTCCTTTTGGTTTAGATGATTGTTTTCTAAGCGCGAGCTTCCGTTTCTCTTGTTTCTTTTTATTCTCTACTAAGGGTCATTTCCAAGGGCGGATCTTTGGGAGGGCAGGGAGGGCAGGGAGGGCAGAGGCGATTCTATGTGTGTTAGTGTGGGGTCAAAGGACCCCACTACTTTGGAAATTTTTAATATAATGTACTCTTCAAATTGTACGTGACACCACTAAATTTAGGTATAGGACCCCATGTATTTTTAGAATTTAAGGTTTTTTAGAGGTAAACATCCGCTAAATTACCATTCAAATATAATTAGCTTCGAAATTTTTTTGGAGACCCCATTGGATTTTCATCCTGGAGTCGCCACTGAGGGAGGGGTGTTGGCCCTCCCAAATTTCTGAACAATTAGTGTATATTGTTTGTGAAAAATTGAACTGAAGTTTAATTTTAAAGTAAGGTTGTGAAAATGGTAAAAAAGAAGTGAAAATGACGATGTAGGAGATAGCATGGGAAAGACAAAGAGCCTCTGCAAATGTACTTTTAATTTTATTGCATCTTAAGTCCTTTGAAAGTTTATAGAAACACACTGTTAGCCCCATAAATTTATATACATAGATTAACATTAATTAACGTTGTTTAACGGAAAAGAGTTCTACGTGCTACTAATTTTAATAACCTTATACTACATTAATTTTCGTTTTTTGACGAGTTAATGATTAAATAAAACTTGAAATGTATTTAATTATAGTATGCTAAATATATTACTTGTTTTTCAAGCATAAAATCATCAAAACATATCGGAAGAGTCTTTGTGACACTATGTTTTACGTTTTATTATTTCTGGCCCCTCCACAAAGTTGTTTCAAGATCCGCCACTGGTCACTCATTTTTATATGAGCTCTAGTTATTTTCGGAAAAAAACAACCATAAATAAACAAACACAATTAATTGAGTACATCTAATCATTTGCAATTCTCAAAGGTGAAAGAAAACAAATAAAGCCAATGTAGCATATGTTGTGGTTCAATGCTTGAACTTATTGAGGTTCTCAAGGCTAATTAAACCTGTAGACTTGGAACTTTTGTGTGTCCCAAATTTACACATTTCCTTTATTTGTCAAGGTTTCAAAATGTCTTAAAACAAATTCAAATTCCAAATCTCTTATTTCAACTTCTTGGTGAAGATAATTTATCTGGCAATCGAGTCTTGATTCAACGGGGAACATTACTCTCGTTCTGTTTTCCAGACTTCCATTTACCATTACGGCAATACTGTAAAAACAATATCATTTCATTTCATAGATGATGAAAACATTATTAAAAGTAAAAACTATATTACAGTAGACTAGCAAAAACATTATAAACATTAGTATCATTTTTTAGTGAAAACATGTTGTGTGGGAAGACAACTAACCTGCAAATGACTAGCCACCTGTTCTCTTGTGATACCAGGTTCGTTCATCAGCTCATGGATAAACTTCGGAAGACACACTAATACAGAACGAATGTTTCGCTTAGTAACACAAAAATTGCATCACAAATAATATAACTCTGTTAGCAATAGTAAATCAAATACTTACATCCGTCACCAAGTTGACTCACAGCTTCCATAAACTTTTCATGCAATTCTGGAGTCCATATGACACCCGCCCTGCCCTTTCCGTTACTGTTTTCAACTACCTTTGGTTCCTCTTTAAACACGAGACGCTCTTTTTTCACAACACCGGTAGACGTACTAGTGACCTTTGGATTAATAGCCAAATTTGGGATGGGGCTAAACTTGTTCCTACCATTAGGGTTGTCGTTATGCTTCTGCACCCTCAATTTTATCACGTCGGTTTTCAATATCCTTATATCTTCAAAAGTGAGTGGCCATTTAAACACATAGTAAGCTCCATCCATCAATGCTCTTTCAACAGTTTCGTCATCGTCTTCTTCAGACATCACTAATTAGAAAAAAACATATGAATCATTAATTACTAGACAGTAGTCTTATCTGAAACAAATTATACATATATATTTATCTTATTGATGCCTTAAAAGATGAATTAAAAGAGAAAGGGTGTAATATTAAGCTCACAGATTGTTTTGTGCTCCAGGGTTTGGGTCATCCTCAGAAAAACATGTGCATTAACATCATCCAAATCGCTATTTATGAGCACAAAATCGAATTTCTCCTTGCCTTGGACTAATGTTTTCAGAGCATCACCACCAGATTCACAAGTGGAGACTACAACATATAATTTTTGTTAGGATATTAGGACCCAAAACAACGCAAGTGATTCTTCAAGATCACTCGCCGATAGTAATTCTACAAGATTACTAACCCACTTAATGAACGAAAGATTATAAATGCAAGAAATGTAAATCGACACAAGAGATAACGTGGTTATATGCAATCGTTGCGATTGCTTTAGTCCACAGACCAACTAGAGAATGTATTTACTGAATATTTGTGGTGTGTTTATAATGAGTTACAAGAGGGTCTCTTTATAGAATGATTTAAAGAGTAAGCTAAAAACAATTCCTTGAAGCTTCATGTGAGTTTCCTGACAGCTTCATGGAAGCTACATGTGAGTTTCCTGACAGCTTCGTGGAAGTTACATGTGAGTTTCCTAACAACTTCGTAGAAGCTACATGTGAGTTTCCTAACAACTTCGTGGAAGCTTCGTGTGAGTTTCCTGGAATCTTCCCTCTAATTGTTTAAAGTTCTCCATATCTCCAACAATCTCCCACTTGGAGACTTTGAACAAACCCAATCTTCGTCAACCCAAAATATCAACGATCTAACCAAGAACGTTAAACCACCATTATACCGCCAAACTCCATTTGGGACACGCACACTCAACACATACTTCGGATGAGCAGACTTTCGATACAAGGTCTTCAACACTACTTGTTAGAATTGAAACATTAACTCTCTAATTCTCTAGTTGGGGTCTTCTCTCATCAATTCATTAGAAGACCAATTGAGGTAATGCAAAACCTCAATTTCTCTGTCGTAACAACCTTAGTAAACATATCAGCAGGATTCTTCGTACCAAGGATTTTCTCCAATAATAAAGTACCATCATTTATATGTTGTCGAATAAAATGATACCTTATCTTGATGTGTTTCGTACGACTATGAAACACCGGATTCTTCCCAAGATGTATTGCACTTTGATTATCACAATACAAGACGCAATAGTCTTGTCTTTTACCCAACTCACCTAAGAAGTTCTTCAACCAAACAAGCTCTTTAGAAGCTTATGCAATAGCCATATATTCGGCCTCAGTAGTTGACAAAGCAACACTCTTTTGTAGTCGAGAGATCCAACTAACCGCCGTCTTCCCTATTGTGAAAACATAACCCGTAGTGCTTTTCCCCGAATCATCACATCCACCCAAATCAGCATCCGCATAACCCTTAAGTATGAGATTGTTTTTGGAGAAACACAATCCCATATTAGAAGTACCTTTCAAATAACGAAGCAACCATTTGACTGCTTCACAATGCTCTTTCCCCGGATTAGACATATAACGACTTACAACTCCTACTGCTTGAGCAATATCGGATCTTGTACAAACCATGGCATATATAATACTACCCACGGCCGATGCATATGGAACCTTTTCCATATCCGTTTTGTCTTTTACCGTCTTTGGTGATTGACTTTTTGATAACTTAATCGTGCTACCCAAAGGCATAGAACGAGCCTTTGAATTCTCCATATTAAACCTCTCTACTACTTTCTCAATATATTTGGATTGAGACAAGTATAGAGTACCTTTCACACGATCACGCACAATACTCATGCCAAGTATTTGCCTAGCACCACCAAGATCTTTCATCTCGAATTCACGGGAAAGTAATCCCTTCAACTTGTTAATTTCGGACATGTTGGAACCTGCAAGTAACATGTCATCAACATACAACAATAAGATTATATAAGAAGACTTGAGTTTCTTCAAGTAGCAACAGTGATCCGCTTCACATCTTAAGAAACCAATCTTCTTCATAAAATCATCAAACTTCAAGTACCATTGCCGAGGTGCTTGCTTCAATCCATACAAACTTTTCTTTAGCTTACAAACCCACTTCTCTTTACCCTTTACCTCAAAGCCCTCGGGTTGCCTCATGTGGATCTCTTCAACAAGATCACCATGCAAGAATGCGGTCTTCACATCTAGTTGCTCTAGATGTAAGTCTTCGGATGCAACCATAGAAAGTACCAAACGAATAGTAGTCATCTTCACCACCGGTGAAAATATCTCTTGGTAGTCAACTCCTTTCTTTTGTTGAAAGCCTTTAACCACCAAACGTGCCTTGTACCTTTTCTTGTCATCCAACTCATTCTTGATTCGATACACCCATTTACTTTGCAACGCCCTTTTATCATGAGGTAACTTCACTAGTGACCAAGTTTTATTCTTCTCAAGTGACCCCATCTCTTCTTTCATGGCATGCTCCCATTGTATGAATTCTTTTGTCTTCCTTGCCTCAAAGTAACTTTCGAGTTCACCATTCTCGGTATAGAGCAAGTAGTTTGCTGATGAAAATACCTAGGATTATGTTTGGGCACTCTAGTCGAGCGTCTTAGTGTAGGAGTAACCGAAATGGTTGGACCGGTTTCATTTGTATCCTCCTCATCACCAGAACTCGCACTATGTCCGGAATCATCACCGCTTTCCGAATCATTTCCATCATTAGCATTTTCTGACGCCTCACCGTTAATTGGTAATTCATTGTTACCCGTACTCCCACTAGAACCCGCAAGATCATCAATAGAAACATCGTCAAAAGTAACATGACCCGGTTTAAGACTCCCCGTTTCCAGTTTACCATAAACCGAATCTTCATCAAAGGTAACATCACGAGAACGAATCACTTTTCTAGCCTCGTTATCCTAACAACGATAGCCCATTTCATACAACCCGTAACCTATGAAAGTACACTTCTTTGACTTAGCTTCAAGCTTGTCTCTATCCGCATCTTTGGTCTTCACATAAGCATTACACCCAAAGATCCTAAGGTGATTATAACTCACCTTCTTACCTTGCCATTCTTCCTCGGGAATTCTGAAACCCAACGGTGTTGAGGGTTCCCTGTTTATCAAATAAGCCGCCGTATTTACCGCATCCGCCCAAAACATCTTAGGTAAATCGGCGTGTAGTATCATACTCTTAGCCCTTTCATTTAACGTACGATTCATACGTTCGGCTACCCCATTGTGTTGCGGTGTCTCTGGTACCGTTTTTAACATTCTAATACCGAGCTTTGCACAATGGTCTTTAAACTCAAGACTACCATATTCCCCTCCATTATCCGACTTCAAGCACTTGACCTTCAAGTTAGTCTCATTTTCTACCATAGCTTTCCACTTCACAAATGTATTAAATACATCAGATTTAGCTTTAAGAAAATAAACCCATACCTTTCGAGTGGAGTCGTCAATGAAGGTGACATAATAGCAAGAACCTCCATGTGATTCTACATTCGTTGGACCAAATACATCCGTATGAACGAGCTCCAATTTCTCCAACTTAGGTGCATTCCCTGATTTCCCAAAAGTCACCTTCTTTTGCTTCCCATATACACATGGTTCGCAAAACTCAAGTTCTACCTTTTTCAAATCCGGAATTCTCCCACTCAAAACAAGCATCTTCATACCCTTCTCACTCATATGCCCGAGTCTTAGGTGCCATAGAGTTGATTCGGACTCAACATTAACTGTAGCAACCACCGTGTCTTCATCAAACACTTCAACCATATAAAGAGTTCCCCTTTTATGTCCACGAGCCATTACACAACTACCTTTAACCACCTTCCATTGGCAGTTTTCAAAAGTAACCGCGTTACCTTCATCATCTAATTGACCAACCGAAATAAGTTTCATATTTAATTTAGGAATGTACCTTACGTTTTTCAGGGTCCAATTAGAGCCAAGAGTAGTCTTCAATACAACATCTCCAATGCCCTCTATATTGAGTTGTTTGTCGTCTGCCAATCTCACCTTGCCTTGATATGAACGAAAATTCTTCATCATGCTTTTGACATGAGTAGCATGAAACGAAGCTCCCGAATCCAAAATCCAAGACTCCATAGAATGTTCAACACTACACAAAAGTGAATCATCACTATTTTCCGTGGCCAAGTTCACACCTTTCGCCGGACCATTTTTACAATTCCTTTGAAAGTGCCCTTTTTGATTGCAACCCCAACAAACAGCTTCACTTCTATCCTTTGATGGATACCTCTTCTTAGACTTCTTTCTACCCTTCTTCTCACCGCGTTCAAATTTCCTACCACGGTTGTCGGTACTTAACAAAGAACCGGATGTCGATTCTCCCGAGTTTCTCCTACGAGTATCTTCGCCAAGAATCAAATCCATTATAGCTTCAAACGCTAGCTTAGTAGTTTCCGTAGAGCTACTAACCGCGGTAACCGTACCCGACCAACTTTCCGGTAATGATGAAAGCAAGATAAGTGCTTTTAGTTCATCATCAAACTTAATCTCTACCGATTCAAGCCTTGAAATGATATTATTAAATTCATTGATATGATCCGTTGCACTCGTACCTTCCTTTATCTTAGTATTAAACAATTGACGTATGAGAAATACCTTATTTGCAGCTGTAGGTTTCTCATACATGTTAGAGAGTGCTTTCAAGCATGCAAACGTCGTCTTCTCATTCACAACATTGTATGCAATGTTTTTAGCAAGTGAAAGACGAATAGCACCCAAAGCTTGATGATCCAAAAGCGTCCAATCGGCATCGCTCATGCTTTCGGGCTTGGTCTCTGAAATGCCCCATCCTAATCCATCCGGACGAAGTCCATCTCGATTATAAACGATTCATAATAGTTGGTTACATCGCGAGGTACTTGACCTCTATATGATACATTTTACAAACATTGCATTCGTTTTAAAAGACAACCTTTCATTTCATCGAAAGTTGACAGGTATGCATACCATTTCATAATATCCAAACTATAAATGACCTAATCTGTCATTTACTTAATTATAATCTCTAATGAACTTCAACGACTCGAATGCAACGTCTTTTGAAATATGTCATGAATGACTCCAAGTAATATCCTTAAAATGAGCTAATGCACAGAGGAAGATTTCTTTCGAACCTGAGAATAAACATGCTTTCAAATGTCAACCAAAAGGTTGGTGAGTTCATCAGTTTATAGTAATCATTTCATTTTCATCATTTTAATAGACCACAAGATTTTAAATATTATAAAACGTGCAGAAGTCCCATTCCAACTGCACAAAAAAATATCTTTTATATGAAGAACACCTGGTGAGGATTCAAAATATAATAGTAACCATCTGTGTCGGTCTTTCACCCCACGGCTGAATACATGTGCCTTCAAAATATAGAACCTCTGTGCCGGTCTTTACACCCCACGGCTGAACACATGTTTATAAAATATAGGACAACCGGTGCCAAAATGTCATAAATAATAAACCATTCACCCGGCTCGGGAGCTCATACGCTCTAACGGAAACCGGGGGCTAATACGTGTCATAATAATCATCCCCAATCCCAGATAATTCTATCATAGAATGCAGTTAAGGTACTTGTGTCTATTGCATCAACATTTATAAAAGCGCATGTATTCTCAGTCCCAAAAATGTAAAGAGTAAAAAGGGAATCAAATGAAACTCACCGTATTGTATTTTGTAGTAAAAATACATATAACGACATTGAACAACTAAACAATGCTAGGTTAGCCTCGGATTCACGAACCTATATCAGTTATATGTATTAAAACATATAATTATCATGTAATAATAATCAAACCAGTTTATGTATATATATTATTTATTTAGTTTAGTCATATACTTGTTATTCTAAAAATTATATATATATTTATTTTGTATTTTAATATTTATACCTATAGTTATATTAATATATATATATATATATATATATATATATATATATATATATATATATACATATACATACATACATACATATATATATACATATATATATATACATACATATATATATACATATATATATATATATACACATATATATACATATATATATATATATATATATATATATATATATATATATATATATATATATATATATATATATATATATTGTAAATCAATAATTTGTTATATAAAAATAATATAAATTATGATAAAGATCATAATAACTCTAATAGTATTATTAATAATGTTAATAAAAATGAAAATATTTTTAATATTAATAGTAAAGATAATACTACTAAAAATAAATAAAAAGTCATATGTTAATAATAATAATAATATTTGTGAAAATAATGTTAATGACATTAATAATAATAATAATACTTTTTCCAATAATAATACTAATAATGAAAATAATAATAATAATAATAATAATAATAATAATAATAATAATAATAATAATAATAATAATAATAATAATAATAATAATAATAATAATAATAATAACAAGAATGATAAGTAAACTACCTCAAAAGCTTTTCCCTAAAAAAATGCCTCGGACGGGGCTCGAACCCACGACCTCACACTAACCTTTAACATCCTTAAACCGTCCCTCTGTCTATCCGTTTCTGTTTTAATTTGCAACGTAATTCTATATAACCCGTATTCTGTCTTCATCATCTTAATTTCATCACCATCATCTTTTAATCATCATCATAATCCCATTAATATCCATCATCAATTTCATTTATCCTATATTATTATTATCTAACCCGTATCATTAAAATCCCGTCATCAATCATCATCATCATTCAATATCCTACGGCACCATCATCTAAATTACCTCATCATCTTTATCCTAATCGTACTCATCATCTATTATCATAACCATTGTCACACCCGTCACCAGCTTTTATAATAGATGAAGGAAACCAAAGACGTATTGCACATTAGCAAGGTTTAGGATTCGATTATCAAAAGAAACAAAAAGGGGTTTGGTTACGGCCCATGAAGTACTCGTGTGACCCAACAGAAGGATGAGATATCGGTCCATCAAATGTATTCTTGGATGGGATGGAAACCGAACAAAACATAAACAAACAAAATGTTGCGTATGATTAAAGGATGATGTGAAATTAGTGGGTCGATTTCCTTGCTTTAATAAATTGTATGATTCATATTTGTATCAATCTTCTCCCCGAAATCAGCTAACAAACATGATGAAAGTTGTCAAGTGGGGCATTTACTTATATATATATATATATATATATATATATATATATATATATATATATATATATATATATATATATATATATATATATATATATATATATATATATATATTAATCCACAAGAATTCTCCTAGCTCTCTAAACCGAAGAAAAAAAATATAACCGCTGCTTTCTTTAATCAATTTTTGCGGGACACACACTATCACAGAACAAAAGCAATACCTTGTCCCAACTAATCTAGCATGTCCCACGGTTTTTAATTGTTTGCAATATGAGTTGGCCACTTACTTTCCCACTAGTCCCTTTTTATTTCCATACTGATATAATACAAAAGGTGGTGGTTCTTGAGGTTGAAATCAAATGGAAAACAGAAACATAGCAGCTAAGGCTGCATGCTCTCGAATGAATAAGGAGAATAGAAGAAAATTAACAAGTGGGACGGTCGATGGGTGACGGTAGGGTTTGAGAAGAAGAAAAAAAATGGTGATGAAAGGTGGCGTTTGTGTTGTCATCGACACAGAAGACAAGATCATAAGGTGGTGATCTTTCTTATTTGAAGTGATACAGGAATTGAATTGCAGAAGCTACAATTTAATTGTTGGCGGTTTAGAAAGGGAGTGAGAGAGAAGGGAGGTTGTCATGGAATGAGGTTCATGAGTTTCATAGTGATGATCGTGATTCACGGCTAGAATCGAAACATATTAAGAAAGGTTGGGATTGCGGGTGTAGATGAACAAAGCAAGAAATGGTTTCGGTTCATAGTTTTTCTGTTGTATTTTTCTGTTTTAAATCACCTTATCCTAACTGAAGGTTACATAGGAGTTACGAATTATTATTACAGCTGGATCAAATCGTTCTTTGTTTGTTTTGTACCCCAACTGATTCGACAGGGGAATCATTCGTACGTGAAAAAGAGAAATAGAAAAAAATATAGAACGATAAAGTCTTGTACTGAATTTTGTATTGTTTTGAAATCTGATACTGACCTCTAACAGATTTTGGATTGTTCTGTGATGGAATATTTGATGTGTACGAGCTCAAAACAAAAGAATAAATCAACTGCAGTTGATTACGATATGAAACAGAAATTTTCACTTTTCATTTATCTGTATTTTATCATATTTATATATCTATATTATACATATAAATCTTGTATCTTGTAAACGTATATGTATCTATATATTATCTGTTATACTTGATTTCGTGTACCTGCATCTATATCCATAGTAGTATATCTATTATATCCATATAATTATTATATATCAATAGAATTATATTTTGTATTTATATATTTATTTTATATTTATATAATTTGTATTTATATATTTATTTAATTGAATATATGTATTTACTTATATATATCTAACTGAAACGTTCATATAGTTATATATATATATATATATATATATATATATATATATATATATATATATATATATATATATATATATATATATATATATATAGTAGTAAACATAATAATAATAATATTAATTATATAAACATCAATATTAATAATATTTATGAACTAATAATGATAATAATAATAATATCAATAATATATATATATCGAATTTTTCATATTCATATATCTATATTTCATATGATGATAATAGTTATTCAAATATTCATATTAATGTTTATAATGTAATTATTGTTAATATAACAATTTTATTCAAACTTGTAATTTAATATATTACAATTTATAAATTTTATCCTGATTACCAATCATATAATATATATTATAACTTATATTAAATATTTATAATTTAATATATATAGTATCACTTATGTTCATATTTCATATATATAAATATGTGTATATATATATATATATATATATATATATATATATATATATATATATATATATAGCAACTTATTTACCATGTATTTTTGTTTTACATAAATAATTCCAAGGTTTAGTTTATATTTTTATTATTTTAAATTATCATATATCCTTACATTTATATATATATATTCATTTACAAATAATTGTTCGTGAATCGTCGGCAATGGTCGAAGGTCAATTGAATATATGAACACAGTTCAAAGTTTTTGAGACTCAACATTATAAAATTTCTTAATAATGTCGGGAACATATAAAGATTAAGTTTAATTTTAGTCGGAAATTTCCGGGTCACTACAGTACCTACCCGTTAAAGAAATTTCGTCCCGAAATTTGAGTAAGGTCGTAATGGCTAACAATAAAAAAAAATGTTTTCATGACGAATATGAGTTGATGAATAGAGTTTTATTATTATTGATTAATATAGATAAAACAATTCGATTACTCGAAGAGTACGAGTGAAGCTATCATAAAAGATTGAAATGAGTAAATGTAGGTTCGTCTTAACTGGTGACGTAGTCACGATTGATTCCCGGAATTTAAGGGATTTAAAGAAAATCTTCGTAATAAGATTTGATTCTTCGGTGATTTAGGAAATCAAGATCTTCTTTGATTAAATGCAGTAATCTGTTCCAATTGCTCTGTCGGATATTTCACTATAATCTACCCACCTTCGTTTCCTTATAACTCACACCTTCTATTCTTTCCCCCTCAATTCATACTTTAAAACATTCGTCAATATGCTCCATCCCGTTCTGATCCTTGATATACTCCTAACTTTCATATCTGTCATTCCCTTTTTCATTTACCACCGGAGGATTTTGTTTATTTCTACTATTATCTTGGGGTTATAATATTGTTAATTCTCCCGTGCCTTTACGTTGCAATACGTATTGATATACACGGTTTGTAATTTCTGGTTGGTTGTCGGGTTTTATATCTCCTATTATATTTCGATGTCCCTGCTTATGTCTCCCATAATCATTGTCATCTCTAGTTAATGCTTCCTTTTATTTGCTGCGATTTATACCCCAATTTCTATTTCAGATCTTTGTCCTTTCGTTTCTTCTTCTTGCGATTAAGCACCGCTTGTAATGGTCCAGAATTCGCAGATATGAATTTCGGAATGAACATTGTTAATGTTCTAAGAAAGAAATGGTAATGGCACGATCTTGATTTGTCAAATTACCAGGATACCTGGGAAAAGACCGAATCATCAAGAAAAATATTTTTCTTGATATAATAGAGGTAAATTAGAATACAAGAGTCGTGTAACATGGCACATGATGATGGTACTGTGAATCGCCACGTTTCATTAGAAACTCAGCATGAATTACTATAATATAATCACATTGATCAAGTGTCATTATATTATACTAACTCATGCATCAATTCCCAACACTACTTCAAAAACATTCATATTTTAAATTCGAAGGTTCGCAGAATATAGAAACTAAAACAGTTTCCTTTTGTGATATAATACGGATAGCGCAGAGAGATAATTAATATCGAACGAGAATATTTATGAAGATATCTTCAGAAATATTGAGGATATTAATAAAGAAAGGTACAATGATATCTTAGGATTTCAGAATCAAATTGTGATGAAGAAATTCATTCATGATAATTTAGAGTGGTTAAGGAGTAAGGTATTCGCTAAAGATTTCATCAGAAGCAGAATCATCTGGATTCTTTATGTACAAGTTTAGTCCTTATAATTTGTTCAGAGTCTCCTTCATGGTTTGCTCAATCCGGTTTCCAGTTCCAACTTTTCTGAGCTTTGCCAAATATACTATTCTTTATCTTTATACCCTCGACGGTTAAGGTCGTGTACAGTTTTTGCTGCTGTATTCAACTTGTACAGTTTTGCTACTATATTCAGTTTGTACAGTTTTTGCTGCTGTATTCAGCTTTTTTAGAATTTGGAGTATTGATTTGTAGACTGGGTGCTTTTCAAAATTTCAGAGTAGAAGATCATAGTTCTAAAAGATAAATGTTATATGTATACATATAACGGTTGATGTAGACATGCTGTGAGTTTTCAAAGTACTGATTGCTGATTCCCTGTAATTGGTATGGTAATTCTCGTTACAAGATGCGGATGAGTATACGATAGGGTTTTAATGAACAAATATAATGGTTTTTCGGAGGGACTTAAGCCAATGAGTAATGAAGTTGCTGGTAAGTTTACTGCTAATGTGGTGGGATATAAGTGGTTTTCCGGTAACGTTGACGAAAGACAAACTTATATATCAGGCTTATAATAAAGTTAATCCGAATAAAAATCGAAGTTGATTTGCTGAAGCTGTGACAAAATTGGCTAATTTGAAGAGGGAATGTAAAGTTATTTTCGGTAATATCAACGCCAATGGAGCTAGCTCAGATACGTGTTAAACGTTTACTCAGGTTCCGAGTGTTTTCAAGTGCATAACTATATGTATCAATCTTTCCTTCCGTAGATGAAGTGCGGTTGGTTCATCCTATCGATTGAGGAGTTTTCAAGAATCATGAAAGATTTGAACGCAAATTGGAATCGTCAAGATACAAATGAGGTTTAAGATGAAATCAAGTGGCAAACTTGAAGTATTGTTTAGTTTCATATGTTATAATCAATATTTTAATTCATTTTAATTGTTCACTGTTGGTAGTCCTCAGTTGATTAGTCCACAGTTAGCTAGGAACAGTTAGCTAGAATTTTGTTAGCGTGGATTCTCAACAAAATTTCTCATAGTTAATTTGTTTGTTTCTAACAAATTTTATTCCGTCAAATGTTTTCTTCATTATGCCACTTGTTGGATTCTGATAGGTCAAAATCCAAATATGAAATTTGAATAGAACTGGTTATTCTGTGTTGAACGGATTCATATATCTGTGGATGTAAGTAGGATAGGAAATGACTATTGAATCAGATTTGAAGAATGTACAATATAATTTATTAATGTGAAATCTTAAATATTCCTCGGGTATTACCTACCCGTTAAAATATTTTCATCATTAACAGTTTGTATGAAAGAATTTTTAATCACAATCTTTATGAAAATATATATACATATATATTTTCTTCAGATGTAATTACGGATTTAATGAGTCAATATAATATTAGACTCATTTGATTTTCGATTTGAGCTAGAATAAGTAATCTCTAAAACTATTAGGATCCACATATTCTTCACAGAATATTAATGAAGTTATGGTTCAATACTTCATCGTTAATTGCTGTTGGTACTCCTTGGTATCCATGGTGCGTATGATGTTGATGTTCGTGGAACAGATTGTGATGTTGAGATGTGGGATGCGGATGTTGCTGTTGGTGGTACTGTTGATGTCGATAATGAGGCTGAAGCTGGTACATTTTGCACAATACTTTTCAAGGCTACAACTCAAGTGCGAAGCTCGTTGACTTCTTCTATTATTCCGGGATGATTGTCGGTTAGAACAAGCGGATGAATAAAGTTTTGAATTTGAGGTAGTATATAATCATTGCGAGATATCCAGGAAATGAGGGTGAAAATGGTGTTTCGGATTGGTTCGCCTGTGAATGCTTTCAGGTTCATCGTCAAGAGGGAAATTTTGGTTTGATAAAAAGGATTGCCTTCTTCTTGTCTCCATTGTTTAAGTCGACTACGAACTCATCAGATGAATTGGAGATGGCTGATTGATTGATTCATTCTGGTGACGCTGCTTTCGGAGCTGGAGTGGGACTCCATATCGGAATCCGAGGGACTTGAACTAGTGGTGAGTTCCATTTCGTACGATTAGATAAAGGGTTTCTCGATATGAAATGATTTCCGGATATTGGATGATATTCTAGTTACATAGAATATCTATGTATATAGAACAAAAGATTTCGTAGATTACGGAGGAATTTACGAAATATATCAGGCATAGTTTATGGTAACAGATACACTAAGATATGGATTAGCAGATACGCTAAGATATGAATTTTGTCTATACACTATTCATGCAGTCAATACAATAAGATGTGTCTAGACTAAGAATGATAAGCAGGTAATTTTCGACAAGAAATGATAAGCAAAACTTTTGACATGCAGACCAGATTCAAGTCCAGACTCATTAATATAACCTAACAACTACTAGGTCGAAGTCCAGACTTCACTAATGCATCCTAACAACTACCTGTTAGACATACTAATGCAGACCTGGTTCGCTAAGACCACTGCTCTGATACCAACTGAAATGCCCCATCCTAATCCATCCGGACGAAGTCCATCTCGATTAAAAACGATTCATAATAGTTGGTTACATCGCGAGGTACTTGACCTCTATATGATACATTTTACAAACATTGCATTCGTTTTAAAAGACAACCTTTCATTTCATCGAAAGGTGACAGGTATGCATACCATTTCATAATATCCAAACTATAAATGACCTAATCTGTCATTTACTTAATAATAATCTCTAATGAACTTCATTGACTAGAATGCAACGTCTTTTAAAATATGTCATGAATGACTCCAAGTAATATCCTTAAAATGAGCTAATGCACAGCGGAAGATTTCTTTCGAACCTGAGAATAAACATGCTTTCAAGTGTCAACCAAAAGGTTGGTGAGTTCATCAGTTTATAGTAATCATTTCATTTTTATTATTTTAATAGACCACAAGATTTTAAATATTATAAAACGTGCAGAAGTCTCATTCCAAATGCACAAAAAAAAATATCTTTTATATGAAGAACACCTGGTGAGGATTCAAAATATAATAGTAACCATCTGTGCCTGTCTTTCACCCCACGGCTGAATACATGTGCCTTCAAAATATAGAACCTCTGTGCCGGTCTTTACACCCCACGGCTGAACACATGTTTATAAAATATAGGACAACCGGTGCCAAAATGTCATAAATAATAAACCATTCACCCGGCTCGGGAGCTCATACGCTCTAACAGAAACCGGGGGCTAATACGTGTCATAATAATCATCCCCAATCCCAGATAATTCTATCATAGAATGCAGTTAAGGTACTTGTGTCTATTGCGTCAACATTTATAAAAGCGCATGTATTCTCAGTTCCAAAAATGTAAAGAGTAAAAAGGGAATCAAATGAAACTCACCGTATTGTATTTTGTAGTAAAAATACATATAACGACATTGAACAACTAAACAATGCTAGGTTGGCCTCGAATTCACGAACTTATATCAGTTATATGTATTAAAACATATAATTATCATGTAATAATAATCAAACCAGTTTATGTATATATATTATTTATTTAGTTTAGTCATATACTTGTTATTCTAAAAATTATATATATATTTATTTTGTATTTTAATATTTATACCTATAGTTATATTAATATATATATATATATATATATATATATATATATATATATATATATGTATGTATATATATATATATGTATGTATATATATATATATGTATGTATATATATATATATGTATGTATATATATATATGTATGTATATATATATATATGTATGTATATATATATATATACATATATATATATATATATATATATATATATGTATGTATGTATGTATGTATGTATGTATATTGTAAATCAATAATTTGTTATATAAAAATAATATAAATTATGATAAAGATCATAATAACTCTAATAGTATTATTAATAATGTTAATAAAAATGAAAATATTTTTAATATTAATAGTAAAGACAATACTACTAAAAATAAATAAAAATTCATATGTTAATAATAATAATAATATTTGTGAAAATAATGTTAATGACATTAATAATAATAATAATAATACTTTTTCCAATAATAATACTAATAATGAAAATAATAATAATAATAATAATAATAATAATAATAATAATAATAATAATAATAATAATAATAATAATAATAACAACAAGAATGATAAGTAAACTACCTCAAAAACTTTTCCCTAAAAAAAATGCCTCGGACGGGGCTCGAACCCACGACCTCACACTAACATTTAACATCCTTAAACCGTCCCCCTGTCTATTCGTTTCTGTTTTAATTTGCAACGTAATTCTATATAACCCGTATTCTGTCTTCATCATCTTAATTTCATCACCATCATCTTTTAATCATCATCATAATCCCATTAATATCCATCATCAATTTCATTTATCCTATATTATTATTATCTAACCCGTATCATTAAAATCCCGTCATCAATCATCATCATCATTCAATATCCTACGGCACCATCATCTTTATCCTAATCGTACTCATTATCTATTATCATAACCATTGTCACACCCGTCACCAGCTTTTATAATAGATGAAGGAAACCAAAGACGTATTGCACATTAGCAAGGTTTAGGATTCGATTATCAATAGAAACAAAAAGGGGTTTGGTTACGGCCCATGAAGTACTCGTGTGACCTAACAGAAGGATGAGATATCGGTCCATCAAATGTATTCTTGGATGGGATGGAAACCGAACAAAACATAAACAAACAAAATGTTACGTATGATTAAAGGATGATGTGAAATTAGTGGGTCGATTTCCTTGCTTTAATAAATTGTATGATTCATATTTGTATCAATCTTCTCCCCGAAATCAGCTAACAAACATGATGAAAGTTGTCAAGTGGGGCATTTACTTTATATATATTAATCCACAAGAATTCTCCTAGCTCTCTAAACCGAAGAAAAAAAAATATAACCGCTGCTTTCTTTAATCAATTTTTGCGGGACACACACTATCACAGAACAAAAGCAATACCTTGTCCCAACTAATCTAGCATGTCCCACGATTTTTAATTGTTTGCAATATGAGTTGGCCACTTACTTTCCCACTAGTCCCTTTTTATTTCCATACTGATATAATACAAAATGTGGTGGTTCTTGAGGTTGAAATCAAATGGAAAACAGAAACATAGCAGCTAAGGCTGCAGGCTCTCGAATGAATAAGGAGAATAGAAGAAAATTAACGAGTGGGACGGTCGATGGGTGACGGTAGGGTTTGAGAAGAAGAAAAAAAAATGGTGATGAAAGGTGGCGTTTGTGTTGTCATCGACACAGAAGACAAGATCATAAGGTGGTGATCTTTCTTATTTGAAGTGATACAGGAATTGAATTGCAGAAGCTACAATTTAATTGTTGGCGGTTTAGAAAGGGAGTGAGAGAGAAGGGAGGTTGTCATGGAATGAGGTTCATGAGTTTCATGGTGATGATCGTGATTCACGGCTAGAATCGAAACATATTAAGAAAGGTTGGGATTGCGGGTGTAGATGAATAAAGCAAGAAATGGTTTCGGTTCATAGTTTTTCTGTTGTATTTTTCTGTTTTAAATCACCTTATCCTAACTGAAGGTTACATAGGAGTTACGAATTATTATTACAGCTGGATCAAATCGTTCTTTGTTTGTTTTGTACCCCAACTGATTCGACAGGGGAATCATTCGTACTTGAAAAAGAGAAATAGAAAAAAATATAGAACAATAAAGTCTTGTACTGAATTTTGTATTGTTGAAATCTGATACTGACCTCTAACAGATTTTGGATTGTTCTGTGATGGAATGTTTGATGTGTACGAGCTCAAAACAAAAGAATAAATCAACTACAGTTGATTACGATATGAAACAAAAATTTTCACTTTTCATTTATCTGTATTTTATCATATATATATATATATATATATATATATATATATATATATATATATATATATATATATATATATATATATATATATATATATATATATATATTTATATATCTATATTATACATATAAATCTTGTATCTTGTAAACGTATATGTATCTATATATTATCTGTTATACTTGATTTCGTGTACCTGCATCTATATCCATAGTAGTATATCTATTATATCCATATAATTATTATATATCAATAGAATTATATTTTGTATTTATATATTTATTTTATATTTATATAATTTGTATTTATATATTTATTTAATTGAATATATGTATTTACTTAAATATATCTAACTGAAACGTTCATATAGTTATATATATATATATATATATATATATATATATATATATATATATATATATATATATATATATATATATATATATATATATATATATATATATATAGTAGGAAACATAATAATAATAATATTAATTATATAAACATCAATATTAATAATATTTATGAACTAATAATGATAATAATAATAATATCAATAATATATATATCGAATTTTTCATATTCATATATCTATATTTCATATGATGATAATAGTTATTCAAATATTCATATTAATGTTTATAATGTAATTATTGTTAATATAACAATTTTATTCAAACTTGTAATTTAATATATTACAATTTATAAATTTTATCCTGATTACCAATCATATAATATATATTATAACTTATATTAAATATTTATAATTTAATATATATAGTATCACTTATGTTCATATTTCATATATATAAATATGTGTATATATATAGCAACTTATTTACCATGTGTTTTTGTTTTACATAAATAATTCCAAGGTTTAGTTTATATTTTTATTATTTTAAATTATCATATATCCTTACATTTATATATATATATATATATATATATATATATATATATATATATATATATATATATATATATATATATATATTCATTTACAAAAAATTGTTCGTGAATCGTCGGCAATGGTCGAAGGTCAATTGAATATATGAACACAGTTCAAAGTTTTTGAGACTCAACATTATAAACTTTGCTTATCGTGTCGGGAACATATAAAGATTAAGTTTAATTTTAGTCGGAAATTTTCGGGTCACTACATTCTCTAACAGAGGTTGATGTAGCTTCTTTTGATACAAGTAGTCTTCAATTTTCATCTTCCAAAAGCCAAAGTCTCTCCCATCGAATCTGTCGATTCTAAACTTCCCGTCTTCCTCCATCGTTCCCTTAACGAAACCTTGTGCTCTGATACCAGTTGTTAGGATATTAGGACCCAAAACAACGCAAGTGATTCTTCAAGATCACTCGCCGATAGTAATTCTACAAGATTACTAATCCACTTAATGAACGAAAGATTATAAATGCAAGAAATGTAAATCGACACAAGAGATAACGTGGTTATATGCAATCGTTGTGATTGCTTTAGTCCACGGACGAACTAGAGAATGTATTTACTGAATATTTGTGGTGTGTTTACAATGAGTTACAAGAGGGTCTATTTATAGAATGGTTTAAAGAGTAAGCTAAAAACAATTCCTTGAAGCTTCATGTGAGTTTCCTGACAGCTTCATGGAAGCTACATGTGAGTTTCCTGACAGCTTCGTGGAAACTACATGTGAGTTTCCTAACAACTTCGTAGAAGCTACATGTGAGTTTCCTAACAACTTCGTGGAAGCTTCGTGTGAGTTTCCTGGAATCTTCCCTCTAATAGTTTAAAGTTCTCCATATCTCCATCAATTTTATACCCATTTAGTTGAATAAAATGAAAGCTGAATATGAATGTGAAATCAGTAGTCCATTAACATGATCTTTTAACATCACTGAATGTAGCTAATTGAAATTTTATACATCTACTTTTTTTGCAATTACCTTCTTATGATCTGTTATGCGTTTAGTTATGTAATTTTTGATAAATTCATCAATTTTATGTATACAAGTCTCAATATAATTTTGGAGGACATATTAAATATCATAGTGAATATATCAGTAGTCTATTTAAATAATGCAACTAATTTTTTAGACTTTACTTGCGCAATGCACTTCTGATTGATCACAAAGTAGAAATATTAAAATGAACACGTCAATATAGATATTTTCTCTGTGGTGCGAGGTCTTCCAAAGAAAAATCAAAAGCTACACTGGTGGATGAGACAAGAGCTCTCGTTGTTAAGTTAACATGATATCAACATTCTGAAAACTATTAAGCAAGAGTTCTCATTTATTCTTCGTTACGGGGTCGGTTTGTTTGGTCCGCAAGGCTCATATATAAATAGCGTTATCTAGTCGTTTTAGGTAGTTTTATTGTCTAGGTACGAGCCTTCTTGTTATCCTTGTATTTGTGGCGTCTTTCATTTTTCGATGAAAGCATCTTGTTACAAATTTTCGTAATTTTTACCCAAAAAAAACCATAAACTATGACATAAACAAATACATAATATTATAACTTCAATTACTCGACATGCGAAACAGAAAAAAATAAGATACCTATAATATAATGTAATGTCAAATGTTATGTCATGTCATGTAATATAATATAATATAATATAATATAATATAATATAATATAATATGGGACGAGATCCATGAATAAGCTTAAAATGGTACAAACGAGATAAGCAAATTTCAATATATTTTTTTTATTTTGAAAAAAATTATATTTTTAGGGTCTTTTAATATGCAAATAGAAGGAAACGCAAAAATTAAAAAAAAATAACAAAATTGTTAAAAAAAAATCGGTAATGAATGATTAATTTATCATTCATGAGACAAGTGATGAGTGATTAATTTATCATTCATCACTCGTTTTTGATGAATGATAACATTAATCATTTATCACGATTATTATCATTCATCACCGATTTTTGAACGATTTCGAATGTTTTTGGCTTATGAAAACATAGATTAGGGGAACATTGTGATGCAGATTTATGAATCTAAGAAAAATTTAAAAAATAAAGCAAAAAAAATGTGATTTTGCTTATCCGGTTTGTACCCCTAAAATAGTTTATCTCTGGATCCGTTTCGAATATAATATAATATAATATAATATAATATAATATAATATAATATAGTATAATATAGTATAGTATAGTATAATATAACATAATATAATATAGTATAGTATAGTATAGTATAATATAATATAGTATAGTATAATATAATATAATATAATATAATATAATATAATATAAATTGTCCAAAAAGGTAACATAAAAGTCAATATTTTCCAATAATGGGTGTATCATTTTTTTCTTCGCCCAAAAGACTGTCTGATTTAAATTTAATATGTGAAAGGGATTCTGATATGAAAAAATACTAATAAAAGTAAAATTCATCCACATGTGCTTCTACATAGACGCCACCTCATCGAATCTGATGAGGTGGCGTCACGTCATCATCTTCTCCGATGAGGTGGTCGCGGAAAATCAGAATTTGGCCAGAAAAAGCCGTCGAAAAATTTTTTGGCCGGAAAATTCAATGACATGGCGCCGAAAAATTCAATGACGTGGCACCAGAAAATTCGATGACGTGGCACCACCTCATCAAATTTCATAAGGCGGCGTCTATGTGGAAACACGTATGGACCAATATTACCTTTATTGCTATACTTTTCAAATCATAATCTTTTTTACGCACTAAATTAAATCAGATACCCTTTTTGGCAAAGAAAAAATCTTATACCTTTTATTGAGAAATTATGACTTTTATGTTTCTTTTTTGAGCAATTTACCCATAATATAATATAATATATCATATAATACGGAGTATATAATATAATATAATATAATATAATATTAAATTATATTACATTATATTATATAATAATATATATTACACATTGCATATAATTATATTATAGTATAATATAATATTAATATAGGATAATATTTAGTTTTTAATTATACTAAATTATATAAATATATAGATACTAAAATGGATGGGTCTATTGTTGTTCACAGTGGCATGCTTATAAATATACCGAACTTCTAGGAAAAAATGGTAATATTCTCTTTAAACAAAACTTTTGTTTTCCTTCATTTTTCATTTATTTATTCTTTTTTACACATAATTAATCGAACAAAAGCATCCTGTAGCGAAGCACGAGTTTTTACTCTCCTATAATACTATAGTTCATGATGAATTGATAAGAGTAAGTGGATATTAGGTAAGGATATACATCGAAAAGAGGATTCATAATTTTAGAAGTATTATATAAATATATATAAAAGTAACATATAATGGTACTAATAATTATAAGTGACGATGATAATGATAAAAAAGATGTTATTTATAGATTAATTATAATTTCATAATGATATATTGCATCATATTTACATGTGATTCAAATATTTGTATATATGCAACTAGAATTAATTTTATGATTAAACTTATTAAATTAGAATTGTAAATTTATGTTTTGTTACGTAGAATATAACTCATCTTTCAATATTCATCGTACATTAAAAAATTACTCAAACCAAACACAAACAATCAAATATTATTAAAGGTGAAAATAATAGTTACCTTCGAATGAAAAACTACTAAGCAACGTTGCCACAACATCAATTCGAGTCTTGTTGTCATCAACGATCATCACTTTGATAGGGGAGTTGCATTCATCCAACTCACTCTTACATTTAAGTTGTTGACTCAAAATATTACGAGTTGTCATTGTTGTAACACTTTTGAGAGAGAATGAGAGAGAAAAATAAAGGTAATGTATATGGTTCTAAAAATGTGTAATTGCTTTTAAAGACTAAAAACATATAAATGCGCAAATATTATTAGGTATATTGGATTGTACTATGTTATTATAATCTATCTATCTATACATTATTATAAAGCGCGTGCCAATAATCCTACGTGTCAGTCTGTTATTAATTCTGGTTAAATGTGCTTATGTAACGGCTTGTGTTTAACTTATAATTTATAGTAATTATAGGAGTATCCAAATCAACCAAAACTTATCCATACAATTATTTATTATTAATTAAATATAGTATAAAATTATATAATAATTTCCTATAAATAATTCGCAGTAGGGATTTTATAAATATTAAATATTATTCGATGTTATTAGATATCCGTATTATGATATTATATAAATATCTATCTTCTATTCTATGTTATATTAAAAAAGTCATGAGCTAAATAATATCATCATGAATTACGTATTATTTATTTAAATTATAATTAATAGTTGTGATATAAAAACTTTATACATGATTAAGGGTCGAATACAAAATATTATATGATGATGGTTCACGAGCAGTTTGTTGATATACTATTACTAACATCATTCAAAACTACCTTTAAAATTTGTCAACACCACCGCGAGCTCTTAAATTCAAAAGAATAAATTGTTTAAAAATTAATTAATTTTGCACGATTATTTTACTATGTAACGCACGGGATAATTTTACACTGTTAAGAAATAAAAAAAATTGTTTCCGTTAAGTTAGTAACACCACACAAAATCACTTTTAAAATTTATGAACACCACGAGCTCTTAAACACAAAAGAATAATTGTTTAAAAAAATCAATTAATTTTGCACGATTATTTTACCCACTGTGCAATGCACGAGCTCTAATAATTTTGCAAAGTATATAATACACGGAGTCTTAAATAATTCTTATACTTTCCTTAATTTTTTAGTATCGATATTTACGTACCAATATGAACTGGAAATTGCATTTTTTTTCACGATCTTTTACACACCCGTGCAACGCACGGGCTCAAAAAACTAGTTAATGATATAACAATAACTTTGTAGTTAATCATCAACTGATCAACTCAATATAATTGTAATTTATTATAATAATAATATAATATATAATATAATGCTATATATATTTTTATTTTTTTTAAACCTGAGTATCCAAACGGTCAACTTGACTAATCTCAGGGCGACTACTCGCTACGCGAGCAGCCCGGAGTCATTGCAGGCGAACCTCCGTGGCCATGAGTGGATAACTGTGGGTGCCTGAAATCGAACCCTTGACCTCCACTATGGAAGACAGGGTCTTAACCATTCAACCACCACACTCATGGTTATATAATGCTATATATGATATAAAAAAAAAGGATATAATTAATGCATATACAAAGTGTTTATGAGGCTCAAGAAATAATTCACCTTAGCATTTATACATGTTTCAATTTTTTTTCTTCTAATTTTCATAAAATAATTACTAACTATCATAAACTCATCCATTTTCTCACTATTACTCGCAACAATATCTTTTATTAAAATAAATTCAGTCAAAGTTCTTTTGAATATAAAAAAAAGTTAACGTTTATCATACATATCTTCATTAAAAAATAAAAAATAATAATAAGAGAGTATTTTTGAGAATTAAGGAGTATTAAATTTAATGAGCATATTAAATAGGATTAAATGCTTCAAAATGGAATTGGAGTTGACATTCATGGTGCGTCAAATTTTAAGAGTTTTCATTGTTGTAAATAACTTTTACATTATTACTTCTTTTTTTTTTTTTTTTTTGTAAAATGATTGTTTATTAAAATTTTAAAGAGAAATGAAAGTAAACGAAGAAAAACAGTCCAGATTTATTTTGAAGAGAAAGTAAATGAAAGTGTGAGAAAATTTAGTTATTTTTACTTTCAATCTTTCTTTCAAAATTTAAAGAATTTCATTTTCTTCCCTTCCAATCCTCTTATCTTTTATTTTGTTCCTTTATAATTAAACTCTGAAAAAGCGTTCATTTTAAGATTTGTTTAAATTGATCGTAATGTAATTTTTTTTATGAACGGCGAAATCCGCACCACTCAGAGGAAACTTAACCAATAACCTCTTTCGCGATCATATGTCACTCACACAGTAATGAAAATTAATCAAATACATTATAAACTAACGGTTTCCCGTATTCGTTAGTTAGTTAATGATTTGTTGAGTTTTAACATCCATTTATAAGAAGGGTAAATATTAGAACTCTAATGATTTTTTGTATTTTTTTGGGTAACCAATATGTATTTTAAGATATATATATATATATATATATATATATATATATATATATATATATATATATATATATATATATAGTTTTTTAATCAATAGAGAAACACTTTTTTGGGAGAAAGTAATTTTTTTCGTTTGTTTTCTAAATTTTTTTTTTTTTGTCATTAAGATCACATGAAGATATGAAGATTTAAAAAAGACACTTGTGATGAATGTTATTATTTGAAGAAATAAATGATAACATTCATTGCAATAAATGTTTTGCTTCTGAGTTTTTTTTTTAGGATTTAAAAATTAGGGTTTAGAAATTATGGTTTAGGGTTTAGATTAAATTTTTAACATGGAAAATTTAGAGTTTAGGGTTTAGAGTTTCTGGTTTTGGGTTTTGGGAGTCGGGCTAAATCTTGAAAAAAACTTCACATATCATGGAAAAAAGACGCTCGAAAAATAACATTCAGGAATAACATTATACATGATGCATTTTATTAGTTTTTTCTTCGAGCGTTTTTTCGTTAAAATAATAACATTTATCACAAAGTGTCCTTTTTACATATTCATATTTTCGTGTGCTCTTAATATCGGGAAAAAATTTGAAAAACTCAAAAAATAAAAAAATAAATTTTACTTTTCATTTCCCCCAAAAAAGCGTTTTCCTCTTGATTATGCCTGGAAAAATAATTTCAAAAAAACGAAAAAAATTACTTCCCCTAAAAAAGTACTTCCCTCTCAATTAAAACACAATATATATATATATATATATATATATATATATATATATATATATATATATATATATATATATAGTGGTAGGATCAAGAGGGAAGTAACCAATCGGGGGGAAGCGAGGGGAAGCAAAAACTTTTTTTTTTCGTTTTTTGAAAAAACTTTGTTCACGAACATTATAGATGAGATGAAAATATGAACATTTAGTAGAGACACTTTTTGATAAATGTTTTTATTTTGGCGGGAAAACGCTCGAAGAAGTAATATATAACAATTATCGTGTTTTTCGAGCGTATATTGAGGTTTTAACTATTGGGGTTTAGATATTAGGGTTTATAGGGTTAAGATATTAGGGTTTAGAAATTTAGGGTTTAGGGTTTAGATTTAGGATTTAGATTGAGTTTTTAACACGAATGGTTTAGAGTTTAGGGTTTACTCTAAATCGGGCTAAATTTTACTTCACAAAACATGGAAAAAAAAAACGTTCATATTCTTCACGAGCAATATTATCTTGAATGTTATTTTTTAAGATCGTTTTCCCGCCTAAATAATAACATTCATCACGAAGTGTCTCTTCTAAATGTTCATATTTTCGTGTGATCTTGATGCCGGAAAAAAAATTCAAAAAAAAACGAAAAAAAAATAATTTTGCTTCCCCCCGCTTCCCCCCGATTGGTTACTTCCCCATTGATCCTGCCCATATATATATATATATATATATATATATATATATATATATATATATATATATATATATATATATATATATATATATATATATATATATATACACACACACACACACACAAACACACACACACACACACGTATATAATAGTAACGTACTAATGCCAACATCCTCTTGATACCTGGATGACCGGCCCACTTCGAATCATGACACTCTTTCAAGATTTTTCGTCTAAGATCACCCCACTTAGCCACATATAATCGGTCTCCCTTGGTGAATAATAGATCTCCCTTAAGCTAAAACCTTCATGTTTTCCCATCTCGAGCCAATGCAACAAGGTTCTTGGCTATATGATCATGCTCTAATCCCTCCTTTATACGATTTTGAAGGAAGAATTGTGATTTTGTGATCGCTGCAAACTCTGCCTTACGACTTAGGGCATCAGCTACCACATTGGCTTTCCCAGACTTATACTCCAACACATAGTCAAATTCTGCTAGGAAGTCTTGCCAACGATGGCATTAGTGGAAGGCACTTACTATTGGCCAAGGATGGAAGACGACGTAGAGACGTACGTTCAGACATGCCTAATATGCCAGCAAGACAAGATAGAGCAACGCCAACCAGGAGGGCTATTACAGCCGCTACCTACACCGAATGGAACATGGGAGAGTGTTTCCATGGACTTCATCACTTGCTTACCAAAGTCGGAAGGGTGTGGGAGTATTATAGTTGTGGTGGACCGGTTCTCTAAGTATGGAACCTTCATAGCCACATCATCCGAAGTTACCGCAGATGAGACCGCCAAACTATTTGTAATAACCCGACTTTTTTGACTTGTATTTGTGCTTGTTACTTTCTGCGAAACTGCGTAAGTGTGCGTACTGAGCTTTATTATATACCGGGATCTTAATTCATGTCGCACCTTGGAAAGGTGTAATCCGTTTCGGAAAGCGTGGGAAGCTGAATCCGCGATAAATTGGTCCTTTTGAAGTTTTGGAGCGTGTTGGACCCGTTGCTTACCGTTTGGATCTCCCGACTCAGTTGAGCGCAGTTCATCCCACTTTCCACGTGTTGAATCTGAAGAAATGTCTTGCTGAACCAGAACTCGTCATATCTCTTGAGGAGCTTACGACTGATGACAAACTCCACTTCGTGGAAGAACCCGTTGAAATTATGGACCGTGAGGTCAAGACCTTGAAACGCAACAAGATTCTGATCGTCCGAGTCCGATGGAATGTAAAACAAGGACCTGAGTTTACTTGGGAATGAGAGGATCAGATGATGCAGAAATATCCTCACCTCTTCACAACTCTACCGTCTACCTCAGCCTAAAATTTCGGGACGAAATTTTCATTAACAGGTGGGAAATTTTCATTAACAGGTGGGTAATGTAATAACCCGACTTTTTCGACTTGTATTTGTGCTTGTTACTTTCTTCGAAACTGCGTAAGTGTGCGTACTGAGCTATATTATATTCTGGGATCTTAATTCATGTTAGTTACTTTCGTTAATACCTTACAACGTGCCATTAAGTACGTAGTTACTTAACTTGATCCCCGAACGCTTTTATGACCGTTAGTGTCACTTGACGTTTAAAACGAGCTATGTATTTTGATACACGTTTGACTTTGGTCATAATTAGAATATTATGACTACGTAATACTAATTGTTAATTTCTAAAAACAATTACTTGGTTTATTGGTTGCTTAATTATGCTTAGTAATTTACTTATGCTCACTAGTTAGTCTTGTTGGACTTTCTACCTTGTTGTACTTTAGCCCACCCTACTCTAGCTAGTAGACTATTTAATTAGCCCAATTTTAATAAGTTAGTGACCCATATAAATGTAAGACAAAAACTCATTTATTAGAGGGAACATACTAGCATTTTTGTTAACCATAATCACAATTGTTGCATGAGATCCTAACATAAGCACTAACTTTAGACCACCACTAACCAAAAAGCAAAAAGGTGTCCCCATTGTCCCCTCCCCATGTCCACGGCCACCACCACCATCCACCCTATAAATACCAAGCAAACCTCACCCATTTTACACTTGATCTCATTCACAATTTACACACACTTACTCTCTAATTCTCTCTCTAGTCTTTCTCATTCTAAAAAGTGTAAGTTTTAAATTTTCTTCTTCTTCTTATTCTCTTCTCATTGTCGACATCATCATCATCATTAAAGGATCAAGCTTTTTAGCTTCTTGATTTTGTTATATCTTGTAGATTCAAACTTTGGTTTGAATCCTTCAAGAACATGAAAGATTCAAGATTTTTAGCTTTGAATCTTCATTTACTTGTTGAATCTAAGTTTTCTAGCTTATGATTCCTTTATTTTGTTAAAAAGATCAAAACTTGTGTTTATGATCTTCATGTAACTTGAAGATCTAGTCTTTTGCTTTAAGGATCTTCAATAACATTAAAGATCCAAGCTTTCTAGCTTAGGGTTTCATTATTTTTGTTAAAGATCTTAGCTTTTTAGCTTATGGTCTCATTACTTTTACTAGATCTTAGCTTTATAGCTTATGGTCTCATTAATCTTGTAAAGATCCAAGCTTTCTAGCTTAGGGTTTTCTTAATACTTGAGATCTAAGTTAATATTGTAGATCTCACATACTTGGAACCTTTTTGTGATTGTTGTGATGATAAAGATCAAGTCTTCATCATGAAGATACATAAAACTAGTGTCAAAAGGACAAAGGTTGAAGCTTTATGGTGTTTATGCAATAAAGAGGCAACCTTGAAGTTCAAAACTTGTAGAATGATAGCTTTTACTCTTAGTTGTGTGTTGATGGTTGAAACTTGGTCAAAGTGATGCTAAAACATCAAAGAGTTGTACACTTGAAGCTTACACGCATCAAGGATGAGAACCGTGATGAGCATCAAGCACCAAGAAACCCACGTGAGCAATTGTTTGCTGTTTTTTGGGGTCTGATCTGACTCCTGGACTTCTGGAAAATTGATTTTTAGATAGTTCGTTTCGATTAGATGTTTTCGGTTAGGCCTCGCCTAAATCCGATATACGGTTTAGGATTTATAGCCTTCCGAAAATCACTACGCCTTTGTAACGACATGCTGAAAAATTCTGACCTACTCGCGCTTGAACCATCGCCACGGTCAAACGACATCGAGTTAGGTTCTGAAAATTGGATAGAGATTAGAGGACTCACATACGGAGTCTTGGCCACTGACCACACATCTTTTCGATTTGTATAGAGGTCGTAGCAGCTGTCCGAAGTCAGCCTTTTGTTTCGATCTCTATTCTTGATGAGAACTTACTTTATCTTTTACGAATGATGATGAAGATGATGATGCTTAGGACTTTACTTACATACTTTTAAACCTTTTGGGACAATACACTGACTTAGTAACCTTTGACTTAGGTTTACGACCTTTCGGACCGACTTACTACCTGCATACTTTTCCTATCGACTTTTACTGCTTATTCACTGTGAGTTATAGCTTCCCTTTTTCTACTTTACTATTTTTGGGACTGAGAATACATGCACTTTTTATGTTTTACTTACTTGACACGAGTACTTAAACTTTACATATGTGTGGGTTTTATAACGGCATAAACTTTTCCCTTAGTACAGTAACGTTTAACTATTGGTTTTTGAACCGATAGACGCGAATCTTAGATATGGATCCATAGGGTTTGACATCCCCACTCGGGCTAGTCGCGCTAGCATTCAACGGGTTTTTAATACTTCGAGGACATACACACTCGTCAAGTGTACTTTTAAGGGGTATTATTATTACGTTAAGTTAGTTACCGGGTGCCCACGATTAAGCATATACTCTTCATACTGTTTTGAATACGAAATCTCGTGGTCTACATTACATTACTGAATACAAACTATAGCTCACCTACATTCATGTTGATCTTTTAAGCGTGTATTTCTCAGGTGCTTAGACGTTGTTGCTTCCGCTGTTAGACTTGCTGTTACAGACTCGCTGTGTTAGACTTCCGCCGCATTACTTAGAGATGTCTCAATCATGGAACTTTTACTTTGCATTCGCAACTTATGTTATTTTGAGTAATAGCTTTGTAACGACCTTTATGTCACGTTATCTTTTGTAAAACGTTATCTTCTTTTGAATGCAAAACTCGTTTTAAACAGCATGTAGTATTATACCGTGTAATGGACCTGTTGTTGACGATTCGTACATGATGGTTTTGTACGGGGCGTCACATTTGGTATCAGGGCATTGGTTGTAGGGAATTAGGTTGCATTAGTGAGTCTAGACCAGGTCGAGTAGGATTCACTAATAGGACTAATCTACAACTTGCTCGTTTACTTGTTACTGCTTACTACTATTGCTGTATGCTACTGCTTACTTTTATTGCTATGTGAACTTGTTGTATGCTACTGCTACTTTCTCGCTACTGCATGCTTGATGTGTGCGAGGCGTACTAGGAAATAGTAGTAATTTTTACTAAGAAATACTATTAAATACGATACAATTTTACACAAGTGATTTATTTATTTATAGAGTTGATATACCTAAACCTTGCTACAACACTTATAGGCAGTGTACCTAATCGTACAGTGGTGTAGTTTTTAGTAAGTCCGGTTCATCCACAGGGAACTCTAGCCAAGTTTAACGCTATATTTTTAACTTATAATTGTAAAAATACAAAAATATATATAAGTAGTATTATTATTATAAAAAGGGGGTTTTTACCGTTTAATGACCGGTTTATCGATTTTAAAACTTTAGTCGCAGTTAAAACCTAATGTAAAATATTAAAAATAAATATAACTTAATTTAAAGCGTAAAGTAAATAACGATAATGAAATTGCGATAAATAAAAATGCGATAAATAAAATAACGGTAAATAAAATTGCGATAATTAAAAAGTACGATAATTAAAATGACAATAAATAAAAGTGCGATAACTAAAAGTGCAATTAAATATGAGATAAAGGAAATTAAATATGAAATAAAGGAATTATGCTTATTTAAACTTCGATAATCATGATGTTCGACGTGTTGTTTTTAGTTTATTCCCATGGGTTAATTGTCCTTTATCCTGGATTATTTGATATGTCCATACGGATTTGTCCATAATAGTCCATCAGTCATAATCATAAAATGCGGAAGTCTTCGTCAAATTATTCTTATTCCCGAAGTCAAATATTCCAACTAATTGGGGATTCGAATTGTAACAAGGTCTTAATACTTTGTTTAATGAATACACCAGGTTATCGACTGCGTGTAGTCCAAGGTTTTACTACTTTGTTAACAATTACACCAATTACCCTTGAATGTAATCCACCCCTGTTTCAACAAGTCTATTAACTATTAATCCAGTTCCGTGTCCGGTTAAATGAACAATTATTGGTATTTATAGATATCCCGCCCACCGTACCCAGTCAAGCGTATGTGGTTATATATAAATACGTCAAATTATAAGTCTATATATTAAATCAACGAGGTATCATTTAGTTAATATAAAACCCACTAATAGCCCATAGTATAATTTCTACAAGTTTCGTTCATTTATGCAAACCCAAATTATGGTACAAAGCCCAATTACCCAATTTTAATATTTAGCCCAACATCACGATTACTTCGGCATTAAATAAGCATAATAATAACTTAGCTACGAGACATTAATTTAAAAAGGTTGAACATAACTTACAATGATTAAAAATAGCGTAGCGTTACACGGACAGAATTTCGACTTACACCCTTACAACATTCGCTAACATACCCTTATTATTAGAATTTAAAATTAAAATTAAAATTATAATATAAATATATATATATATATATATATATATATATATATATATATATATATATATATATATATATATATATATATATATATATATATATATATATCGTTGAGTGAATGAAGAAGAAAAAAGATATGATTAAATCTACCAAAACACGCGAAATTTATAGGATGTCAGCTGCTACAGGGGCTCATGCGATCGCATGAGTTTTCCTCCTCCAGGCCATGCGATCGCATGGCCAGCTGGATCCAGCCACATTTGGTTGTTTGCATCTTACCGACGGTTTTTAATAAATATATATAATATATAAATAATTTTAAGAATTATTTAAATATTATATTATATTTATGTGCATAGTTGACTTGTAATTTTCGCACCGTTGCGTCGCGCGTTGAGAGTTGACTCTGGTCCCGGTTCCGGATTTTTGAACGTCCTTGCGTACAATTTAATATCTTGTATTTTGCGTTTTGCGACTTGTACTCTTGTAATTTTGAGACGTTTCTCATCAATAATTTGAACCACTTTGATTGTACTTTGTACTTTTGAGCTTTTTGGTCGTTTGCATCTTCAATTCGTCAAATCTGTCTTTTCTCTTCACCTTTTATTATTTAAATGAATATTGCTTGTAAATAGAACAATTTCAACTAAAAGCTTGTCTTTCTTGAGGGATAATGCTATGAAATATATATTCGTTTTTAGCATTATCAATGCTACTATCTGTATTTGATTGCATGTTACTTTTGTTTAATACTGTTACTATTGCCATGCTATGAACTGCTAGGATGATGTAGTGCCTGATTACATGCTTGCTATATGTCTTACTGACAAGGAAAAAGTTATTTTTCCTTGTTCAGATGTCAGACATGCCGCCCATGACCTTTGACTTCGAGAGTGACTCAGATACGTCTGCTACCTTGCCTACTATTGTTGCTGATTCACCCCTACCCTCCGACGACTCTGGCGATTCTTCATACGAAGATAGTGGACACGCGCTTGACCTGATGGACGTCTCAGACGGAGACGAGGATCCAGAGGAGATTCCAGCTCCACCCAGCCCTAGACTCCCGGGGCCACAGCATCATCCCGATGGTACTGTGATCCCTGGGGGGAAACGGAGACGGTCCCTTCCGTAATGAGCATGGACACTGGGCCAGACGCACCGCTGACGGACGAGTCGTACCGATTACACCTGGCAGATATAGACTCATGACCACCGGCCAGACACATCCACCCGTACATGACATACCTGCACTACCTTCGGATGATTCAGACAGCTCGTCATCGGATGAGACCAGCGAGGAGGATCCCGAGGAGGATTCTGAGGAGGACCCCGAGGAGGAGCCAGTGCAGCCACTCTCTACCCCACCGAAGAAGCGGTACCGCTTCGATGGTACTGTTATTCCAGGGGTTAATGGAGGTAAGCCGTTCGTGAATGCACATGGACGGTTGATTAGGGTCACTGCCCGTAAGCGGGTTGTGTCGTATCCTGCTGATTCATTCGTGCGTAAGGTCTCTCGTTATGCGCCATCTACTTCTGGTACACCATCTGCATCCCCGGCACCATTTGCCCCACCTGCACCGCCTGCCTCACCAGCATCTTCCACCGTCAAGGAACTGACAAGGGAAGTGCATACCCTCCGTGCTCGGGTAACTGAGCTCGAAGATCAGATGTCCCACCTGATGGATATCATTTACCCACCCTCACCCTAGGACTGTTGTATTAGATTTCATTATGTAATCCCATTAGTAGTTCATATTTTGTACGAAAACCTATGAAGCTGTATGGAAACTTTCTTATTAATGAATGGAATTACTGCTGTTTAATTATTGCACGATGTTCCATTTAAGTTATTGTATGATGATTTTGTGATATTTGTATCTAGTTTGCATTACTTAATTTACATGTATTGTGTTGATCCCATATTGGTTACCATATACTATAATATTATTATTAATTATTGAATGCTGGATTTTGACTTAAGTCAAAATTTTATTTGGAAGATCGATGGTAAACGGAAGAGCCCTAAGGGAAATGCCCACCGCAGCACAGATCGAGGAAATGATAACTGCTCGAGTAGCCGCAGCTATGGCGAATGTCAACCCCCAAGCTCCACCGGTTAACCAGAACATTCGGAATGGGTGTACCTTCAAGGAGTTCCAGAGCTACAAGCCCCACAATTTTAGTGGTACTGAAGGACCAGTTGGGCTGACGAGATGGTTTGAGAAGTTGGAATCTGTGTTCACAGTGAGTAACTGCTTTGAAGGGAATAAGACTAAATTCGCATCCTGCACTTTGTCGGATGGCACTTTGACTTGGTGGAACATGTTCGCCCAGGCACAAGGAATTGATGAAGCTTACGCTACACCATGGGAGGAGTTTAAGACGGCTATGATCGAGGAGTACTGCCCCAGAACCGAAATTCAGAAAATAGAAGCAGAGTTTTGGGAACTGAAGGTTGTCGAAACTGATCTTGATGGCTATAACCGAAGGTACTTGGATTTAGCATTGATGTGCCCCATGATGGTTACGCCTGAGTACAAGTGAATGGAACGGCATCTGTTGGGACTTCCTAAGGACATTCAAGGAAATGTCACTTCTTCGAAATCAGCAAATGTCCCAGAAGCTATGCGCATGGCGCACACCCTGATGAATCAAATTATCCGTCAAGAGCCAGAGAAGGCAAAATCAGAATCGGGAGCTAGTAATGGAAAACGTAAGTGGGATGGAAGTAAGTAAAAAGGTTTTGACCAGAACCCGGCTAAGAGGTTTGAGAATTTTAAGGGAAACAATAACTGGAGGAACCCTAGTTCTAACCCTAACTACAAAGGTACCCTTCCTCAGTGTAAGAGATGCTACAAGCATCGCACTGGATACTATAACGTAGTGTGTAAGAAGTGCAAAAGGACTGGACATGTCGGCAGATATTGTAAGATCACCACCCCAGCTGTGAGGACAAACCCGAATGGGCCAAGGTAGTGCTTTGAGTGCGGTCAGCAGGGCTACTTCAAGAATGAATGTCCTAACAAGAAGAAGGATGGCGGGCCAACACATAGAAGAGTCTTCAACATGAATGCCAGAGATGCCCGTGAAGATCCTAACTTGGTTACAGGTACATTCACTATCAATAAACTATTAGCTTATGTCCTGTTTGATACTGGTGCCGATAGGAGTTATGTATGTAGACACTTTTACTCTAAGATAGATTGGTCGTTAGCTCATTTGGAGGACAGCATGCTTGTTGATGTTGCCAATGGAAAACTTGAGAAAGTTGACCAAGTTGGCCGAGGAGGTGTTATGAACTTAGCTGGAGTGGATTTTGAGATTGATTTGATACCCATCAAGTTGGGAAGCTTTGATGTGATCTTTGGTATGGACTGGCTGTCCAAGGTAAGAGCCGAAGTTATCTGTGGAGAGAAGATTCTTCGGATACCTCACGAAGAAGGAGAGCCACTGATTATTTACGGAGAGAGATGTAGCCCGAAGCTAAACCTTATTAGTTGCATGAAGGCACAAAAGGTTATGAAGAAGGGGAATTTTGCTGTTTTAGCACATGTGAAGAAGCTAGAAGCCGAGGAGAAGAGCGTAGATGATGTGCGAATTGTGAACGAATTTCTTGACGTCTTTCCAGAAGAATTTCCCGGATTACCGCCGCCGCGATCAGTAGAGTTTCAGATCGATTTAGTGCCAGGAGCTACACCTATAGCTTGCGTACCTTATCGTCTAGCACCTTCCGAACTGCAAGAGTTGCAGAGTCAATTGCAGGAACTGCTAGACTGTGGATTTATCCGACCGAGTTTATCGCCTTGGGGCGCACTTGTTTTTTTCGTGAAGAAGAAGGACGGATCTTTCCGCATGTGTATCGATTATCGTGAACTGAACAAGTTGACGATCAAGAATCGGTATCCCCTTCCCAGGATTGACAATCTTTTCGATCAGCTGCAAGTATCCAGCATTTATTCCAAGATCGATTTGCGATCAGGATATCACCTGTTGAGGGTGAAGGAGAGCAATGTGATGAAGACTGCGTTCAGATCCCGTTATGGTCATTATGAGTTTCTTGTGATGCCATTTGGTTTAACTAATGCACCTGCCGTGTTTATGGATCTCATGAATCGCGTATGCAATCCATACCTGGACAAGTTCATTATCATCTTCATAGATGATATCCTCATCTATTCCAGAAGTGAAGAAGAACATGAGCAACATCTTCGACTCATGTTAGAACTCTTGAGACAAGAGCAACTCTATGCCAGATTCTCCAAGTGTGAATTTTGGTTGAAGGAAGTTCAATTTCTTGATCATATCATGAGCGATCAGGGTATCAAAGTCGATCCCGCGAAGATCGAAGCCATCAGCAAGTAGGAAACCCCCACTACTCCTACCCATATCCGCCAATTTTTAGGCCTCGCCGGTTATTACCGAAGATTCATCGAAGGTTTCTCTTTGATTGCGCGTCCTTTGACTGCGTTAACTCATAAGGGAAAGAAGTTGGTTTGGGAAACCGAGCAAGAGTCGTCATTCCAAACCCTAAAGCAGAAGTTAACCACCGTACCTATTCTATCACTTCCTGAAGGTAATGATGACTTCGTTGTGTATTGTGATGCCTCCCGACAAGGCTTTGGGTGTGTATTGATGCAACGGAAGAAGGTTATTGCTTACGCCTCCCGATAACTGAAGATTCACGAGCGAAACTACACTACACATGATCTTGAGATTGGAGCTGTCATCTTTGTGCTCAAACTATGGAGACACTCTCTGCATGGAACCAAGAGCACTATCTTTACCGATCACAAAAGTCTCCAACACATCTTTGATCAGAAGAAACTGAATATGAGACAGCGTCGATGGATCGAGATGTTAAACGACTATGATTGTGAACTTCATTACCATCCTGGCAAGGCAAGTGTTGTAGCTGATGCCTTGAGCCGAAAGGAAAGAACGGTGTAACGACCCGACTTTTTCGACTTGCTTTTGTGCTTTGTGCTTTCACGAAACTGCGTATTTGTGCATACTGAGCAATATTATACTTTGGGAACTCCCTACATGTGGATTACTTTGGTTTATATGTTAAAACGTATCATTAAGTACGTATGATACTTAACTTAACCCTCGGAAGCCTCTATGACCGTTAGTGTTACTTGACGTTTTTAACGAACTGCGTACTGCGTACACGTTTAACTTTTGTCATAATCGGAACATTATGACTATGAAATACTAATTGTTATTTTATAATAACAATTATTTAGGTTTTTGGATGCTTAATTACGCTTAGTAATTTACTAGAGCACACTAGTTAGTCTTGTTGGACTTTCTACCTTGTTGGACCTTAGCCCACCCTACACTAGTTAGTGGAGTATTTAATTAGCCCAATTATAAATAGCTAGTGACCCATTAATATGTAAGACAAATGCCCATTTATTAGAGGGAACATACTAGCATTTTTATCAAGTATTATCCTTAATGTTGCATGGGATCCTAACATAAGCACCAACTTTAGACAACCATTAACCAAAAAGTGAAAAAGGTATCCCCCTTGTCCCGTTGGAAACCCACGGCCACCACACCCCCACCCTCACCTCACCACCTATAAATACAAGTCTTATTCCATCCATTTTACACTTGCTCTCATTTGCATTTTACACACACTTACTCTCTAATTCTTTCTCTAGTCTTTCTCTCTCTAAAAAGTGTAAGTATTTGATTTTTCTTCTTTTTCTTCCCTTCTCTTTCACGAAATCATCATCATCATCAAAGGGTCTAGCTTTTTAGCTTTTGATCTTGATTACATCTTGTAGATTCAAACATGGATTTGAATCCTTCAAGAACATGGAAGATTCAAGCTTCCTAACTTTGAATCTTCACCTATTTTGTAGATCTAAATCTTTTAGCTTTAATCTTGTTATTTTGTTATAAAGATTCAAACTTGTGTTTGTAATCTTCATGTAACTTAAAGATCCAAGCTTTATGCTTCAAGATCTTCAAGAACAACCAAGATTCAAGCTTTCTAGCTTTGAATCTTCATTTCTTTTGTTGGATCTAAGTTTTCTAACTTATGATCTCATTATTATGTTATAAAGATCAAAACTTGTGTTTGTGGTCTTCATGTAACTTGAAGATCTAGGCTTTATGCTTCAAGGTCTTCAAGAACACCAAAGATTCAAGGTACCTCTTCGTGTCCGTGCCTTGAACATCACCATTCAGACGACTCTCAACAGCCAAATCCGTGTAGCTCAAGAGGAAGATCTCAAGGAGGAGGATATTGCTCAAGAGCACTTGAACATTCTCGTTTCTCGATTTGAGGCCAAGGAGACTGGACTCCGATACTTTTTCGAAAGAATTTGGGTGCCTAGTTATAGGGATTTACGAAGCCTTATCCTAGACGAAGCCCACAAGTCAAGGTATTCGATTCATCCAGGAGCTGGTTAGATGTACCACAACCTCAAGGAATAGTATTGGTGGCCAAACCTGAAGAGGGATGATAGTGCTCTAAATGAACATATATTTAATAGCAATATCCTTCCAATATGTAAAGCTTTTATTGCAATTATTCTATTTTCAAGTAATATTCGTTTAAATAAATAAGTGCGAAGACAAAAGAAGAAAACGACGATTTGAAGAAGCAAATGACCAAAAATCTCAAATGTACAAGTTACACTCTAAATGATACTATTTATTGATGATTAACGTCTAAATATTGATAAGAGTACAAGTCGAGGAACGCAAAGTACAAGATATCTAAGCATATGAAAAGACGTTCTAAAATCCGGAACCGAGACATGAAACAACTATCAAAGTACAACTCAATGGAGCTAAAATTACAAGTCAACTATGCACAAGAATATAATATAATATATAAATAATTATATATATATTATATATATATTATATATTATAATATTCATAGCAGCCCACGTTTTGTCTAAGAAATGAACTGGAATCAGGACCTCCGCGATCGCGGAGCTGCAAAGGGTAAAACCTCCACGATCACGGAGCAGTCAGTCTCAAGAATTGCCTATAAAAGCCAACGAATTCAGACGATGAAATACACACCTTTTTCCAATTTCTCAATCTCTATATGTAATATATTTATATTATAATTATAATTTTAATTTAAGATTAAAAATAAATTATGGTTTAGTTGGGTTATTGTAAGAAATGTTTTACGGATTTTAAAGTCGGAACTCTGTCCGTGTAACGCTACGCGATAAATAATCACTGTAAGCTATGTTCTTCCTTTTTCAATTAATGTATCGTAATTAAGTTATTATTATGCTTATTTGAGCCGAAGTAATCGTGATGTTAGACTAAATATTAAAGACGGGGTTATTGGATTTTGTACTATAATTTGGGTTTGGACAAAAGACCGACACTTGTGGATATTGGACTATGAACTATTAATAGATGGGGGGTATTGTCTAATCGAATGATAACTCGTTGGAATCTATAAAACCTATCTTCAAATTAGTTAATCTAATAATTATTAAATGATTATGAATGTCCTATTTAGTGACGTTTATACGACATCTTTAACAATCATTTAATTAATTATTCGAGTTGGATAATTGATTATTCAAACTGATCAAGTGGGTAAATTAATGTTCATATATCATTAAAACAGGGGTGGATTACATACAAGGGTAATTGGTGTAATTGTTAACAAAGTATTAAAACCTTGGATTACACGCAGTCGATAACCTAGTGTAATTATTAACAAAGTATTAAAACTTTATTACAGTCTGAATCCCTAATTAGTTGGAATATTTGACTTCGGGAATAAGGTTAATTTGACGAGCATTTTATAATTATGATCGATGGACTATTATAGACAAAAACCAGATAGGTATCAAATAATCCAGGACAAAGGACAATTAACCCAGAGTAATAAATTAAAATTAAAACGTCAAACATCATGATAACGGAAGTTTAAATAAGCATAATTGTGTTGTTTTATATATCATCGTACTTTTATTTTCTGTCATTTTATTTATTGTCATTTTATTTCTTATCGCAATTTTAATTATCGCAACTTTAAATATTGTTATTTATTTTACGCATTTTAATTATCATCATTTATCTTTACGCTTTATTTAAAATCGACAAATCGGTCATTAAACGGTAAAACCCCCTTTTATAATAATAATACTACTTATATATATATATATATATATATATATATATATATATATATATATATATATATAATAAAAATATAGTGTTAAACTCAGCCAGCTCCCTGTGGAACGAACCGGACTTACTAAAAACTACACTACTCTACGATTAGGTACACTGCCTATAAGTGTTGTAGCAAGGTTTAGGTATATCCCATTCAATAAATAAATAAATAACTTGTGTAAAATTGTATCGTATTTCGTCGTATTTCGTAGTAAAAATAATAGTATTTCGTATACACCTCCGCTCGCGTATCAAGTTTTTGGCACCGCTGCCGGGGACCCTAACGCCGAAGCAAAACGCTATAAAAAAATATATTTAAGTTGTAATCTATTTGTGTAAAAATATAATAAGTTTTAAACATAAAAATATAAAAATATAAAAAAAAAAGAGAAATATATATCTATATTTTTAAGTGTTAAATTAAAAAAGTTTTTATTTTTTTTTTAGTTACAAAAACTAATAAGTAATTTTTGTTAAAATATAAGTTATACTTAAATTATATTTTCTAAAAATTAAAATCAAAAAATTAAAAACAGAAAAAAATAATAAACTGAATCTGCAAACACGATTTTTGAACCTACAATCATCTGAGACTACATACCTCCGCAGTCGCGGAGCCACTTGGGTAGAAAAAAACCGCAGTCGCGGAGCTCTCTGGCATGTCAAACATTGGACTGCATTAATTACGGATTTAGGGTTAAATTTAATTATTATTATTATTATTAATTAATTAGATTAGGGTTTTAATTTAATATAATTAGTTTAAGTGTGGTTTTAATTAATTATAAGTTTTAATTAGTTTTATTAATATATAAATTAATACTTTTATAAAATAATAATATAAAAATAAGTAATTTTATCAATTTTTATATCTTTTTATAAATTGTATATTTTTAATCATTTAATTCATAAATTGTATATTTTTCGTTCGTAACTAGTTTTAAACTTAGTTTTTGCCATAGTATTTTATATTTCTAGATTTTTAGGCTTTGCCGTAAAATCCCTTAAGTGCTTTTTCTTTAGATTAAGATCTATACGCTTTAGAATTTTACGACGTCGCTTATCGCTTTAATTTTAAATAGATTTTAGTGCCTTTTTAAGTTATTGCCGTTTTGGATATAGACTTCTTTTAAGCTTTAATACCTTTAGACGCAAGCTTTAATATTTAGTTTTTAGGCTTTTAAGTTTTGACGCTTTACTTTCTTATTTTTATTTTTCGAGTGTTTGTTTTTCAACGTTTGTTTTTCGACCTCTTGTTTTTCGACGCGCTTTTTCTTTCTCATTTCTACGCTCTAGTTTTTAGGACATAGAATTTTTTTATCTTCTTTAAATCTCAACGAAAAATTATTTTAAGCGGTTAAATTAATAGACATCAAAATTTTCTGGTTCGTAGTAATAGTTGGATTTGTTAGTGGCGATTTATGTGCTTCCGATTTAAAGTGTCCTGGCTACCTGCTGCATCTATTGGCTATTCGAAACGTGGGCAAAATTAGAAAAGTCTATTAATTTGATAACTTATATAATTTTTATCTTTATAACTAATAGGATATTCAGTGAATGCACCGAGCGAAACGTTCACCACCTTTCATACGTTCACTACCTGTAACTCGATCAAGACATCTAGCCAATATTATCGCCGTTGATTTTTCTTTAGAATCATCATCTAGTCGAACAAGTACTCCAATTCAAATTTCTGATAATCAATTTTTTGAAGCCGACTTCACAATTGAGAACCCGGAGGATATTCAAGGACAATTCCAAGATCCTGAAACACTAATCATTCCTCCTGGACCACAAACCATTAAATCAGAATCCTCTAGTGATTCGGATTTAACAATTTCAAATATGGAAATAACGGAACCTCTAAGTATGGAAGATCGAATGAGAGCTACACGCACTGGCCAAGGACATGCCATTACACGACCAGACATTAATGCGCCAGATTATGAAATCAAAGGAAAAATCCTACACATGGTAACTAATCAGTGCCAATATAGTGGTACGCTAAAAGAAAATCCAAACGAACATCTTCGAACCTTTAATAGGATCTGTACTCTATTTAAAATTAGAGAAGTTGAGGATGAACAGATCTATCTCATGTTGTTTCCCTGGACTTTAAAGGGAGAAGCCAAAGATTGGTTAGAATCGTTACCCGAAGGAGCGATTTACACATGGGATGTCTTAGTTGAAAAATTTCTTAAAAGATTCTTTCCGACATCTAAAGCTGTGAGACTTCAAGGAAAAATTGTTACGTTCGTGCAAAAGCCAAATGAAACATTATATGATGCGTGGACAAGATTCAAAAAGTTGTTGAGAGGATGTCCTCAGCACGGTTTAGACACTTATCAAATAGTACTAATATTCTACCAAGGTGTCGACGTTGCTACACGAAAAGACATCGACACAGCAGCTGGTGGTTCCCTTATGAAGAAAACAGCAACCGAAGCTCACAAAATCATTGATAACACAGCCTCCCACTCGCATGAGTGGCACCAAGAAAAAGATATATTTCGTTCATCTAAAGCGGCTAGAGCCATTCTAGCCATGACTTTGATTCCGTTTCCGCAAAAATAGATGCTTTCGAGAGACGAATGGAAAAGATGACTAAAGATAATCTCGCAATACGAATCATTTGTGAGCAATGCGGTGGACCACACTTAACGAAAGATTGTAATGTTGAACAAACGATGGAACAACGTGAGAATGTTTCCTACATGAACCAAAGGCCGGGAAATAATTATCAAAATAATTATCAACCGCCAAGGCCAAACTTTAATCGAAATTAAAACATTCTTTACAATCCAAATGGACCCAACAATAACTCATATAACCAACAAGGTCCGAATAACCAACCAACTCAAAACAACACTTTCAATCAATAAAGACCAGGTTTGTATAAACCATCACAACAAATCGAAGAGAAAAAGCCAAATCTGGAAGAAATGATGGCAAAGCTAATGGAATCTCAAACACAATTTATTACATCTCAAACCCAAACGAATGAGAGGTTTGATCAGTCATTAAGAACTCAACAAGCTTCCATTTTGAATCTAGAAAAACACGTAGGTACTCTTGCTAGCTTAATGAGTGAGAGGGAACAAGGAAAGCTACCGAGTAATACTGAAGTAAATTCTCGAAATGAGAATATTAATATGGTATCAACGAATTCTGAAAAACCAGCACCAGAAGATGGGAAGGTTTTAGATGTGAGTAACAAAGAAGTTACAACACCACCACCACCCGAGTATGTAAAGCCAGTGGTGGCACCATACAGGCCACCCATCCCATTTCCAAGAAAAGGAGTTGAGTATAAGCAAGTAATAGGTAATAAAGTTTATGATACCTCTGGAAAGAAGAAGAAGAATAAGAAAGTGCAAGAAACAAAAACCGTAAAAATAAACCCGGAGAAGACAGTTCCACCAAAACTTCCACCAAGGTTGGGTGATCTGGGTGAATTTATTGTTCCTTGTTTACTTAGTGATTGTGTCATGTATGATGCACTAGCAGATTTAGGTGCAAGTGTGAGTGTTATGTCTCATTCATTATATAAGAGATTAGAAGTAGGTGAGTTAAGTCCAATGGAAATGAGTGTTCGACTCTTTGATCAAACCATTAAGCACCCAGTTGGAATTGCTGACAACCTACCCATTCAAGTAGGTAATTTAACCTTTCTAGTCGAATTTATTATCATTGACATAGAAGAGGACTCAAACATTCCTCTAATTTTAGGTCGACCATTCTTAGCGTCCACCGGGGCGTTATTTGATGTAAGAGAGGGTAGAATGACACTTAGTGATGGTGAAAAATTGGTCACCTTTGTGAGTCGAAAGGCTAAATCTCCACCAACCAAAATCGTTGAACCAATAAAAACGATGGATAAGAAGCATATTGTTTTACCAACTCCAACGGTAATGCTTAACAATGATAAAACGCCTAAGTGTGGGGAAAATGAAGTAACACCTAATGATGACCTGATAACAAAGAACACCGTTGTTGATACGAAATTAAATGACCCCGTTATTAACAGTTCAATGAAGAAACTTATTAAACGGATTCGCGATGCTAGAACCAAGGGGAAATTTGTAGTGACCCGAACTTTTCCATGTTTATATATATTAATTGAGATTGATATTTACATGACTAAATGTTTCCAACGTGTTAAGACTTGATTAAATGAAATAAGTTTCATATAGACAATTGATCACCCATGTTGACCGGCGATTCACGAACGTTACAAAATTGTAAAAACTACATGTTGTGGTATATATAGACATATATATATATATGGTTTACATAAGATTATGATGAGTAAGTATCTCACTAAGTATATTAACAATGTGTGATATACATAAGAAATGAGATAACTAAGTTAAGAAACTCGAAATGATATATATAACGATTATCGTTATGATAACGTCTACTAAATACATATGTATCATATTAAGATATTGATACAATATATTTAACATGATAAAATGATATTTAAATATATCATTAAGTGTGTTAACAATGAACTACATATGTAAAAACAAGACTACTAACTCAAGAATTACGAAACGAGACTTATATGTAACGATTATCGTTGTAACGATATTTTAATGTATATATCATATTAAGAGATATTAATACATCATAATATCATGATAATATAATAATTTAACATCTCATTTGATATAATAAACATTGGGTTAACAACATTAATTGAGATCGTTAACTTAAAGGTTTCAAAACAACACTTACATGTAACGACTAACGATGACTTAACGACTCCATTAGAATGTATATACATGTTGTGTTTTGATATGTATTCTTACACTTTTTAAAGACTTTAATACACATATCAAAGTACTTCTACTTAACAAAAATGCTTATAATTACATCCTCGTTCAGTTTCATCAACAATTCTACTCGTATGCACCCGTATTCGTACTCGTACAATACAGATCTTTTAGATGTATGTACTATTGGTATATACACTCCAATGATCAGCTCTTAGTAGCCCATGTAGGTCACCTAACACATGTGGGAACCATCACTTGGCAACTAGCATGAAATATCTCATAAAATTACAAAAATATTAGTAATCATTCATGACTTATTTACATGAAAACAAAATTACATATCCTTTATATCTAATCCATATACCAACGATCAAAAACACCTACAAACACTTTTATTCTTCAATTTTCTTCATCTAATTGATCTCTCTCAAGTTCCATCTTCAAGTTCTAAGTTTTCTTCATATAATTCCATAAGTATAGTTTCATAAAAATCAAGAATACTTCCAAGTTTGCAAGTCTACTTCCAAGCTTTCTAATCCATTCCAAGTAATCATCTAAGATCAAGGAACCTTTGTTATTTATAGTAGGTTATCTTTCTAATTCAAGGTAATATTCATATTCAAACTTTGATTCAATTTCTACAACTATAACAATCTTATTTCAAGTGAAAATCTTACTTGAACTGTTTTCGTGTCATGATTCTGTTTCAAGAACATTCAAGCCATCCAAGGATCCTTTGAAGCTAGATCCATTTTTCTCATTTCTAGTAGTTTTATCCAGAAAACTTGAGGTAGTAATGATGTTCATAATATCATTCAATTCATACATATAAAGCTATCTTATTCGAAGGTTTAAACTTGTAATCACTAGAACATAGTTTAGTTAATTCTAAACTTGTTCGCAAACAAAAGTTAATCTTTCTAACTTGACTTTTAAAATCAACTAAACACATTTTCTATATCTATATGATATGCTAACTTAATGATTTAAAACCTGGAAACACGATGAACACCATAAAATCGGATATACGCCGTTGTAGTGAAACCGGGGGCTGTTTTGGTTTGGATAATTAAAAACTATGATAAACTTTGATTTAAAAGTTGTTCTTCTGGGAAAATGATTTTTCATATGAACATGAAACTATATCCAAAAAACTTGGTTAAACTCAAAGTGAAAGTATGTTTTTCAAAATGGTCATCAAGATGTCGTTCTTTCGACGGAAATGACTACCTCTTTAGTAATTGACATGTAACATAAATTTCTGACTATAAACCTATACTTTTTTTGTTTGGATCCTTAAATTAGAGTTCAATATGAAACCATAGCAATTTGATTCACTCAAAACGGATTTAAAATGAAGAAGTTATGGGTAAAACAAGATTGGATATTTTTGATCTTTTTAGCTACGGGAAATGTTTAACAAATCTATACAAATCACATCCTAGCTAACTTATATTGTATTATACATGTATTCTAATATATTATGTAATCTTAGGATACCATAGACACGTATACAAATGTTTTGACATATCATATCGACCCATGTATATATATTATTTGGAACAACCATAGACACTCTATATGCAGTAATGTTGGAGTTAGCTATACAGGGTTGAGGCTGATTCCAAAAATATATATACTTTGAGTTGTGATCTAGCCTGATACGTGTATACACTGGGTCGTGGATTGATTCAAGATAATATATATCGATTTATTTCTGTACATCAAACTGTGGACAACTAGTTGTAGGTTACTAACGAGGACAGCTGACTTAATACACTCAAATCTTTAAAACATAATAAAAATGGTTGTAATTATATTTTGATCATACTTTGATATATATGTACATATTTGTATAGATTCGTGAATCGATCCGTGGCCAAGTCTTATTTCCGAGGAAGGAAATATCTGTGAAAGTGAGTTATAGTCCCACTTTTAAAATCTAATATTTTTGGAATGAGAATACATGCAGGTTTTATAAATGATTTACAAAATAGACACAAGTACGTGAAACTACATTCTATGGTTGAATTATCAAAATCGAATATGCCCCTTTTTATTAAGTCTCGTAATCTAAGAATTAGGGAACAGACACCTTAATTGACGCGAATCCTAAAGATAGATCTATTGGGCCTAACAAACCCCATCCAAAGTACCGGATGCTTTAGTACTTCGAAATTTATATCATATCCGAAGGGTGTCCCGGAATGATGGGGATATTCTTATATATGCATCTTGTTAATGTCGGTTACCAGGTGTTCACCATATGAATGATTTTTATCCCTATGTATGGGATGTGTATTGAAATATGAAATCTTGTGGTCTATTGTTACGATTTGATATATATAGGTTAAACCTATAACTCACCAACATTTTTGTTGACGTTTAAAGCATGTTTATTCTCAGGTGAATACTAAGAGCTTCCACTGTTGCATACTAAAATAAGGACAAGATTTGGAGTCCATGTTTGTATGATATTGTGTAAAAACTGCATTCAAGAAACATATGTCGATGTAATATATTTCTATTGTAAACCATTATGTAATGGTCGTGTGTAAACAGTATATTTTAGATTATCATTATTTGATAATCTACGTAATGTTTTTTAAAATCTTTGTTCATAAAATAAAGGTTATGGTTGTTTTAAAAATGAATGCAGTCTTTAAAAACGTCTCATATAGAGGTCAAAACCTCGCAACGAAATTAATTAATATGGAACGTTTATAATCAATATGAACGGGACATTTCAGTTGGTATCCGAGCGTTGGTCTTAGAGAACCAGAAAATTTGTATTAGTGTGTCTTATCGAGTTTGTTAGGATGCATTAGTGAGTCTGGACTTCGACCATGTTTTCTTTAAAAATGATTGCTTAACATTTTTGTTGGAAACTATATATTATTAACATGTAAATATTACGTGATATATTAATCTCTTAACATGTTTGATATTGTGTGATAGATGTTTACCTCTAGCACAAATTCCATTGACTCACCTAATAATAACGAAGAGTCGAATATATATTGGTAAGATTCACAAGTTCCCGAATAACCGGAAGAAGAGGAAACGGAACCGGAAAAAGAGGAACCGGAAGAAGAGGAACCGGAAGAAGAAGAGGTTCCGGAGGGGGAATAGTAGGAACCACAGAAAACCGGTCAAATAAAAGAAAATCCTCAACCAATGGACCAAAGTTAATAATGGTCAATGGTGTTTCCGCTAAGGAAGCAAAATATTGGGAAAATTACCAATTTTTTGATGAATCGGATCCTGATGAGGATTCCGATGATGTTATAGAAATTACCCCGACCCAATTTAATGAGGCAAAAGAAAATAATAAGGGAAAAGGCATCAAAATAGAGAAATCTGATTCCGACCCCGATGAACTTTATATGTACCATCAACACCCGTATTTTCAATATCGTAACAATAACTCGGGAACCTCTAAACCACCAGGTTTTTCTAAACCAATGTGGAAAACGATGACTCGTATTAGAGGAACATCATATATCCCTAGAATATTATAAAAAAGAACCAAGTCCGAAGAAGAAGAAACCAGTGATTCAGATTAAAGGGGTGTGAGCATGTTGTGTAATAAATGTATTGTAGTGTGCTTGTACTTTTATGTTCTATGTAAAAATTGCTTGTATTGTTTGTTATTACGAATCTAATCCTTGTCTATTTTACAGTATAAAAACAAAATGGATGTTAAGGGTAGACAACCGAATATTTTAGAAGACCTACCAGAGGATATGATTGAGGAAATCTTGTCTAGAGTCGGTCAGAATTCATCAGCACATTTAGTTATGGCGAAATTAACTTGTCAAACATTTAAAAGACTTTTCAGAAATGCCTTAGTTTATAAAAGGCTTTCCTTTGATAGGTGGGGTATATCACATTGGGGAGACTTTAAGTTACGCCGTGTTTTCTTTAAAGCGTTAAATGCGGGGAACCCAAATGCAATTTTACGCTACGGGTTAAGAATCTATTTTGACTCAACATATCCCAACATAGGATTTCGTGAATTAGAAAGAGCTTCTAACATGCAACATAATGAAGCATGTTATGCTAACGGGTTAGTGATGTTCGCTTCTTACCAAAGTGAGAAAAAGAACATCGGATTGCAGCTTTTAAATAAAACTTTCCCACAAGTGACGGATTCAGTAGTTGGGGTGAGAAACAAGGTTTTTAGATTATTACGGGGCTGTTGGACATTACGAAACCCTCGTCCTTTTGACGACATTACAACATGCTGCCTAGCTAATGGTCATAACGGTTATTTTTCACAAGACCAAGGATGGGAAGTCGTCTTAGTAAAACCAGAATGCTTGACTTGTTTCTGGACTTATGACTTACGTGTCTTTATTTCCTTTGCTGAACAACTTGCGTATTAACTAGATTTATCTTCAAAACTGTGCTGTATCATGGTGTACTATATTTCATGTTATATGTAATATAGCGAAGTTGTAAGTTTGAAGAATATTTGTATGTGATATATTATTATAATCAGTTTTTCATATGGAATTGTAGTAGTTGAATTGTATATTAGCTACTAAGTATGAACTTAACGGGTAGGTAGTACCAGAATTTAAAATTATAAAACGCTAATATGAAGAAAAAGCTTTTATAAATGAGTTCATATTATGCTACGAGATACTATTGACTACTCTTAATATTCTGTATGATTAAATTGTTTCATTTGACTATTTTGAAGGAAATGGCACCGACTACTGGACACACCTTGAATATGAGCGAAGAGGAATTTCGTGCCTTTCTTGCTTCAAACATAGCCGCAGTACAGGCCGCACTACATACCAACAATAACTCTGAATCTAGCAATACAGCTAACGGCGCAAGAAATCGTGTAGGATGCTCCTATAAGGAATTCACTGCCTGCAAACCTTCGGAATTTGATGGGACCGAAGGACCAATCGGATTGAAACGGTGGACCGAGAAAGTTGAATCGGTGTTTGCCATAAGTAAGTGTGCTGAAGGAGACAAAGTGAAGAACGCTACGCATACCTTCACAGGTATTGCGTTAACATGGTGGAATACCTATCTAGAGCAAGTGGGATAAGATGTTGCTTACGCGCTACTGTGGTCAGCATTCAAGCACTTGATGAACGAAAAGTACCGTCCCAGAACCGAGGTCAATAAGCTCAAGTCAGAACTTAGAGGGTTACGAACACAGGGATTTGATATTACTTCGTACGAAGATGATTCACAGAATTGTGCCTATTATACGAGAGCGTTCGAAGATGAGGAAGAGAAGATCGACGCGTTTGTGAAAGGGTTACTGATAATGCTAAAAACGAACATATATTTCATAGCATTATTCCTCAAGAAAGACAAGATTTTAGTTGGTATTGTTCGATTTACAAGCAATATTCGTTTAAATATTAAAAAGTGAAGACAAAAGGCAGAATCGACAAATTGAAGACAAAAAGGTCCAAAGAGCTAAAAAGTACAAGATACAACTAAAAAGGTTCCAATTATTGATAAGAAACGTCTCGAAATTACAAGAGTACAAGATTCAAAACGCAAAGTACAAAATATAAAATTGTACGCAAGGACGTCCGAAAATCCGGAACCGGGACCTGAGCCAAGAAGAAACGCCCGACGCAACGGACCAAAAATATCTAGTCTACTATGTACAAGAATATAATATAATATATATATAATTATATATAATTATATATTATATATATTATTATTATTATATTACGTCGGCAAGAAGAAAACAAAGCAATTTGGCTGGATCCAGGGCGGCCATGCGACTCGCATGGCCAGAAGCACAAATCCATGCGAGTCGCATGGAGTGAAATTGCTGGTCAGGTCCTATATAAAGCCAGTTTTCTGCCGAGTTTTAATCATCTTTTTTCTTCCTCTTCATACGTAAAATTTATATTTATATTTATAATTTATATTTTAATTTTAATTTTAATTCTAATAATAAGGGTATGTTAGCGAATGTTGTAAGGGTGTAAGTCGAAATTCTGTCCGTGTAACGCTACGCTATTTTTAATCATTGTAAGTTATGTTCAACCTTTTTATATTAATGTCTCGTAGCTAAGTTATTATTATGCTTATTTAAAACGAAGTAATCATGATGTTGGGCTAATTACTAAAATTGGGTAATTGGGCTTTGTACCATAATTGGGGTTTGGATAAAAGAACGACACTTGTGGAAATTAGACTATGGGCTATTAATGGGCTTTATATTTGTTTAACTAAATGAAAGTTTGTTAATGTTAATATAAAGATTTACAATTGGGCGTCCCTATAAATTACCATATACACTCAATCGGACACGATAGGCGGGGTATTTATATGTACGAATAATCGTTCATTTAACCGGACACGGGAATGGATTAATAGCCACTAGAATAATTAAAACAGGGGTGAAATTACATTTAAGGGTAATTGGTGTAATTGTTAACAAAGTAGTAAAACCTTGGTTTACACGCAGTCGATAACCTGGTGTATTCATTAAACAAAGTATTAAAACCTTGTTACAATTCGAATCCCCAATTAGTTGGAATATTTAACTTCGGGTATAATAATAATTTGACAAGGACACTTGCAATTTATATTTATGACTGATGGACTGTTATGGACAAAAACCAGACGGACATATTGAATAATCCAGGACAAAGGACAATTAACCCATGGGCATAAAACTAAAATCAACACGTCAAACATCATGATTACGGAAGTTTAAATAAGCATAATTCTTTTATTTCATATTTAATTTCCTTTATTTTATATTTAATTGCACTTCTAATTATCGCACTTTTATTTATTGTTTTTATTTTATCGCATTTTTATTATTCGCAATTTCATTATCGTTATTTACTTTACGCTTTAATTTAAGTCTTGTATTTATTTTATATTTTACATTAGGTTTTAACTGCGACTAAAATCTTAAAATCGACAAACCGGTCATTAAACGGTAAAAACCCCCCTTTATAATAATAATATTACTTATATATATATTTGTATTTTTATAAAAGTAAACTAATATAGCGTTGAGCTTTGTTTAAAGATTTCCCTGTGGAACGAACCGGACTTACTAAAAACTACACTACTGTACGATTAGGTACACTGCCTATAAGTGTTGTAGCAAGGTTTAAGTATATCCATTCTATAAATAAATAAATATCTTGTGTAAAATTGTATCGTATTTAATAGTTTTTCCTAGTAAAATAATAACTATTTTATATACACCTCGCTTCACATCAAGTTATTTTTGGCGCCGCTGCCGGGGACATTCGCCGAAGCGAAACGCCATATTTTTAATTTTTAAGTTATAATTAGTTTTTGTAAAATTTATATTTTTGTTTAAAAAAAAAAAAAATAAAAAAAAAAAAAAAGCTTTTAAAATCGAAAAAAAAGAGTATTTTAAATATATTTTTAAGTTTTTCTTTTATTTTTACAAAATTATAAAGTATTTTAAGTACATTTTTAGTTTTTAAAATTAAGTTTTATTTTAATTATATATATATATTTTATTTAAATTTAAAACAGAAAAAAAAAAAAGAAAATAAAATATTAAATATTACGTGACCTGTCATTTGAACCAGTCCAATTGAACCAGTTCAGGGTATCCATGCGACTCGCATGACCCACCCTCTTAAATCATGCGACTCGCATGAGGGGTCTGACAGGGCCACAACCAAACCCTAATCACGCATTTATTACGGATAATATATTATTATTATTATTAAACCCTAATCTTTTTATTATTATTATAATTAAGTTTTTACTTTATTTTATTTATATTACTTTTAAACTAGTTTTATATATTATAAACTTAATACTTTTATTATAAAATATAAAAATAATATTTTTATAAAAATTATACTTTTACAACTTTTTGTATATTTTTATATTTTGTCCCTTTTTAATCGTTGTAGCGTAATATTTGTATTTTTTAGCTCATATTTAATTTTAAACTTAGTTTTTGCTATAGTCATTTTTACTCCTAGATTTTTAGGCTTTGCCGTAAAACCCCTTAAGTGCTTTTTTTTTAGACTAAGATTTAGGTGCTTTAGAATTTTGCGACGCCTTTTTAAGTTTTAGTTTCTTTTTAAGTTATTTCCATTTGGGATTTAGTTTTTCCTGTAAGCTTTAATATTTTTAGACCTTTTACTATGTATCAATTATCATTCCAATTAGTAATCTCAATTTGCGATTATAATTTTAAGTTAGTTGTAGTAATAAGGTTAAATTAGTTAAGTATTTTTAAGTTTTTATAAGTTTCTTTTATTTTTCCGTCACCTTTTATTTTTCAATCATTTTTCTTTTTCGACCTTTTTCGACGAACTCTTTTTCTCTCTTATTTCTCGCTATTCTAGTTTTAGGACTTAGAATTTTTTTTTTTTCTACTTCTTATCTAAATTTCTTAAAATTACGAAAATTTATTTTAAGTGGTTAAATTAATAGACATCAAAATTTTCTGGTTCGTAGTAATAGTTGGATTTGTACGTGGACCGGGTTATTGGAGCCAAACAGTCCTCAATTATATTGAGATCAAACGAATCCTGCCCCTCTGCTGCATCTTTTGGCTATTCGAAACGTGGGCAAAATCAGAAAAGTCTATTGATTGGATAACTTATTATAATTTTTCTTTCCTTTTAAAAACTAATAGGATATTCAGTGAATGCACCGAGCAAGACGTTCATCACCTTTTGTACGTTCACCACCTGTAACTCGATCAAGACATCGTTTAACAAATATAACCGCCGTTGATTTTTCTTTAGAATCGTCATCCAGTCGACCAAGTACTTCAGTTCAAATTTCCGATAATCCATTTTTTGAACCCAACCTCACAATTGAGAATCAAGAGAATATTCAGGAACGGTTCGTAGATCCTGAACCACTAAACTTTCCTCCGGAACCACCAATCATTCAAACAGAGATTGTTGAGGATCGAACCATTAAATCAGAATCATCTAGTGATACCGATTCAACAAATTCAATTATGGAGAATCTGGAACCTTTAAGTATGGAAGACCGAATGAGAGCTAAACGCGCTGGCCAAGGTCACGCAATTACTCATCCAGACATTAATGCGCCAGATTATGAAATCAAAGGACAAATTCTACACATGGTGACTAATCAATGCCAATTTAGTGGTGCGCCGAAGGAAGATCCAAATGAACATCTACGTACCTTTAATAGGATCTGCACACTATTTAAAATCCGAGATAAAAAGGGAGCAGAAAATCTCGCCGCTGATCATCTTTCTCGTCTTGAAAATCCCGAATTAGAAGTTTTGAATGAATCGGCCATACAAGACAACTTTCCTGATGAATATCTATTGAAGATAGATTATAAAGAAATCCCATGGTTTGCAGACTATGCAAACTACTTAGTTTGTGGATTCCTTGAAAAGGGATTATCGTACCAAAGACGAAAGAAATTCTTCAGTGATATAAAACACTATTTCTGGGAAGATCCACATCTGTTTAAAAGTTGTCCCGATGGAATAATACGCCGATGTGTATTTGGAGATGAAGCTAGTAAAATTTTAAACCATTGTCACACAGGACCAACAGGAGGGCATTATGGGCCTCAACTAACAGCAAGAAAAGTTTATGAAGCTGGATTCTATTGGCCTACAATTTACAAAGACGCACACCTTCTTTGCAAATCCTGTGATGCATGTCAAAGGACCGGAAAAATAAGTCAACGTGATGAAATGCCACAAAATGTCATCCAAGTATGTGAAGTATTTGACATTTGGGGTATTGACTTTATGGGTCCATTTCCAAAATCTCATAATAATCTATATATACTCGTAGCCATTGATTATGTATCTAAATGGGCGGAAGCACAAGCTCTCCCAACTAACGATGCACGAGTTGTAGTCAACTTTTTAAAACGTCTTTTTGCAAGGTTTGGAACACCGAAAGCTTTAATAAGTGATCGGGGTACTCATTTCTGTAATAATCAACTTGAGAAAGTTCTTAAAAGATATGGAGTAACTCATAAAATCTCCACCGCATATCATCCACAAACAAGTGGACAAGTTGAAAATACCAACCGAGCTTTAAAACGTATTCTAGAGAAAACCGTAGGATCAAATCCGAAGGAATGGTCCATTAAATTGGAAGATGCACTCTGGGCTTTTAGAACAGCCTACAAAACTCCAATTGGAACCACACCTTTTAGACTTGTTTATGGAAAAGCATGTCATCTTCCAGTAGAAATTGAACACAAAGCATTTTGGGCTTTGAAGACATGTAATCTTGATTTACATGAAGCCGGACGTCTACGATTAAGTCAACTAAACGAATTAGAAGAATTAAGACATGAAGCATACGAAAATTCGTTAATCTATAAAGAAAGAACGAAGAAATGGCATGATAAAAGAATCAGAAGTTCAAAAGAATTTAAAGAAGGAGACAGAGTTCTTCTTTTCAATTCACGATTCAAGCTATTTCCTGGAAAATTGAAATCAAGATGGTCTGGACCATTCATAGTCAAAAGAGTTTTCCCATACGGAACGATAGAATTAATAAATTCAAATGGGATTGAATTTAAAGTTAATGGTCACAGAGTTAAACATTACATACATGGTCCGATGGAAGTCGACAACGAAGTTAATCACAATTTCGACACCACAGCTAACTAAGTGTGGGGAGAATCAAGTCTTTAAAGGATAATATGTATTTCTGTTAGAGTTAGATTGTCTGTTTTCGTGTAGTTCTCGAAAATGGAACACGTATGGTCTTTCCCTAGCAGACCCTAAAGAACTAGTCTTCTCCCCCCATTCTGAATTTTTATTTTTTTAGGTTTTTACGAAATGAAGACTGCCTGTGAACTAAACCATGGTCTAATGCTACACGCTTTGATCACTAAAAGAAATAATGACATACTACCGAGTGAATTAGTATCAGTAATCAGAGAAAGAATGGACGGAGTTAGAAAAGAATCCAGATGCGAAGATAATAAGTTACAATTTGGTAAAGGAAAATCAAAATCCGCAGCGAAAAGAAGAGCACGACACCTAGAACGATGTCACAAATGCGGAAAATGGTCACATGGAGGTAAATGTTCAAATAATCAAACCTATTCAAATACCGAATTTGTTACTTTATGCAGAGACGGACCGTTCATATGTTTAGAAGAAAAGACAATGAATGCTCGAGGTTACGCCTATGCAGCCATGGAAAACCAATTAAACCGACTATCTTATGAATATAATAGATCATATAACTAAGAAATCTATTTCACAGGTATGTCTGTACAGTTTTTATTTTTATTTATTTTTAACCTTTTGATAATAAACGCTAATTTGTTCGCTAAAAAGTATTAAATTGGTATTAAATAAAATTAGGTTTGGCGACCGAAATTATTGATATCATTCAAAAATTTATTACATCACTGCGAAATTTAACGTTTATTCTTAAGGTATAAATATCTTTAATCAATCAACCCAAAATATTTCAAAAATTCGTCATGAGTTAAATTAGGTCTTGGAACCGAAATTACTTTACCGAAAAGAGGGGCGCATATTTTTGATAATATTTGATTGATTAAAGTGGGATAAAAAGCCAAAAAGATTTTTTAATTTTATTTTTACCATGTTTTTAAAATTAATATTTAAATCTTAAATTAATATTGTAAACTTTGTAAAAACAATATATTTAAAATTGTAAATATTTGAAAAATTAATATAAGTTTGATATGAATTTATAATATGAATTTATAAATTAAGTCTGGTGTGAATTTTTAAAATATGAATTTTTAATTTTATGCATTTCAAATTTTAAGTTTGGTGTGATTTTTTTTATATATTAATTTTGAATTTTATAATTGTGTGAATTTAAAAACAAAAATTTACTCTATCTCATTAAGTTAAAAATATGATTTTTAAAATTCGTCGTAAGTTGAAGACTAGGTCTTTGAACCGAAATTGCTTTACCCGAAGGAGGGACGAGAACTTTTATTATCATTATTTTTAATCTTATTGATTTAAAGTATGCCAAAAACATTAAAAAAATCCAAAAATCTAAGCTTTTAAAACAATCGCTTGAAAATGACAAAATTTTAAAATTTTGTCGAGGGACGGACTAGGGCATCTTCCCGAAACGACCTCGTCTTAAAAAGAAACAAAATTTTTAAAATTTTTATGTTTTAAAAGTATAAGGTTATTAAAAAAAAAATAAAAATAAAAAATAAAAAAAAAATAAAAAACCTGGAAAATACCCCCATGCGACTCGCATGGGGGAAAGGCTTATACCATGCGAGTCGCATGGCAGCCAAAAACTGGCCAGGATCAAAATTCCAGCCGAGCTGCTCTTTCTCACAATAAACACACATACACAAACACGAAAACCTCCCAAACTCTCTCAATTTTTCACCAATTTTCACCAAATTTCTTGCAAAAATTTCACAATAATCATGCCTAGATTCAGTAGTCTCAACCCCTTCAGGAGAAAGGTAAAGATTTCACCCCTAATCTCTTTAAATTCGAATTTTTGTGTTCTTGAGCTAGAAATTTTATATTTTGATTTTGTTAAATTTAGGTGTAATTAGAGCTAAATTGTTGTTATATTATGCATGTATATCCTAGATAGAAGCTATTTAACATGAATTGAAGCTAAAAACTTCAAATTTTTAAGAATCTAGGGTTTGTGTTCTTGAGCAATTTGGGGCTTTTTGATATAAACAGGTTATGGCCGATTTTTGTCATGAATTGTTGCTAAATTAAGTAGTGTAACATGTTTAGGTAGTTAATTGATCCAAACTTTGAGCCTAAACATGTTTTTGAGAATTAAAGTGGACTTTTTAAGTCTAAAAATTCATGAACTTGGATAATTTGATATAAAGGCCATTTGAAACTTGTTTCATTGCTAGTAGTGATTATTTTGGCATGTTATTTAAGATAAATGCTTATGAACTTGATGTACATTTTTCGTATATGCTTATTTGACAAAGTGTAGACTTGACAAAAATATGAAAATGAGCACTAGTTTGATTTGAATGCCATGTAACAAGTGTTTAATTGCTATAATGATTATTGTTGACATGTTTAAGAGTTTAAATGTGATAAAACATTGTATACATTTTCGTATGTAAAAATGTAGAATTGTTATTGTTAAGAAAATTTGTATAAAATGTGTTATGAATTGAACATGTCATCATAATTGTTTCAAGTTATTATTTTGCTAACACTAATGCATATTTGGATGCACAATTTTTGTGTTTAATGTGTTTTACAGAGAGCCGATACTGGAGGTTCAGGAGCATCATCGTCCAGGCAACCAGAGCCCGAACCGGAAATGTTTCATGAACAAGAACAACATATGCAACAAGAAGAAGAAGAACAGGAGGAGCAACATATTCCATATCACGATCAAGATCAATTATTCGTGAATCAGTTTCGTCAATTCGCTCCACATCAAAGGATTCTGAGCTTAGACATTAATGAAGATCAGTTACACCCAAATCTGAGATTTGATCGATGCTGGATAGAGTATCCATATTATCAAAAGAACATGCACATTCTCTACTTTAAGGTTGTTGAAATGCCAAGGGCAATTGACTGGGTACCTTTGGAAACAGTTGACCTTGCCGAACCGATTCGGGAATTATTGGTGCAAAGGTATGGTAATTCTCAGTTTAACGATTGGATGCGCCTATTTTCCATTCGTAGAACCATATATAGGGAATGGTGTATAGAATTACTTAGTACTATTAAGTTAAACAGTGATGTTAGGAGGATAGATGATAGAAGCTTTATTAGATTTCTGTTAGGTGGACGCATGTACAGAATGTCCATGATAGATTTAGCTAGGGCCTTACAGATTTACACCCCTGCTGAACTTTTGAGCCCCGACTGTAATAGCCTGATTGCCCAAGGAGAAAGGGTAGATAGGGAATTTGATATTAACGCCGTCTGGAGGCGTATGTCCCACTTTAATGAATTTCACGCCAGTGGAAATCATACATACTTAGATATAGACAGAGCTGAACTCCGGGTGATTCATAGATTCTTAGCAAACATAATTACACAAAGGGGAAGAAATAAGGAGAAATTGACCGTAAACGATTTGTTCTACCTCAAGTGTATTAGAGACCCGAGGAGTTTCGTTAACATTCCCTATTGTGTTGGTTATTATCTCGCTAATGTAGTTTCGGGGATGAAATCGGGGAGTATTATAGGTGGTGGTATTTTCATTACTCTCATTGGAGAGTATTTAGGTGTAGATAAGCACCAAGGGGGTCCAATGAACGAAATAGAGGACGGAGGTGAAACTATAAGTTCAAACCTTTATCACGGTGCAAGGGTATTATTGATGAGACGTGGTCGGGTATATCGATACGAGGGACCTCAGCGACAGGTAGAAAGAGGTTCGGATGATGAAATGGAAGAGGCGAACAACATTATAGGAGTTGTTCGGGAGACTGCTCTTGATTTAGGCGTTCGTATGGAGGATGAATACATGACGAACTATGATAGGCATATGCAGTACGAGGCATGGCAACGTCGGAATGACTACGAGCATTCCCGGCAACGAGAGCATGGCCGATGGGATTATCATCAGTGCCAAATTATAAGCCAGTTGCAGCCTGGCGAGATGTATTATCCGACCCGACCCGCATACTATCCCGCACATCAGCCAGAAATGAGACCACCCTATGATTCATATGATTATGACGCAGCATACCAGTTCACCTATAATCAGCCATGGAACCCGGACGCGAACATGAATTGGGATCCATATCCTAATTTTCCTCCTAACCCACCTCCTGATCAGTAGAGATAAGTTGGTAATTTTTATTTTTATTTTAAACACTTAACATTTTATTACGTTTATGTAATGTTTGATATTCTTATTATTATTGTGTACTAATATTTTTCTTATAGTTTGAAAGTGGGATGCCAAAGTTCCATTTCAAATTGCATGTATGATTATATTTGTATTGTATGTATTATCTTTTATGCACAAAACAGGGTAAAACAACGCATTTTCAAAGACTGGCATTAAGTTCAGCAAAAGCAACAAATTTTGACGACAAGATGAAAAATATGTGTGAAATAGCAACAAGACGGAATGAACAAATGATGTGCACCATTTATCATTCAGCAAACAAACGCCAATATATTTGGAAACTTTGGTAAATATTTAATCATTTTCACACAAATCACCCTCAATAATTTAAATTGTTACTGATTTCTTGCAAATGAGGGCATTGCAAGATCTTAAGTGTGGGAAGGGGTTAAATTCTTTCGGATTTTAAAATTTTTATATTAAACACTTGGTTACCATTAAAAATACTAGTAAAGCAGTAGTTGTATTAGAATCTAGTGCTCTCTGATAAAAAAAGAACAGCCCTAGTCTTATATACTGACTACCCAATTCTAGTAAAATTTTTCAATTAAATGAATTCAAATCATGTTTATACATATTTATGAACGATAAAACTAGGTTTTAACACCGAAATTATTGTTACCACGGAAAGGACATAAATTGAGAAACAAACTAAAATGTTAAAATTCATTTAAAATGGAAAAGAGAACGATAAAAAGGAAAATAAAAGCCAAGTGTGGGAAAATTTACCAAGTTATTTTAAACATATGCCACATATATCTGTAACAAATAACTGAAAATACTTTTGCTTTGAACTAAACTAAACTGTTTTACCCGATGAAAGAAAAGAAGAGATGGATCTACACGATGAATCAATTCCATCATTAAAAGGAAGTAAAGTCTTTCGAAAAAGACACGCGCTTCTTGATTTAGGTCATGAAGTTGTCGTTCAGACCAGCTGTAGGTTGACGAAAAATCTAGAAAAGTCATCACTAAAATCAGCAGGAAATCCACGGACCTCAGCATTAAACAGGGTCGCCAAGTGGTCAGATTTATCCTAACCATGAGAAGGATTTATCTCGTACAATGGGGAGGCACCATGCAAATTAGCTGGATAAGACTAATGAATCAGATTCCCAGAAAGGATAATCTCCTTAAAGATTAAAAATCAGCTTTTAAGACTGATATTACTCAATCCTAGAGATTGACCTTAAAGATTGAGAATTACAAACTCATGGAATTCAATGATATCTAAACTCGAGCTTGAACGAGAAAATATTTTGATCAAAAATACAAACCGATTTGTTTTCTGAAAACCCTATTTTCAATGCGTTCATTACCATTGAACGTAAAATCCTAGGAATTCACCTGGAATTCATTAGGTCACCTGAACTAAATCGGGTGTCAACCGTAAGAACGGTGGTTGCATAACATGGTCAAAGACAGGACTTTGTGCCAAACCGACAAATTATAAGGGTGAGCTTTACTATTGCTCCTACCAAGGATAGTAATTGCGTCCGACACGTTATAGACCATAATCAAAAGCATGTCACGGGACATTGCCTTAACAGTTGCTTGTTCAACGCTTTCCTTTACAACCGGACGGTAGTTTACCGAAAGGTAATATACGGGACAAGTAAACTGGACGTGTTGCTTTCCAAATACAAGGTTAGCAAGTGGGTGACACAAAACCGCAAGTTTTGAGCTAAAATTTTCAAATCTGAAACTCACCAAACCCACAAAAATATTTTGCAAACACCGGTAAAGGGTTATTCCGGAAAACTTATCTAGGGTAAAAACTAGATTTAATTTTCAAAAGATCAAATGTTTTCATAAAGATCCAATTTCCTTAATGGATCTAAATTTTTATAGTCATGTGGGACTGTAAACCACATCGTTACTACCATTGTTCATACCGCCGTATTGAAATCACTGATGTACAAAGTGTGAAAAATAAAGAAGTGATTCTAGTATTTCAAGACAATATTGCTTGAGGACAAGCAATGCTCAAGTGTGGGAATATTTGATAATGCTAAAAACGAACATATATTTCATAGCATTATTCCTCAAGAAAGACAAGATTTTAGTTGGTATTGTTCGATTTACAAGCAATATTCGTTTAAATATTAAAAAGTGAAGACAAAAGGCAGAATCGACAAATTGAAGACAAAAAGGTCCAAAGAGCTAAAAAGTACAAGATACAACTAAAAAGGTTCCAATTATTGATAAGAAACGTCTCGAAATTACAAGAGTACAAGATTCAAAACGCAAAGTACAAAATATAAAATTGTACGCAAGGACGTCTGAAAATCCAGAACCGGGACCTGAGCCAAGAAGAAACGCCCGACGCAACGGACCAAAAATATCTAGTCTACTATGTACAAGAATATAATATAATATATATATAATTATATATAATTATATATTATATATATTATTATTATTATATTACGTCGGCAAGAAGAAAACAAAGCAATTTGGCTGGATCCAGGGCGGCCATGCGACTCGCATGGCCAGAAGCACAAATCCATGCGAGTCGCATGGAGTGAAATTGCTGGTCAGGTCCTATATAAAGCCAGTTTTCTGCCGAGTTTTAATCATCTTTTTTCTTCCTCTTCATACGTAAAATTTATATTTATATTTATAATTTATATTTTAATTTTAATTTTAATTCTAATAATAAGGGTATGTTAGCGAATGTTGTAAGGGTGTAAGTCGAAATTCTGTCCGTGTAACGCTACGCTATTTTTAATCATTGTAAGTTATGTTCAACCTTTTTATATTAATGTCTCGTAGCTAAGTTATTATTATGCTTATTTAAAATGAAGTAATCATGATGTTGGGCTAATTACTAAAATTGGGTAATTGGGCTTTGTACCATAATTGGGGTTTGGATAAAAGAACGACACTTGTGGAAATTAGACTATGGGCTATTAATGGGCTTTATATTTGTTTAACTAAATGAAAGTTTGTTAATGTTAATATAAAGATTTACAATTGGGCGTCCCTATAAATTACCATATACACTCAATCGGACACGATGGGCGGGGTATTTATATGTACGAATAATCGTTCATTTAACCGGACACGGGAATGGATTAATAGCCACTAGAATAATTAAAACAGGGGTGAAATTACATTCAAGGGTAATTGGTGTAATTGTTAACAAAGTAGTAAAACCTTGGTTTACACGCAGTCGATAACCTGGTGTATTCATTAAACAAAGTATTAAAACCTTGTTACAATTCGAATCCCCAATTAGTTGGAATATTTAACTTCGGGTATAATAATAATTTGACAAGGACACTTGCAATTTATATTTATGACTGATGGACTGTTATGGACAAAAACCAGACGGACATATTGAATAATCCAGGACAAAGGACAATTAACCCATGGGCATAAAACTAAAATCAACACGTCAAACATCATGATTACGGAAGTTTAAATAAGCATAATTCTTTTATTTCATATTTAATTTCCTTTATTTTATATTTACTTGCACTTCTAATTATCGCACTTTTATTTATTGTTTTTATTTTATCGCATTTTTATTATTCGCAATTTCATTATCGTTATTTACTTTACGCTTTAATTTAAGTCTTGTATTTATTTTATATTTTACATTAGGTTTTAACTGCGACTAAAATCTTAAAATCGACAAACCGGTCATTAAACGGTAAAAACCCCCTTTATAATAATAATATTACTTATATATATATTTGTATTTTTATAAAAGTAAACTAATATAGCGTTGAGCTTTGTTTAAAGATTTCCCTGTGGAACGAACCGGACTTACTAAAAACTACACTACTGTACGATTAGGTACACTGCCTATAAGTGTTGTAGCAAGGTTTAAGTATATCCATTCTATAAATAAATAAATATCTTGTGTAAAATTGTATCGTATTTAATAGTTTTTCCTAGTAAAATAATAACTATTTTATATACACCTCGCTTCACATCAGTTACCGGAGAGAATCCAAGAAGATATAAGTTCACACGAGCCTGCCTCCAAACAAAAGGCATGTAGAATGGCTCACAAACTAGTGAACCAAATTGAGGGAAGAATTAAAGAACAGGCGGCCGAAGAGGCCAACGTGAAGTTAGTCAAAAGAAATTGGGAGGAAAACGGTGATAAGAGTCACCAAAACAACAACAACTATCCCAACAATCGCAACATCAATCGCAACTACAACAAACGGCACAACAACAACAACAACAACAACAACAACAACAACAACTACAACTACAACAATCATCCCAACAACAATAACAACCGCAACAACAACAACAATCAGAAGCAGCTATGCCAAATGTGTGAAAAGTATCACTCGGGGTTTTGCACCAAATTTTGCAACAAGTGTAAAATAAATGGTCATAGCGCGGCGAAGTGTGAGGTCTACGGACCAGGGGTTAACAGAACAAAAGGAACAAATGGTGTCGGAACGAGTAATGGCGGAGCAAGTAGTGTCGGAGCAAGTTATGCCAATGTAGTTTGTTATAAATGTGGAAAACCGGGCTACATTATTAGAAATTGCCCGAACCAGGAGAACACGAATGGATAAGGTCGCGGAAGAGTTTTCAATATTAATGCGGCAGAGGCACAGGAAGACCCGGAGCTTGTTATGGGTACGTTTCTTATTGATAATAAATCCGCTTACGTTTTATTTGATTCGGGTGCGGATAGAAGCTATATGAGTAGAGATTTTTTGTGCTAAATTAAGTTGTCCATTGACGCCGTTGGATAGTAAATTTTTACTCGAATTAGCAAACGGTAAATTAATTTCAGCAGATTATATATGCCGGAATCGAGAAATTAAACTGGGTAGCGAAATATTTAAGATTGATTTGATACCAGTAGAGTTAGGGAGTTTTGATGTAATAGTTGGCATCGACTGGCTGAAGGAGGTAAAAGCAGAGATCGTATGTTACAAAAATGCAATTCGCATTGTACGAGAAGAAGGAGAACCCTTAATGGTGTACGGAGAAAAGGGAAACACGAAGCTACATCTTATTAGTAATTTGAAGGCACAAAAACTAATAAGAAAAGGTTGTTATGCTATTCTAGCACACGTCGAGAAAGTACAAACTGAAGAAAAGAGCATCAATGATGTTTCTGTCGCAAAAGAATTTCCCGATGTATTTCCGAAAGAATTACCGGGACTACCTCCACATCGATCTGTTGAATTTAAAATAGATCTTTTACCAGGAGCTGCACCAATAGCTCGTGCTCCTTACAGACTCGCACCCAGCGAGATGAAAGAACTGCAAAGCCAACTGCAAGAACTATTAGAACGTGGTTTTATTCGACCAAGCACATCACCATGGGGAGCTCCTGTTTTTTTGTCAAGAAGAAGGATGATACATTTTGGTTGTGTATTGACTACAGAGAGTTGAATAAACTTACCATCAAAAACCGTTATCCACTGCCGAGAATAGACGACTTATTTGATCAACTACAAGGCTCGTCAGTTTATTCAAAAATCGATTTACATTCTGGATATCATCAAATGCGAGTAAAGAAGGATGATATTCCAAAAACTGCTTTTAGGACGCGTTATGGTCATTACGAGTTTATGGTTATGCCGTTTGGATTGACTAACACACCAGCTGTGTTCATGAACCTTATGAACCGAGTGTGTGGGCCATATCTTGACAAGTTTGTCATTGTTTTCATCGATGACATACTTATTTACTTAAAGAATGATCAAGAGCACGAAGAACATTTGAGAAAAGTGCTAGAAGTATTGAGGAAACAAAAACTGTACGCTAAGTTTTCAAAGTGTGCATTTTGGTTGGAAGAAGTTCAATTCCTCGGTCACATAGTGAACAAAGAAGGTATCCAGGTGGACCCGGCAAAGATCGAAACCGTTGAAAAGTGGGAAACCCTAAAAACTCTTAAGCATATACGTCAATTTTTAGGATTGGCTGGTTACTACAGAAGATTCATCCAAGATTTCTCCAAAATATCATAACCCTTGACTGCATTAACGCATAAAGGGAAGAAATTTGAATGGAAGGATGAACAAGAGAAGCCGTTTCAGTTATTGAAGAAAAAGCTAACTACGGCACCTATATTGTCATTGCCTGAAGGGAATGATGATTTTGTGATTTATTGTGACGCATCAAAGCATGGTCTCGGTTGTGTATTAATGCAACAAACGAAGGTGATTGCTTATGCGTCTAGACAATTGAAGATTCACGAGCAAAATTATACAACTCACGATTTGGAATTGGGTGCTGTTGTTTTTGCATTAAAGACTTGGAGGCATTATTTATATGGGGTCAAAAGTATTATATATACCGACCACAAAAGTCTCCAACAAAAATTTAATTAGAAGCAACTGGATATGAGACAACGCAGGTGGATTGAACTGTTGAATGATTATGATTTTGAGATTTGATACCACCCGGGGAAGGCGAATGTGGTAGCCGATGCTTTGAGTAGAAAGGACAGAGAACCTATACGGGTAAAAGCTATGAATATAATTATTCGTACTAACCTTACTTGTCATAACCCGTCCTTAACCATAAGAACGTGTTAGATAACGTATGATTTCATTGCGAGGTATTGACCTCTATATGCGACATTTTTAAAAGAGAAACTGCATATATTATACATTACAAACCATAACCATTATTTTTGTTACAAGCTTTAGACAATAAAAAGATGATTATCGTTTAGCGATAATCTTCGACTTACAAACTTTACATATAATGATAACAACACGATTTCGAGCATATTTTACAACACAAATCCTTGGGTATGCAGTTTTATTTTTGACACAAATATGCGTACGCAAGATCCTGCTCAAATTCAACATAATGCAGCGGAAGCTTTAGTAATCACCTGAGAATAGACATGTTTTAAAAGGTCAACATAAAGTTGGTGAGATATAGGTTTAATGCCGGCAGCAATATATATATATAGACCACAAGATTTCGTATATAAACAGTTTAATAAAAATATTCTAAGTGGTTGAGCACTTGGTAACCATACTTAACATTTAATCACGTCGCATATTCCCTTTATTATGAAATCTTACTACACCGTACCAAGTGTAGTCACGAAACGAAGTACTGTGCAACCGTTGAATACTGGTCGTCCAGTCCGGTTGGGGTTGTCATGCCCGATAGATCTATCAACAGGATTCGCGTTTACAATACCGCTGTAAATAACAGTTACCAAGCTACAGGGAAGTATGCCAGTGGTACAACTCATCGTAGAATATATTTTTCAGTTACTTGTGTCCATAACGTAAAACATAAAATACATGTATTCTCATCCCGAAATATTTAGAGTTTAAAAGTGGGACTATATACTCACTTTCGTCTTGAAGATATATATATAATTTGACTTGGTCTCCGGTTGATATCACGAACCTATCCATATATAATATATCAATACCTTTTCTTTTTAAACAAACGTCACATATATATACTTGTTATACTTTTAATACTTTGAATAATTCCTTAGTCCGTAGTTAGCAGTTCGTTGTTAGTAATTCAATTTTAATGGTTCATTTTTAGATGTTTAATATACCCGCAATGAAATAAATAAAACCCCCAACGAAATAAATAAAACCCCATCGTATATGTATTGGTCGAGATTAATCTTGACCCACGGTACCGGTGTTGTCAAATGACGTGTTGCGTACATAAAGTACCGGTGTTGTCAAATGACGTGTTGCGTACAATCATGGGATCTTATGATTAATCTTCTCGTGTTGTTTACGGGTGATCCTGAACCATATAAAATTGAATTATAAGTACATATATATAAAATATCATGTTAACTTAAAAAGATGTGATTTATTTAATTTTTCCCAATTATTTTCGTGGCTAAACTAGTCTTGGATATCCGATTTTGTTTCGGTCATAGTTTCTTCGTTACAACTCCGTTTTCGTTGATTCAACTTGCCATCTCCTTGGATCGAGTCCCTCTTTAAGACTATGAACTGTAAATACCTTAGTTTGTATTCAAAATCACACGGCATAGGTCAAACTTTAGTGAAACTTATGAAGTTAATCATTTTCCATCATGTAAACAACCTTAAATGATTATTTTTCTAAAAATACTTATACTTTGAGTTAAATCATGAAATTTTTATGTGTTATCATATTCATAGTAAAAATCATTTTTCCAGAAAATAAACCTCCAATTCAAAGTTTAAGATGGTTTTTAATTATCCAACCCAAAACAGCCCCCGGTGGCACTCCGACGTCGTAAAAACAGTTTTTAAGATAATCTTTGAAAAACCAAGTTATACCTTGTTAAATTAGCATATATTTAAGTTATATTACAGGTCTTGGAGTATTTTAAAAGTTAAGTTAGAAGGATCTATTTAGTTTGCAAACAAGTTTGAAAACATTCAAACTATGTTCTTGTTGTTAAAATTTTATACCACAAAATAAGATAGCTATATATATATGAATCGAATAAGGTTATGAACATAGATTCTAACTCAAGTTCCTTGGACAAGGTTGTTGTAAAAGAGGAGTAAGAACCTAGAACCAAAAGGGTGATGGAAGTGGATGAAAGATTGGAAGTAAGTTGGTGTTCTTGGAAGGATTTCTTGAAGTGTTTTTGTAAGGTTTTCTTATGAGGTTTAAGTGTTGTTTTTGAAGCTAAATGATGGGGAAAATGCTTGGAGATGATCAAGTATGAAGTTAAGAGTATTTTGAGAGAGAAATGGAAGTGTAAGTATGAGAAAATGGGGTGAAGAAATGGTGTGCATGCATAAAAACGTTTTTAGGTTATAAAGGAAAAAAAAGATACCTAACTTTGTTTTCTTGCTAAATAATTCATGCTACTTGACAAATGGTTGGTTTCACATGTTTCTTAATCATTTAAGGCTGCTAAGGAGAAGATTTTTATTGGTATATACCAATAGTAAATACATCTAGAAGCTGCGTATGATACGGGTACATATACCCTAGGTATACGTATAGAAATCTTTGAGAAAACGGAACGAGGATTCAAATATAGCTATCTTTTGTAAATATACTTATATTGTTTTATGTATTTAAGTCTTTAAAAGTGATTAAATACATTACTTATACGATATATGTATAAACATTATAGGTCATAAGTATTTAAGTCAAATAACGTTACGTATGGTTATCGTTTTGAAAACTTAAGTTAGTAGTTTTAAAATATACTTATAACTTATTGTTATTAATACAAAATGAGATATTAAAACATTCTTAGGTCATGTTAAATATGTATATATACATATATATACACAAACGTATAATTATCATATATTGTATAGTTCGTGATATCATCGGTCAAACTAGACGGTCAAACGTTGTGTAAAACTCTTTTCGAAAAACATAAGTCTCGACAATTTGGATTGCTTATCATGTTGGTAAGGTTTAATTTATGTAAATATTAATCTTATAAGTATAGAACGATCGAAAAAGTGCGGGTCGTTACATTACCTCCCCGTTAAATAAATTTCGTCCCGAAATTTTAAAATTGTACCTATTTTGCGTCATCGAGAAACAAGTGTGGATACTTTTGTTTCATCTGATCCTCCCATTCCCACGTAAACTCGGGACCTCTTCGAGCATTCCAACAAACCTTAACGATCGGTATGTTGCTCTGCTTGAGCTGTTTAACTTCACGGTCCATGATTTCGATTGGTTCTTCGACGAATTGTAGTTTCTCGTCGACATGGATTTCTTCAAGAGGAATGGTGAGGTCTTCCTTTGCAAGACACTTCTTAAGGTTCGAGACGTGAAAGGTATTATGTACTCTGGCGAGTTGTTGCGGTAACTCGAGTCGATAAGCTACCGGTCCAATGCGTTCGATGATCTTGAACGGGCCTACATATCTTGGGTTCAGTTTACCCCTTTTTCCAAAACGTATCACACCTTTCCAAGGTGACACCTTTAGCATAACCATGTCACCGATCTGAAACTCTAATGGTTTCCTTCGGACATCGGTGTAGCTCTTTTGGCGACTACGGGCTGTTTTCAATCTCTCCTTGATTTGTACTATCTTCTCAGTCGTTTCGTGTATGATCTCGGGACCAGTTAAATGTCGATCTCCTACTTCATTCCAACAGATAGGAGATCTACACTTCCTTCCATACAATGCTTCGAATGGTGCAGCTTTAATGCTCGCATGATAACTATTATTATACGAGAATTCTGCTAACGGTAAATACTTATCCCATCCGTTTCCAAAATCGATCACACATGCCCTGAGCATGTCTTCAAGAGTCTGAATTGTTCTTTCACTCTGCCCGTCGGTTTGCGGATGATATGCGGTACTCATATCTAGACGAGTTCCTAGTGCCTCCTGTAGTGATTGCCAGAACTTTGAGGTAAATCTACTATCACGATCAGATATAATGGAAATAGGTATTCCATGCCTTGAAACAACTTCCTTTATATACAATCGTAATAGTTTCTCCATTCTATCCGTTTCCTTTATAGGCAAGAAATGTGCAGACTTGGTGAGACGATCAACAATCACCCAAATGGTGTCGTAACCCCAGGCAGTCTTTGGTAACTTCGTGATGAAATCCATGGTAATACCATCCCATTTCCATTCTGGGATTTCTGGTTGTTGAAGTAACCCTGACGGCTTCTGGTGTTCTGCTTTGACCTTGGAACAAGTTAAACACTCCCCAACATATGTTGCTACGTCTGTCTTTAAATTAGGCCACCAATAACGTGTCTTAAGATCTTGATACATCTTTCCAACTCCAGGATGTATCGAGTATCTTGTCTTATGTGCCTCGTTCAATATCAACTTCCTTAATCCACCCAACTTCGGTACCCAAATACGATTTGCAAAATATCGAATTCCGTCTTCCCGTATAACGAGTTGCTTCTCATACTTCTTCATTATTTCATTTCTTATGTTTTCTTTATTGAGTGCTTCTTGTTGAACCTCTTTGATTTGTGAGTTGAGATTCATGCGAATTTTTATGTTCATTGCTCGAACTCGGATTGGTTCTCGTTCCTTTCTGCTTAGAGCATCGGCCACTACGTTCGCTTTCCCGGGATGATAGCGAATTTCACAATCATAGTCGTTTATTAACTCGACCCACCTACGTTGCCTCATGTTCAATTGTTTCTGATCAAAAATATGTTGAAGGCTTTTATGATCAGTAAACACAGTGAATTTAACCCCATACAAGTAGTGTCTCCACATCTTCAATGCAAACACAACTGCTCCCAATTCTAGATCATGCGTCGTATAATTCCGCTCGTGAATCTTCAATTGTCGGGATGCGTATGCAATAACTCTCTTCCGTTGCATAAGAACGCAACCAAAACCTTGTCGTGAAGCGTCACAATATATTTCAAAATCATCGTTCCCTTCTGGTAACGATAAAATAGGCGCCGTAGTTAACTCCTTCTTTAGTATTTGAAATGCGTTCTCCTGCTCAGAGGTCCATTCATATTTCTTCCCTTTTTGCGTTAACGCTGTCAACGGCTTAGCTATTCGGGAAAAATCTTGAATAAACCTTCTATAATAACCGGCTAAACCCAAAAATTGGCGTATCTGCGTTGGTGTCTTAGGAGTCTCCCATTTTTCAATGGCTTCAATTTTTGCTGGATCAACCTGAATTCCTTTGCTACTAACAACGTGGCCAAGAAATTGCACTTCTTTCAACCAAAAAGCACATTTAGAAAATTTAGCATATAGCTGTTCTTTTCTTAACAACTCTAATATCAACCTTAAATGCTGCTCATGCTCTTACTCACTCTTGGAATAGATAAGAATATCATCAATGAAAACGATAACAAACTTATCTAAATATGGACTACAAACTCGATTCATGAGGTCCATGAATACAGCTGGCGCATTTGTCAACCCAAACGGCATGACCAAAAATTCGTAATGACCATAACGTGTCCGAAAAGCAGTTTTCGGTATATCTTCTTCTTTGACACGTAATTGATGATAGCCCGATCTTAGGTCAATTTTCGAGTACACACATGATCCTTGGAGTTGATCAAATAAGTCGTCAATTCTCGGTAGTGGATACCGATTCTTGATAGTTAACTTATTTAATTCACGATAATATATACACATTCGGAAAGATCCGTCTTTCTTCTTGACGAATAAAATTGGAGCTCCCCACGGTGAAGTACTTGGTCGTATGAATCCACGATCCAGTAATTCTTTTAACTGACTCTGAAGTTCTTTTAACTCGGACGGTGCAAGTCTATATGGAGCACGGGCAACCGGTGCAGCTCCTGGTACAAGATCTATTTGAAATTCTACAGATCTAAATGGAGGTAATCCCGGCAACTCTTCCGGAAATACTTCAGGAAAATCTCTTGCCACAGGCACGTCATTGATGCACTTCTCTTTTTCTTTCTTTTCGAATTTATTAACATGTGCTAAGATAGCATAGCACCCTTTCTTCAAGCACTTTTGAGCTTTCAAATAACTAATGAGTTTTAGCTTTGAGTTACCCTTCTCTCCATAAATCATTACTGGCGTTTTATTCTTACGAGGAATGCGAATTGCCTTCTTGGCGCACACAACTTCAGCTCCTATTTTGGACATCCAGTCCATGCCGACTATTACATCAAAACTTCCTAATTCTACGGGTATCAAATCAATCTTAAATGTTTCTCCGGCTAAATTTATTTTACAATCACGGCAAATTTTATCGGCTTTAATTAGTTTACCATTAGCTAACTCAATCATGTACTTAGCATCTAGAGGTAATGATGAACAATTCAATTTAGCGTGAAAGTCTCTACACACGTAACTTCTATCAGCACCAGTATCAAATATAATAGATGCGGATAAGTTATTAATGGTAAACGTACCCGTAACAAGCTCCGGGTCTTCACATGCCTCTCTAGCATTAATAACAAATGCTCTCCCACGTGCAGGTCCGATATTCTTCTCTGGATTCGGGCACTGGCTCTTATAGTGACCTTGTTTTCCACACCCAAAACAAGTAATGGTAGCCAAAGCAGTTCTATTTGCATTGGTGGCAAGAGTCTTGGTACCATTTGTATTTGTAACGAGAGCCCTACAATCTTCAGCAAGATGACCCTTTCGATTACATTTGTTGCATACCACATTACAGTAACCAGAGTGATGTTTGTGGCATCGGTTGCATAAAGGATTTTGTCCTTTATAACCAAAGCTTAAACCACTACCCGCACCTTGCGTGTTTTCTTGTTTCTTAAAAGATTGTTGTTGGTTACCTCGATCATAATTTCCATTCCACTTTCTTTTGTTACCTGATACCTTCACATCAGTATTGGATACTTTCTTATCCATGATGACCTGATCCATTAGCTCGTTTGCCATGGTTATAGCTTCATGAATTGTCTTAGGTTTTGATGCTGTAACATTTGCCTTGACCTTTTTGGGCAAACCATCTTTGTACATTTCAATCTTCCGTTCTTCGGTTGGAACCAATTCAGGACATAGCAAAACTAATTCCATGAATCGCTGATTGTAGTTGGTGATTTCAGTACCAATAACCTTCGGACTTCGTAACTCATCTTCCAACTTCCTAACCTCGTTCCTTGGACAATATTCGTTGATTAACATTGTTTTGAATTCTTCCCACGGAGTATCATAAGCTACATCTCCTCCTACAGCCTTCACATAATTTTTCCACCACGTGAGTGCACTATCTTGTAAAGTGCACGATGCATACTTGGTCATGTCCTTTTCAACACAACCACTGATTTTAAACACAGTCTCCATCTTTTCTATCCACCGGGTTAAACCGATTGGTCCTTCTGTTCCACTGAATGATGAGGGCTTGCAAGCTTGAAAAGTTTTGTAAGTGCACCCCACACGAGGATTTGGGTTAACTGCAGCACCTCTTGCAGCCTCGACCCATAACATTCTGTCGTTCACTCGCTGATTGATGAGTTCCTGGATTTCTTGTTCCGTCATTCGATTCAATCGCGCCATTTCCTAATGAAAGAAAATAATTATTCACATGGATTATTATAGATGTAGTGTGTATTTACAGTACATTATAGCTTGTTAATAATATGAACCAGGTATTATTATAAAAGCCTTTTCTTCTTATTAGCGTTTTATAATTATATCTAGGGTAGTACCTACCCGTTAATGTCCATACTTAATAGCTTAGTACAGAATCAATTACTACCATCTAAATAATACTTAACCATGGAAAATTATTGCATTTCACACTTCACTATTTTACATATGCTTATCTTACATCGAACATTAAGCAAACCACACTAATAATATTATACAAAACATTATATGATCCCATGGTTTAATACGGCAGTGCATCGTTTGGTCTATTTTCTAGGACGTTTAGGTTCAAAGAATCGCTTAACGCTTATCCTGGCTGTCTGCCTATATTTTGGCTGTGGGACTGAAGAACTGGATGCCGGGATAGAACGAATAGGAATAGCGGGAATAGGGGTGGTAGTGTCTAGTGGAGTTGGTGCCACATCATCCTTACTAAACCCGGGATTTGAATTTTCTAATTCATTAGCCTTTCCTTTCTTTCCTAGTTCGAACTCGTCTTTTGTAATTTCCTGTATTTCTTCCTCGGGTTCACTTTCCTCCTCGGGTTCACTTTCCTCCTCGGGTTCACTTTCCTCCTCGGGTTCACTTTCCTCCTCGGGTTCACTTTCCGGGTTCTCTATAGTCGGGTCATCCGGAATTTGTGAGTCTTCCCCAAAGATATTACTTTCGTCATCGGATAGGTTAATGACTGGAACACCATCTGAAGATTCTGGTTCGGAGTCGCTGAACGTGATGACAAGTTTTGAGCCCGACATCTATCACACAACAACTAACCCATTAGTACTACATAATATTTACATATAAATTTTAACCAACAATGATAAGCAATGGTTTTTAAATCAGACCCGGTCAAAGTCCAGACTTACTAATGTATCCTAACGACTTATCAGTTAGACACACTAATGCAAACCTGGTTCGCTAAGACCACCGCTCTGATACCACATGTCATAACCCGTCCTTAACCATAAGAACGTGTTAGATAACGTATGATTTCATTGCGAGGTATTGACCTCTATATGCGACATTTTTAAAAGAGAAACTGCATATATTATACATTACAAACCATAACCATTATTTTTGTTACAAGCTTTAGACAATAAAAAGATGATTATCGTTTAGCGATAATCTTCGACTTACAAACTTTACATATAATGATAACAACACGATTTCGAGCATATTTTACAACACAAATCCTTGGGTATGCAGTTTTATTTTTGACACAAATATGCGTACGCAAGATCCTGCTCAAATTCAACATAATGCAGCGGAAGCTTTAGTAATCACCTGAGAATAGACATGTTTTAAAAGGTCAACATAAAGTTGGTGAGATATAGGTTTAATGCCGGCAGCAATATATATATATAGACCACAAGATTTCGTATATAAACAGTTTAATAAAAATATTCTAAGTGGTTGAGCACTTGGTAACCATACTTAACATTTAATCACGTCGCATATTCCCTTTATTATGAAATCTTACTACACCGTACCAAGTGTAGTCACGAAACGAAGTACTGTGCAACCGTTGAATACTGGTCGTCCAGTCCGGTTGGGGTTGTCATGCCCGATAGATCTATCAACAGGATTCGCGTTTACAATACCGCTGTAAATAACAGTTACCAAGCTACAGGGAAGTATGCCAGTGGTACAACTCATCGTAGAATATATTTTTCAGTTACTTGTGTCCATAACGTAAAACATAAAATACATGTATTCTCATCCCGAAATATTTAGAGTTTAAAAGTGGGACTATATACTCACTTTCGTCTTGAAGATATATATATAATTTGACTTGGTCTCCGGTTGATATCACGAACCTATCCATATATAATATATCAATACCTTTTCTTTTTAAACAAACGTCACATATATATACTTGTTATACTTTTAATACTTTGAATAATTCCTTAGTCCGTAGTTAGCAGTTCGTTGTTAGTAATTCAATTTTAATGGTTCATTTTTAGATGTTTAATATACCCGCAATGAAATAAATAAAACCCCCAACGAAATAAATAAAACCCCATCGTATATGTATTGGTCGAGATTAATCTTGACCCACGGTACCGGTGTTGTCAAATGACGTGTTGCGTACATAAAGTACCGGTGTTGTCAAATGACGTGTTGCGTACAATCATGGGATCTTATGATTAATCTTCTCGTGTTGTTTACGGGTGATCCTGAACCATATAAAATTGAATTATAAGTACATATATATAAAATATCATGTTAACTTAAAAAGATGTGATTTATTTAATTTTTCCCAATTATTTTCGTGGCTAAACTAGTCTTGGATATCCGATTTTGTTTCGGTCATAGTTTCTTCGTTACAACTCCGTTTTCGTTGATTCAACTTGCCATCTCCTTGGATCGAGTCCCTCTTTAAGACTATGAACTGTAAATACCTTACTTTGTATTCAAAATCACACGGCATAGGTCAAACTTTAGTGAAACTTATGAAGTTAATCATTTTCCATCATGTAAACAACCTTAAATGATTATTTTTCTAAAAATACTTATACTTTGAGTTAAATCATGAAATTTTTATGTGTTATCATATTCATAGTAAAAATCATTTTTCCAGAAAATAAACCTCCAATTCAAAGTTTAAGATGGTTTTTAATTATCCAACCCAAAACAGCCCCCGGTGGCACTCCGACGTCGTAAAAACAGTTTTTAAGATAATCTTTGAAAAACCAAGTTATACCTTGTTAAATTAGCATATATTTAAGTTATATTACAGGTCTTGGAGTATTTTAAAAGTTAAGTTAGAAGGATCTATTTAGTTTGCAAACAAGTTTGAAAACATTCAAACTATGTTCTTGTTGTTAAAATTTTATACCACAAAATAAGATAGCTATATATATATGAATCGAATAAGGTTATGAACATAGATTCTACCTCAAGTTCCTTGGACAAGGTTGTTGTAAAAGAGGAGTAAGAACCTAGAACCAAAAGGGTGATGGAAGTGGATGAAAGATTGGAAGTAAGTTGGTGTTCTTGGAAGGATTTCTTGAAGTGTTTTTGTAAGGTTTTCTTATGAGGTTTAAGTGTTGTTTTTGAAGCTAAATGATGGGGAAAATGCTTGGAGATGATCAAGTATAAAGTTAAGAGTATTTTGAGAGAGAAATGGAAGTGTAAGTATGAGAAAATGGGGTGAAGAAATGGTGTGCATGCATAAAAACGTTTTTAGGTTATAAAGGAAAAAAAAGATACCTAACTTTGTTTTCTTGCTAAATAATTCATGCTACTTGACAAATGGTTGGTTTCACATGTTTCTTAATCATTTAAGGCTGCTAAGGAGCAGATTTTTATTGGTATATACCAATAGTAAATACATCTAGAAGCTGCGTATGATACGGGTACATATACCCTAGGTATACGTATAGAAATCTTTGAGAAAACGGAACGAGGATTCAAATATAGCTATCTTTTGTAAATATACTTATATTGTTTTATGTATTTAAGTCTTTAAAAGTGATTAAATACATTACTTATACGATATATGTATAAACATTATAGGTCATAAGTATTTAAGTCAAATAACGTTACGTATGGTTATCGTTTTGAAAACTTAAGTTAGTAGTTTCAAAATATACTTATAACTTATTGTTATTAATACAAAATGAGATATTAAAACATTCTTAGGTCATGTTAAATATGTATATATACATATATATACACAAACGTATAATTATCATATATTGTATAGTTCGTGATATCATCGGTCAAACTAGACGGTCAAACGTTGTGTAAAACTCTTTTCGAAAAACATAAGTCTCGACAATTTGGATTGCTTATCATGTTGGTAAGGTTTAATTTATGTAAATATTAATCTTATAAGTATAGAACGATCGAAAAAGTGCGGGTCGTTACATTACTACTCAAATAAAGGAGACGCAACAGGGGGTTGTAAAAGAAGGAAAGTTGAAGAATGAGATACCCAAAGGATCAGAGAAACATCTTAATATTCGGGAAGACGGAACCCGATATTGGGCTGATTGAATTTGGGTACCAAGGTTTGGAGATGTGAGAGAAATGGTACTTAAAGAAGCACATAAAACCAGATATTCAATACATCCCAGAGCGGGGAAGATGTATAAAGATCTCAAGAAACACTTTTGGTGGCCGGGTATGAAAGCTGATATTGCTAAATATGTAGGAGAATGTTTGACGTGTTCTAAGGTCAAAGCTGAACATCAAAAACCATCAGGTCTACTACAACAACCTGAAATACTGAAATGGAAATGGGAAAACATTACCATGGATTTCATTAATAAAATTGCCAAGGACTGCAAGTGGTTATGATACTATTTGGGTAATAGTTGATCATCTCACCAAGTCAGCACACTTCCTGCCAATGAGAGAAGATGACAAAATGGAGAAGTTGGCGTGATTGTATTTGAAGGAGGTTGTCTCCAGACATGGAATACTCGTCTCTGTTATCTCTGATAGGGATGGTAGATTTGTTTCAAGGTTCTGGCAGACGTTGCAACAAGCATTGGGGACTCGTCTAGACATGAGTACTGCCTATCATCCACAAACTGATGGGCAGAGCGAAAGGACGATACAAACGCTTGAAGACATGCTACGAGCATGTGTTATTGATTTCGGAAATAGTTGGGATCGACACCTACCGTTAGTAGAATTTTCCTACAACAACAGTTATCATTCTAGTATTGAGATGGCGCCGTTTGAGGCACTTTATGGTAGAAAGTGCAGGTCTCCGATTTGTTGGAATGAAGTGGGGGATAGATAGATTACGGGTCCCGAGATAATACAAGAAACTACCAAGAAAATCATCCAAATTTAACAACGATTGAAAACCGCCCAGAGTCGACAAAAGAACTACGCGCACAGTAAAAGAAAAGATATAGAGTTTGAAATTGGAGAAATGGTCATGCTTAAGGTTTCACCTTGGAAAGGCGTTGTTCGATTTGTTAAACGGGGGAAACTAAATCCAAGGTACATTGGACCATTCAAGATTATAGATCATGTCGGACCAGTAGCTTACCAACAGGAGCTACCTCAACAACTCACGGCTGTACATAACACTTTCCACGTCTCGAATTTGAAGAAATGTTTTGCTAAAGAAGATCTCACTATTCCGTTGGAGAAATCCAAATCAATGAAAAACTTCAATTCATTGAAGAACCCGTCGAAATAATGGATCGTGAGGTTAAGAGACTTAAGCAAAACAAGATACCGATTGTTAAGGTTCGATGGAATGCTTGTAGTGGACCCGAGTTCACCTGGGAGTGTGAAGATCAGATGAAGAAGAAATACCCGCATCTATTTCCAGAAGCTTCGTCAACACCTTCAACAACTTAAAATTTCAGGACGAGATTTATTTAACGGGTAGGTACTGTAGTGACACGAACTTTTCCATGTTTATATATATTAATTGAGATTGATATTTACATGACTAAGTGTTTCCAACATGTTAAGCAATCAAACTTGTTAAGACTTGATTAAATGAAATAAGTTTCATATAGACAATTGATCACCCATGTTGACCGGCGATTCACGAACGTTACAAAATTGTAAAAACTACATGTTGTGGTATATATAGACATATATATATGGTTTACATAAGATTATGATGAGTAAGTATCTCACTAAGTATATTAACAATGTGTGATATACATAAGAAATGAGATTACTAAGTTAAGAAACTCGAAATGATATATATAACGATTATCGTTATGATAACGTCTACTAAATACATATGTATCATATTAAGATATTGATACACTATATTTAACAGGATAAAATTATATTTAAATATATCATTAAGTATGTTAACAATGAACTACATATGTAAAAACAAGACTACTAACTCAAGAATTACGAAACGAGACTTATATGTAATGATTATCGTTGTAACGATATTTTAATGTATATATCATATTAAGAGATATTCATACATCATAATATCATGATAATATAATAATTTAACATCTCATTTGATATAATAAACATTGGGTTAACAACATTAATTGAGATCGTTAACTTAAAGGTTTCAAAACAACACTTACATGTAACGACTAACGAAGACTTAACGACTCCATTAGAATGTATATACATGTTGTGTTTTGATATGTATTCTTACACTTTTGAAAGATTTCAATACACATATCAAAGTACTTCTAATTAACAAAAATGCTTACAATTACAACCTCGTTCAGTTTCATCAACAATTCTACTCGTATGCACCCGTATTCGTACTCGTACAATACACAACTTTTAGATGTATGTACTATTGGTATATACACTCCAATGATCAGCTCTTAGCAGCCCATGTGAGTCACCTAACACATGTGGGAACCATCATTTGGCAACTAGCATGAAATATCTCATAAAATTACAAAAATATTAGTAATCATTCATGACTTATTTACATGAAAACAAAATTACATATCCTTTATATCTAGTCCATATACCAACGACCAAAAACACCTAAAAACACTTTCATTCTTCAATTTTCTTCATCTAATTGATCTCTCTCAAGTTCTATCTTCAAGTTCTAAGTGTTCTTCATAAATTCCATAAGTATAGTTTCATAAAAATCAAGAATACTTCCAAGTTTGCAAGTCTACTTCCAAGCTTTCTAATCCATTCCAAGTAATAATCTAAGATCAAGGAACCTTTGTTATTTATAATAGGTTATCTTTCTAATTCAAGATAATATTCATATTCAAACTTTGATTCAATTTCTACAACTATAACAATCTTATTTCGAGTGAAAATCTTACTTGAACTGTTTTCGTGTCATGATCTATTTCAAGAACTTTCAAGCCATCCAAGGATCCTTTGAAGCTAGATCCATTTTTCTCATTTCAAGTAGTTTTATCCAGAAAACTTGAGGTAGTAATGATGTTCATAACATCATTCGATTCATACATATAAAGCTATCTTATTCGAAGGTTTAAACTTGTAATCACTAGAACATAGTTTAGTTAATTCTAAACTTGTTCGCAAACAAAAGTTAATCCTTCTAACTTGACTTTTAAAATCAACTAAAAATATGTTCTATATCTATCTGATATGCTAACTTAATGATTTAAAACCTGAAAACACGATGAACACCATAAAATCGGATATACGCCGTTGTAGTGAAACCGGGGGCTGTTTTGGTTTGGATAATTAAAAACTATGATAAACTTTGATTTAAAAGTTTTTCTTCTGGGAAAATGATTTTTCATATGAACATGAAACTATATCCAAAAATCTTGGTTAAACTCAAAGTGAAAGTATGTTTTTCAAAATGGTCATCAAGATGTCGTTCTTTCGACAGAAATGACCACCTCTTTAGTAATTGACATGTAACTTAAATTTCCGACTATAAACCTATACTTTTTCTGTTTGGATTCTTAAATTAGAGTTCAATATGAAACCATAGCAATTTGATTCACTCAAAACGGATTTAAAATGAAGAAGTTATGGGTAAAACAAGATTGGATATTTTTGATCTTTTTAGCTACGGGAAATGTTTAACAAATCTATACAAATCATATCCTAGCTAACTTATATTGTATTATACATGTATTCTAATATATTATGTAATCTTGGGATACCATAGACACGTATGCAAATGTTTTGACATATCATATCGACCCATGTATATATATTATTTGGAACAACCATAGACACTCTATATGCAGTAATGTTGGAGTTAGCTATACAGGGTTGAGGCTGATTCCAAAAATATATATACTTTGAGTTGTGATCTAGCCTGAGACGTATATACAATGGGTCGTGGATTGATTCAAGATAATATATATCGATTTATTTCTGTACATCTAACTGTGGACAACTAGTTGTAGGTTACTAACGAGGACAGCTGACTTAATACACTCAAATCTTTAAAACATAATAAAAATGGTTATAATTATATTTTGATCATACTTTGATATATATGTACATATTTGTATAGGTTCGTGAATCAATCCGTGGCCAAGTCTTATTTCCGATGAAGGAAATATCTGTGAAAGTGAGTTATAGTCCCACTTTTAAAATCTAATATTTTTGGAATGAGAATACATGCAGGTTTTATAAATGATTTACAAAATAGACACAAGTACGTGAAACTAAATTCTATGGTTGAATTATCGAAATCGAATATGCCCCTTTTTATTAAGTCTAGTAATCTAAGAATTAGGGAACAGACACCCTAATTGACACGAATCCTAAAGATAGATCTATTGGGCCTAACAAACCCCATCCAAAGTACCGGATGCTTTAGTACTTCGAAATTTATATCATATCCGAAGGGTGTCCCGGAATGATGGGGATATTCTTATATATGCATCTTGTTAATGTTGGTTACCAGGTGTTCACCATATGAATGATTTTTATCTCTATGTATGGGATGTGTATTGAAATATGAAATCTTGTGGTCTATTGTTACAATTTGATATATATAGGTTAAACCTATAACTCACCAACATTTTTGTTGACGTTTAAAGCATGTTTATTCTCAGGTGAATACTAAGAGCTTCCGCTGTTGCATACTAAAATAAGGACAAGATTTGGAGTCCATGTTTGTATGATATTGTGTAAAAACTGCATTCAAGAAACATATGTCGATGTAATGTATTTCTATTGTAAACCATTATGTAATGGTCGTGTGTAAACAGTATATTTTAGATTATCATTATTTGATAATCTACGTAATGTTTTTTAAAACCTTTGTTGATAAAATAAAGGTTATGGTTGTTTTAAAAATGAAGGCAGTCTTGAAAAACGTCTCATATAGAGGTCAAAACCTCGCAACGAAATTAATTAATATGGAACGTTAATAATCAATATGAACGGGACATTTCAGTTGGTATCCGAGCGTTGGTCTTAGAGAACCAGAAAATTTGCATTAGTGTGTCTTATCGAGTTTGTTAGGATGCATTAGTGAGTCTGGACTTCGACCGTGTTTTCTTTAAAAATGATTGCTTAACATTTTTGTTGGAAACTATGTATTATTAACATGTAAATATTATGTGATATATTAATCTCTTAACATGTTTGATATTGAGTGATAGATGTTTACCTCTAGAACAAATCCCATTGACTCACCTAATAATAACGAAGAGTCGAATATATATTGGCAAGATTCACAAGTTCCCGAAGAACCGGAAGAAGAGGAAACGGAACCGGAAGAAGAGGAACCGGAAGAAGAGGAACTAGAAGAAGAGGAACCGGAAGAAGAAGAGGTTCCGGAGGGGGGAATAGTAGGAACCACAGAAAACCGGTCAAATAAAATAAAATCCTCAACCAATGGACCAAAGTTAATAATTGTCAATGGTGTTTCCGCTAAGGAAGCAAAATATTGGGAAAATTACCAATTTTCTGATGAATCGGATCCTGATGAGGATTCCGATGATGTTATAGAAATTACCCCGACCCAATTTAATGAGGCAAAAGAAAATAATAAGGGAAAAGGCATCAAAATAGAGAAATCTGATTCTGACCCCGATGAACTTTATATGTACCATCAACACCCGTATTTTCAATATCGTGACAATAACCCGGGAACCTCTAAACCACCAGGTTTTTCTAAACCAATGTAGAAAACGACGACTCGTATTAGAGGAACATCATATATCCCTAGAAGATTAGGAAAAAGAACCAAGTCCGAAGAAGAAGAAACCAGTGATTCAGATTAAAGGGGTGTGAGCATGTTGTGTAATAAATGTATTGTAGTGTGATTGTACTTTTATATTCTATGTAAAAATTGCTCGTATTGTTTGTTATTACGAATCTAATCCTTGTCTATTTTTTAGTATAAAAATAAAATGGACGTTAAGGGTAGACAACCGAATATTTTAGAAGACCTACCAGAGGATATGATTGAGGAAATCTTGTCTAGAGTCGGTCAGAATTCATCAGCACATTTAGTTATGGCGAAATTAACTTGTCAAACATTTGAAAGACTTTCCAGAAATGCCTTAGTTTATAAAAGGCTTTCCTTTGATAGGTGGGGTATATCACATTGGGGAGACTTTAAGTTACGCCGTGTTTTCTTTAAAGCGTTAAATGCGGGGAACCCAAATGCAATTTTACGCTACGGGTTAAGAACCTATTTTGACTCAACATATCCCAATATAGGATTTCGTGAATTAGAAAGAGCTTCTAACATGCAACATAATGAAGCATGTTATGCTTACGGGTTAGTGATGTTCGCTTCTTACCAAAGTGAGAAAAAGAACATCGGTTTGCAGCTTTTAAATAAAACTTTCCCACAAGTGACTGATTCAGTAGTTGGTGAAATGTCCCGTTCTTATTGATTAAAAACGTTCCATATTAATTGATTTCGTTGCGAGGTTTTGACCTCTATATGAGACGTTTTTCAAAGACTGCATTCATTTTTAAAACAAACCATAACCTTTATTTCATAAATAAAGGTTTAAAAAGCTTTACGTAGATTATCAAATAATGATAATCTAAAATATCCTGTTTACACACGACCATTACATAATGGTTTACAATACAAATATGTTACATCGAAATCAGTTTCTTGAATGCAGTTTTTACACAATATCATACAAACATGGACTCCAAATCTCGTCCTTATTTAAGTATGCGACAGCGGAAGCTCTTAGTATTCACCTGAGAATAAACATGCTTTAAACGTCAACAAAAATGTTGGTGAGTTATAGGTTTAACCTATATATATCAAATCGTAACAATAGACCATAAGATTTCATATTTCAATACACATCCCATACATAGAGATAAAAATCATTCATATAGTGAACACCTGGTAACCGACATTAACAAGATGCATATATATAAGAATATCCCCATCATTCCGGGATACCCTTCGGATATGATATAAATTTCGAAGTACTAAAGCATCCGGTACTTTGGATGGGGTTTTTTAGGCCCAATAGATCTATCTTTAGGATTCGCGTCAATTAGGGTGTCTGTTCCCTAATTCTTAGATTACCAGACTTAATAAAAAAGGGCATATTCGATTTCGATAATTCAACCATAGAATGTAGTTTCACGTACTTGTGTCTATTTTGTAAATCATTTATAAAACCTGCATGTATTCTCATCCCAAAAATATTAGATTTTAAAAGTGGGACTATAACTCACTTTCACAGATTTTTTTACTTCGTCGGGAAGTAAGACTTGGCCACTGGTTGATTCACGAACCTATAACAATATATACATATATATCAAAGTATGTTCAAAATATATTTACAACACTTTTAATATATTTTGATGTTTTAAGTTTATTAAGTCAGCTGTCCTCGTTAGTAACCTACAACTAGTTGTCCACAGTTAGATATACAGAAATAAATCGATAAATATTATCTTGAATCAATCCACGACCCAGTGTATACGTATCTCAGTATTGATCACAACTCAAACTATACATATTTTGGAATCAACCTCAACCCTGTATATCTAACTCCAACATTCACATATAGAGTGTCTATGGTTGTTCCGAAATATATATATAGATGTGTCGACATGATAGGTAGAAACATTGTATACGTGTCTATGGTATCTCAAGATTACCCATAACTTCTTCATTTTAAATCCGTTTTGAGTGAATCAAATTGCTATGGTTTCATATTGAACTCTATTTTATGAATCTAAATAGAAAAAGTATAGGTTTATAGTCGGAAAAATAAGTTACAAGTCATTTTTGTAAAGATAGTCATTTCAGTCGAAAGAACGACGTCTAGATGACCATTTTAGAAAACATACTTCCACTTTGAGTTTAACCATAATTTTTGGATATAGTTTCATGTTCATAATAAAAATCATTTTCTCAGAATAACAACTTTTAAATCAAAGTTTATCATAGTTTTTAATTAACTAACCCAAAACAGCCCGCGGTGTTACTACGACGGCGTAAATCCGGTTTTACGGTGTTTTTCGTGTTTCCAGGTTTTAAATCATTAAGTTAGCATATCATATAGATATATAACATGTGTTTAGTTGATTTTAAAAGTCAAGTTAGAAGGATTAACTTTTATTTGCGAACAAGTTTAGAATTAACTAAACTATGTTCTAGTGATTACAAGTTTAAACCTTCGAATAAGATAGCTTTATATGTATGAATCGAATGATGTTATGAACATCATTACTACCTTAAGTTCCTTGGATAAACCTACTGGAAAAGAGAAAAATGGATCTAGCTTCAACGGATCCTTGGATGGCTCGAAGTTCTTGAAGCAGAATCATGACACGAAAATAAGTTCAAGTAAGATCATCACTTGAAATAAGATTGTTATAGTTATAGAAATTGAACCAAAGTTTGAATATGATTATTACCTTGTATTAGAATGATTACCTACTATAATAAACAAAGATTTCTTGAGGTTGGATGATCACCTTACAAGATTGGAAGTGAGCTAGCAAACTTGAAAGTATTCTTGATTTTATGTAACTAGAACTTGTAGAATTTATGAAGAACACTTAGAACTTGAAGATAGAACTTGAGAGAGATCAATTAGATGAAGAAAATTGAAGAATGAAAGTGTTTGTAGGTGTTTTTGGTCGTTGGTGTATGGATTAGATATAAAGGATATGTAATTTTGTTTTCATGTAAATAAGTCATGAATGATTACTCATATTTTTGTAATTTTATGAGATATTTCATGCTAGTTGCCAAATGATGGTTCCCACATGTGTTAGGTGACTCACATAGGCTGCTAAGAGCTGATCATTGGAGTGTATATACCAATAGTACATACATCTAAAAGCTGTGTATTGTACGAGTACGAATACGGGTGCATACGAGTAGAATTGTTGATGAAACTGAACGAGGATGTAATTGTAAGCATTTTTGTTAAGTAGAAGTATTTTGATAAGTGTATTGAAGTCTTTCAAAAGTGTATAAATACATATTAAAACACTACATGTATATACATTTTAACTGAGTCGTTAAGTCATCGTTAGTCGTTACATGTAAGTGTTGTTTTGAAACCTTTAGGTTAACGATCTTGTTAAATGTTGTTAACCCAATGTTTATAATATCAAATGAGATTTTAAATTATTATATTATCATGATATTATCATGTATGAATATCTCTTAATATGATATATATACATTAAATATCTTTACAACGATAATTGTTACATATATGTCTCGTTTAAAAATCATTAAGTTAGTAGTCTTGTTTTTACATATGTAGTTCATTGTTAATATACTTAATGATATGTTTACTTATCATAGTATCATGTTAACTATATATATATCCATATATATGTCATCATATAGTTTTTACAAGTTTTAACGTTCGTGAATCACCGGTCAACTTGGGTGGTCAATTGTCTATATGAAACATATTTCAATTAATCAAGTCTTAACAAGTTTGATTGCTTAACATGTTGGAAACATTTAATCATGTAAATATCAATCTCAATTAATATATATAAACATGGAAAAGTTCAGGTCACTACAGTACCTACCCGTTAAATAAATTTCGTCCCGAAATTTTAAGCTGTTGAAGGTGTTGACGAATCTTCTGGAAATAGATGCGGGTATTTCTTCTTCATCTGATCTTCACACTCCCAGGTGAACTCGGGTCCTCTACGAGCATTCCATCGAACCTTAACAATTGGTATCTTGTTTTGCTTAAGTCTTTTAACCTCACGATCCATTATTTCGACGGGTTCTTCGATGAATTGGAGTTTTTCGTTGATTTGAATTTCATCTAACGGAATAGTGAGATCTTCTTTAGCAAAACATTTCTTCAAATTCGAGACATGGAAAGTGTTATGTACAGCCGCGAGTTGTTGAGGTAACTCAAGTCGGTAAGCTACTGGTCCGACACGATCAATAATCTTGAATGGTCCAATATACCTTGGATTTAATTTCCCTCATTTACCAAATCGAACAACGCCTTTCCAAGGTGCAACTTTAAGCATGACCATCTCTCTAATTTCAAATTCTATATCTTTTCTTTTAATGTCAGTGTAGCTCTTTTGTCGACTTTGGGCGATTTTCAACCGTTGTTGAATTTGGATGATCTTCTCGGTAGTTTCTTGTATAATCTCCTGACCCGTAATCTGTCTATCCCCCACTTCACTCCAACAAATCGGAGACCTGCACTTTCTACCATAAAGTGCTTCAAACAGCGCCATCTCAATGCTTGAATGGTAGCTGTTGTTGTAGGAAAATTCTGCTAACGGTAGATGTCGATCCCAACTGTTTCCGAAATCAATAACACATGCTCATAGTGAAATGTCCCGTTCTTATTGATTAAAAACGTTCCATATTAATTGATTTCGTTGCAAGGTTTTGACCTCTATATGAGACGTTTTTCAAAGACTGCATTCATTTTAAAACAAACCATAACCTTTATTTCATCAATAAAGGTTTAAAAAGCTTTACGTAGATTATCAAATAATGATAATCTAAAATATCCTGTTTACACACGACCATTACATAATGGTTTACAATACAAATATGTTACAACAAAATAAGTTTCTTGAATGCAGTTTGTACACAATATCATACAAGCATGGACTCCAAATCTCGTCCTTATTTAAGTATGCGACAGCGGAAGCTCTTAATAATCACCTGAGAATAAACATGCTTAAAACGTCAACAAAAATGTTGGTGAGTTATAGGTTTAACCTATATATATCAAATCATAATAATAGACCACAAGATTTCATATTTCAATACACATCCCATACATAGAGATAAAAATCATTCATATGGTGAACACCTGGTAACCGACATTAACAAGATGCATATATAAGAATATCCCCATCATTCCGGGACACCCTTCGGATATGATATAAATTTCGAAGTACTAAAGCATCCGGTACTTTGGATGGGGCTTGTTAGGCCCGATAGATCTATCTTTAGGATTCGCGTCAATCAGGGTGTCTGTTCCCTAATTCTTAGATTACCAGACTTAATAAAAAGGGGCATATTCGATTTCGATAATTCAACCATAGAATGTAGTTTCACGTACTTGTGTCTATTTTGTAAATCATTTATAAAACCTGCATGTATTCTCATCCCAAAAATATTAGATTTTAAAAGTGGGACTATAACTCACTTTCACAGATTTTTACTTCGTCGGGAAGTAAGACTTGGCCACTGGTTGATTCACGAACCTATAACAATATATACATATATATCAAAGTATGTTCAAAATATATTTACAACACTTTTAATATATTTTGATGTTTTAAGTTTATTAAGTCAGCTGTCCTCGTTAGTAACCTACAACTAGTTGTCCACAGTTAGATGTACAGAAATAAATCGATAAATATTATCTTGAATCAATCCACGACCCAGTGTATACGTATCTCAGTATTGATCACAACTCAAACTATATATATTTTGGAATCAACCTCAACCCTGTATAGCTAACTCCAACATTCACATATAGAGTGTCTATGGTTGTTCCGAAATATATATAGATGTGTCGACATGATAGGTCGAAATATTGTATACGTGTCTATGGTATCTCAAGATTACATAATATACAATACAAGTTGATTAAGTTATGGTTGGAATAGATTTGTTACCAATTTTCACGTAGCTAAAATGAGAAAAATTATCCAATCTTGTTTTACCCATAACTTCTTCATTTTAAATCCGTTTTGAGTGAATCAAATTGCTATGGTTTCATATTGAACTCTATTTTATGAATCTAAACAGAAAAGTATAGGTTTATAGTCGGAAAAATAAGTTACAAGTCATTTTTGTAAAGGTAGTCATTTCAGTCGAAAGAACGACGTCTAGATGACCATTTTAGAAAACATACTTCCACTTTGAGTTTAACCATAATTTTTGGATATAGTTTCATGTTCATAATAAAAATCATTTTCTCAGAATAACAACTTTTAAATCAAAGTTTATCATAGTTTTTAATTAACTAACCCAAAACAGCCCGCGGTGTTACTACGACGGCGTAAATCCGGTTTTACGGTGTTTTTCGTGTTTCCAGGTTTTAAATCATTAAGTTAGCATATCATATAGATATAGAACATGTGTTTAGTTGATTTTAAAAGTCAAGTTAGAAGGATTAACTTTTGTTTGCGAACAAGTTTAGAATTAACTAAACTATGTTCTAGTGATTACAAGTTTAAACCTTCGAATAAGATAGCTTTATATGTATGAATCGAATGATGTTATGAACATCATTACTACCTTAAGTTCCTTGGATAAACCTACTGGAAAATAGAAAAATGGATCTAGCTTCAATGGATCCTTGGATGGCTCGAAGTTCTTGAAGCAAAATCATGACACGAAAACAAGTTCAAGTAAGATCATCACTTGAAATAAGATTGTTATAGTTATAGAAATTGAACCAAAGTTTGAATATGATTATTACCTTGTATTAGAATGATAACCTACTATAAGAAACCAAGATTTCTTGAGGTTGGATGATCACCTTACAAGATTGGAAGTGAGCTAGCAAACTTGAAAGTATTCTTGATTTTATGAAACTAGAACTTTTGGAATTTATGAAGAACACTTAGAACTTGAAGATAGAACTTGAGAGAGATCAATTAGATGAAGAAAATTTAAGAATGAAAGTGTTTGTAGGTGTTTTTGGTCGTTGGTGTATGGATTAGATATAAAGGATATGTAATTTTGTTTTCATGTAAATAAGTCATGAATGATTACTCATATTTTTGTAATTTTATGAGATATTTCATGCTAGTTGCCAAATGATGGTTCCCACATGTGTTAGGTGACTCACATGGGCTGCTAAGAGCTGATCATTGGAGTATATATACCAATAGTACATACATCTAAAAGCTGTGTATTGTACGAGTACGAATACGGGTGCATACGAGTAGAATTGTTGATGAAACTGAACGAGGATGTAATTGTAAGCATTTTTGTTAAGTAGAAGTATTTTGATAAGTGTCTTGAAGTCTTTCAAAAGTGTATGAATACATATTAAAACACTACATGTATATACATTTTAACTGAGTCGTTAAGTCATCGTTAGTCGTTACATGTAAATGTTGTTTTGAAACCTTTAGGTTAACGATCTTGTTAAATGTTGTTAACCCAATGTTTATAATATCAAAAGAGATTTTAAATTATTATATTATCATGATATTATGATGTACGAATATCTCTTAATATGATATATATACATTAAATGTCGTTACAACGATAATCGTTACATATATGTCTCGTTTCAAAATCATTAAGTTAGTAGTCTTGTTTTTACATATGTAGTTCATTGTTAATATACTTACTGATATGTTTACTTATCATAATATCATTTTAACTATATATATATAACCATATATATGTCATCATAAAGTTTTTACAAGTTTTAACGTTCGTGAATCACCGGTCAACTTGGGTGGTCAATTGTCTATATGAAACCTATTTCAATTAATCAAGTCTTAACAAGTTTGATTGCTTAACATGTTGAAAACATTTAATCATGTAAATATCAATCTCAATTAATATATATAAACATGGAAAAGTTCGGGTCACTACAGTACCTACCCGTTAAATAAATTTCGTCCCGAAATTTTAAGCTGTTGAAGGTGTTGACGAATCTTCTGGAAATAGATGCGGGTATTTCTTCTTCATCTGATCTTCACGCTCCCAGGTGAACTCGGGTCCTCTACGAGCATTCCATCGAACCTTAACAATTGGTATCTTGTTTTGCTTAAGTCTTTTAACCTCACAATCCATTATTTCGACGGGTTCTTCGATGAATTGAAGTTTTTCGTTGATTTGGATTTCATCTAACGGAATAGTGAGATCTTCTTTAGCAAAACATTTCTTCAAATTCGAGACGTGGAAAGTGTTATGTACAGCTGCGAGTTGTTGAGGTAACTCAAGTCGGTAAGCTACTGGTCCGACACGATCAATAATCTTGAATGGTCCAATATACCTTGGATTTAATTTCCCTCGTTTACCAAATCGAACAACGCCTTTCCAAGGTGCAACTTTAAGCATGACCATCTCTCCAATTTCAAATTCTATATCTTTTCTTTTAATGTCAGCGTAGCTCTTTTGTCGACTTTGGGCGGTTTTCAACCGTTGTTGAATTGGGATGATCTTCTCGGTAGTTTCTTGTATAATCTCCGGACCCGTAATCTGTCTATCCCCCACTTCACTCCAACAAATCGGAGACCTGCACTTTCTACCATAAAGTGCTTCAAACGGCGCCATCTCAATGCTTGAATGGTAGCTGTTGTTGTAGGAAAATTCTGCTAATGGTAGATGTCGATCCCAACTGTTTCCGAAATCAATAACACATGCTCGTAGCATGTCTTCAAGTGTTTGTATCGTCCTTTCGCTCTGCCCATCAGTTTTTGGATGATAGGCAGTACTCATGTCTAGACGAGTTCCTAATGCTTGCTGTAATGTCTGCCAGAATCTTGAAATAAATCTGCCATCCCTATCAGAGATAATAGAGATTGGTATTCCATGTCTGGAGATGACTTCCTTCAAATACAGTCATGCTAACTTCTCCATCTTGTCATCTTCTCTTATTGGCAAGAAGTGTGCTGATTTGATGAGACGATCAACTATTACCCAAATAGTATCAAAACCACTTGCAGTCCTTGGCAATTTAGTGATGAAATCCATGGTAATGTTTTCCCATTTCCATTCCGGGATTTCGGGTTGTTGAAGTAGACCTGATGGTTTCTGATGCTCAGCTTTGACCTTAGAACACGTCAAACATTCTCCTACGTATTTAGCAACATCGGCTTTCATACCCGGCCACCAAAAATGTTTCTTGAGATCCTTGTACATCTTCCCCGTTCCAGGATGTATTGAGTATCTGGTTTTATGAGCTTCTCTAAGTACCATTTCTCTCATATCTCCAAATTTTGGTACCCAAATCATTTCAGCCCTATACCGGGTTCCGTCTTCCCGAATATTAAGATGTTTCTCCGATCCTTTGGGTATTTCATCCTTTAAATTTCCCTCTTTTAAAACTCCTTGTTGCGCCTCCTTTATTTGAGTAGTAAGGTTATTATGAATCATTATATTCATAGATTTTACTCGAATAGGTTCTCTGTCCTTCCTGCTCAAGGCATCGGCTACCACATTTGCCTTCCCCGGGTGGTAACGAATCTCAAAGTCGTAATCATTCAATAATTCAATCCACCTACGCTGCCTCATATTCAGTTGTTTCTGATTAAATATGTGTTGAAGACTTTTGTGGTCTGTATATATAATACTTTTGACCCCATATAAGTAGTGCCTCCAAGTCTTTAATGCAAAAACAACCGCGCCTAATTCCAAATCATGCGTCGTATAATTTTGTTCGTGAATCTTCAATTGTCTAGACGCATAAGCAATCACCTTCATTCGTTGCATTAATACACAACCGAGACCTTTCTTTGATGCGTCACAATAAATCACAAAATCATCATTCCCTTCAGGCAATGACAATATAGGTGCCGTAGTTAGCTTTTTCTTCAATAACTGAAACGCTTTCTCTTGTTCATCATTCCATTCAAATTTCTTCCCTTTATGCGTTAATGCAGTCAAGGGTTTTGCTATTCTGGAAAAGTCTTGGATGAACCTTCTGTAGTAACCAGCTAGTCCTAAAAACTGGCGTATGTGTTTCAGAGTTTTCGGGGTTTCCCACTTTTCAACAGTTTCTATCTTTGCCGGATCCACCTTAATACCTTCTTTGTTCACTATGTGACCGAGGAATTGAACTTCTTCCAACCAAAATGCACACTTTGAAAACTTAGCGTACAATTCTTCCTTCCTCAATACTTCTAACACCTTTCTCAAATGTTCACCGTGTTCTTGGTCATTCTTTGAGTAAATAAGTATGTCATCAATGAAAACAATGACAAACTTGTCAAGGTATGGTCCACACACTCGGTTCATAAGGTCCATGAACACAGCTGGTGCATTAGTTAAACCAAACGGCATGACCATAAACTCGTAATGACCGTAACGTGTTCTGAAAGCAGTCTTTGGAATATCATCTTCTTTCACCCGCATTTGATGATACCCGGAACGTAAGTCAATCTTTGAATAAACAGACGAGCCTTGTAGTTGATCAAATAAGTCATCGATTCTCGGTAGTGGGTAGCGGTTCTTGATGGTAAGTTTGTTCAACTCTCGGTAGTCGATACACAACCTGAATGTACCATCTTTCTTCTTGACAAACAAAACAGGAGCTCCCCACGGTGATGTGCTTGGTCGAATGAAACCATGCTCTAAAAGTTCTTATAATTGGCTTTGCAGTTCTTTCATCTCGTTGGGTGCGAGTCTGTAAGGAGCACGAGCTATTGGTGCAGCTCCTGGTACAAGATCTATTTGAAATTCAACGGATCGATGTGGGGGTAATCCCGGTAATTCTTTCGGAAATACATCGGGAAATTCTTTTGCGACGGGAACATCATTGATGCTCTTTTCTTCAGTTTGTACTTTCTCGACGTGTGCTAGAACAGCATAGCAACCTTTTCTTATTAGTTTTTATGCCTTCAAATTACTAATAAGATGTAGCTTCGTGTTGCCCTTTTCTCCGTACACCATTAAGGGTTTTCCTTTTTCTCGTATAATGCGAATTGCATTTTTGTAACAAACGATCTCTGCTTTCACTTCTTTCAACCAGTCCATACCGATTATCACATCAAAACTCCCTAACTCTACTGGTATCAAATCAATCTTAAATGTTTCGCTAACCAGTTTAATTTCTCGATTCCGACATATATTATCTGCTGAAATTAATTTACCATTTGCTAATTCGAGTAAAAATTTACTATCCAAAGGCGTCAATGGACAACTTAATTTAGCACAAAAATCTCTACTCATATAGCTTCTATCCGCACCTGAATCAAATAAAACGTAAGCAGATTTATTGTCAATAAGAAACGTACCCGTAACAAGCTCCGGGTCTTCCTGTGCCTCTGCCGTATTAATATTGAAAACTCTTCCGCGGCCTTGTCCATTCGTGTTCTCTTGGTTCGGGCAATTTCTAACAATGTGGCCCGGTTTTCCACATTTATAACAAACTACATTGGCATAACTTGCTCCGACACTACTTGCTCCGCCATTACTCGTTCCGACACCATTTGTTCCTTTCGTTCTATTAACCCCTGGTCTGTAGACCTCACACTTTACCGCGCTATGACCATTTCTTTTACACTTGTTGCAAAATTTGGTGCAGAACCCCGAGTGATACTTTTCACACCTTTGGCATAGCTGCTTCTGATTGTTGTTGTTGTTGCGGTTATTATTGTTGTTGGGATGATTGTTGTAGTTGTTGTTGTTGTTGTTGTTGGGCCGTTTGTTGTAGTTTCGATTGATGTTGCGATTGTTGGGATAATTGTTGCGATTATTGTTGTAATTGCTGTTGTTGTTGTTGTATTGGTGATTCTTATCACCGTTTTCCTCCCACTTTCTTTTGACTTGCTTCACATTGGCCTCTTCAGCAGTCTGTTCTTTAATTCTTTCTTCAATCTGGTTCACTAGTTTGTGAGCCATTCTACATGCCTGTTGTATGGAGGCGGGCTCGTGTGAACTTATATCTTCTTGGATTCTTTCCGGTAATCCTTTCACAAACGCGTCGATCTTCTCTTCCTCATCTTCGAATGCTCCCGGACACAATAGGCACAATTCTGTGAATCGTCTTTCGTACGTGGTAATATCAAATCCTTGGGTTCGTAACCCTCTAAGTTCTGTCTTGAGCTTATTGACCTCGGTTCTGGGACGGTACTTCTCGTTTATCAAGTGCTTGAATGCTGACCACGGTAGTGCGTAAGCATCATCTTGTCCCACTTGCTCTAGATAGGTATTCCACCATGTTAACGCAGAACCTGTGAAGGTATGCGTAGCGTACTTCACTTTGTCCTCTTCAGTACACTTACTTATGGCAAACACCGATTCGACCTTCTCGGTCCACCGTTTCAATCCGATCGGTCCTTCGGTTCCATCAAATTCCAAAGGTTTGCAGGCAGTGAATTCTTTGTAGGTGCATCCTACACGATTTCCTGTACTGCCAGATCCAAGGTTATTGTTGGTATGTAGCGCAGCCTGTACTGCGGCTATGTTTGAAGCTAGAAAAGTACGGAATTCCTCTTCATTCATATTCACGGTGTGTCGAGTAGTCGGTGCCATTTCCTTCAAAATAGTCAAATGGAACAAGTTAATCATACAGAATATTAAGAGTAGTTAATAGTATTTCGTAGCATAATATGAACTCATTTATAAAAGGTTTTTCTTCATATTAGCGTTTTACAAGTAAATTCGGGTAGTACCTACCCGTTAAGTTCATACTTAGTAGCTAATATACAATTCAACTACTACAATTCTATATGAAAAACTGATTATAATAATATTTCGCGTTCAAACTTTTACACAATATTTTACAAACTTACAATACCGCTTATTTTACATATAGCATGAAATATAGCACACAATAAATTTGATACAAGATGGTTGTGAAGATAATTCTAGCTAGTACACAAGTCGTTTAGCAAAGGCAATAAAGACACGTAATTCATACGTCCAGAAACAAGTCATGCATTCTGGTTTTACTAGGATTACTTCCCATCCTTGGTCTTGTGGAACATAACCGTTATGGCCGTTGATAAAACAGCGTGTTGTAACGTCGTCAAAGGGACGAGGGTTATGTAATGTCCAACAGTCCCGTAACAATCTAAAAACCTCATTTCTTACCCCAATTACCGACTCCGTCACTTGTGGGAACGTTTTGTTTAATAGTTGTAGTCCGATGTTCTTGTTCTCACTTTGGTGAGAAGAGAACATTACTAATCCGTAAGCCTAACATGCTTCTTTATGTTGCATGTTAGCCGCTTTTTCTAAATCACGAAGTCCTATATTCGGATATACTGAGTCAAAATAATTTCTTAACCCGTTGCGTAAAATAGCATTTGGGTTCCCCGCAATATATGCGTCAAAGTAAACACATCGTAACTTATGGATTTCCCAATGTGATATCCCCTATCTTTCGAACGAAAGCCTTTTATAAACCAAGGCATTCTTGGAACGTTCTTCGAATGTCTTACAAACTGATCTCGCCTTAAATAGTTGTGCCGAAGAATTCTGACCGACTCTAGACAAGATTTCATCAATCATGTCTCCGGGTAGGTCTCTTAAAATATTGGGTTGTCTATCCATTTTGTGTTTTTATACTGTAAAATAAACAAGAGTTAGATTCATAAAAAAAAATACTTATTAATACAAGCAATTTTTACATATATCATAAAGCATAAGCACACTATATTACATATATTACACCACACGAATACAACTATCTTATTCCGACTCGCTTGTTTCTTCTTCTTCGGTTTTGGATCGTTTTGCCAAGTTTCTAGGGATATATGATGTTCCCCTAATACGAGCCGTCGTTGTCCACATTGGTTTAGAAAAACCTGGTGGTTTAGAGGTTCCCGGGTCATTGTTACAACTTAAGGACTTCGGGGGTTGAAGATACATATAAAGTTCATCGGGGTTGGAATTAGATTTCTCTATTTTTATGCCCTTTCCCTTATTATTTTCTTTTGCCTTTTTAAATTCAGTTGGGGTAATTTCTATAACATCATCGGAATTCTCGTCGGAATCCGATTCATCGGAGAATTGGTAATCCTCCCAATATTTTGCTTCCTTGGCGGAAACACCATTGACCATAATTAACCTTGGTCGATTGGTTGAGGATTTTCTTTTACTTAACCGTTTTATTATTTCCCCCACCGGTTCTATTTCTTCATTCGGTTCCGATTCTTCTTCCGGTTCCGATTCTTCTTCCGGTTCCGACTCTTCTTCCGGTTCCTCTTCGGGAACTTGTGAATCAGTCCACGAATCATTCCAATTTACATTTGACTCTTCATTATTATTAGGTGAGTCAATGGGACTTGTTCTAGAGGTAGACATCTATCACATAATATCAAACGCGTTAAGAGATTAATATATCACATAATAATCACATGTTAAAAATATATAGTTTCCAACAAAATTTGTTAAGCAATCATTTTTCAAGTAAACACGGTCGAAGTCCAGACTCACTAATGCATCCTAACAAACTCGATAAGACACACTAATGCAAAATTCTGGTTCTCTAAGACCAACGCTCTGATACCAACTGAAATGTCCCGTTCTTATTGATTAAAAACGTTCCATATTAATTGATTTCGTTGCGAGGTTTTGACCTCTATATGAGACGTTTTTCAAAGACTGCATTCATTTTAAAACAAACCATAACCTTTATTTCATCAATAAAGGTTTAAAAAGCTTTACGTAGATTATCAAATAATGATAATCTAAAATATCCTGTTTACACACGACCATTACATAATGGTTTACAATACAAATATGTTACAACAAAATAAGTTTCTTGAATGCAGTTTTTACACAATATCATACAAGCATGGACTCCAAATCTCATCCTTATTTAAGTATGCGACAGCGGAAGCTCTTAATAATCACCTGAGAATAAACATGCTTAAAACGTCAACAAAAATGTTGGTGAGTTATAGGTTTAACCTATATATATCAAATCATAATAATAGACCACAAGATTTCATATTTCAATACACATCCCATACATAGAGATAAAAATCATTCATATGGTGAACACCTGGTAACCGACATTAACAAGATGCATATATAAGAATATCCCCATCATTCCGGGACACCCTTCGGATATGATATAAATTTCAAAGTACTAAAGCATCCGGTACTTTGGATGGGGCTTGTTAGGCCCGATAGATCTATCTTTAGGATTCACGTCAATTAGGGTGTCTGTTCCCTAATTCTTAGATTACCAGACTTAATAAAAAGGGGCATATTCGATTTCGATAATTCAACCATAGAATGTAGTTTCACGTACTTGTGTCTATTTTGTAAATCATTTATAAAACCTGCATGTATTCTCATCCCAAAAATATTAGATTTTAAAAGTGGGACTATAACTCACTTTCACAGATTTTTACTTCGTCGGGAAGTAAGATTTGGCCACTGGTTGATTCACGAACCTATAACAATATATACATATATATCAAAGTATGTTCAAAATATATTTACAACACTTTTAATATATTTTGATGTTTTAAGTTTATTAAGTCAGCTGTCCTCATTAGTAACCTACAACTAGTTGTCCACAGTTAGATGTACAGAAATAAATCGATAAATATTATCTTGAATAAATCCACGACCCAGTGTATACGTATCTCAGTATTGATCACAACTCAAACTATATATATTTTGGAATCAACCTCAACCCTGTATAGCTAACTCCAACATTCAGATATAGAGTGTCTATGGTTGTTTCGAAATATATATAGATGTGTCGACATGATAGGTCGAAACATTGTATACGTGTCTATGGTATCTCAAGATTACATAATATACAATACAAGTTGATTAAGTTATGGTTGGAATAGATTTGTTACCAATTTTCACGTAGCTAAAATGAGAAAAATTATCCAATCTTGTTTTACCCATAACTTCTTCATTTTAAATCCGTTTTGAGTGAATCAAATTGCTATGGTTTCATATTGAACTCTATTTTATGAATCTAAACAGAAAAGTATAGGTTTATAGTCAAAAAAATAAGTTACAAGTCGTTTTTGTAAAGGTAGTCATTTCAGTCGAAAGAACGACGTCTAGATGACCATTTTAGAAAACATACTTCCACTTTGAGTTTAACCATAATTTTTGGATATAGTTTCATGTTCATAATAAAAATCATTTTCTTAGAATAACAACTTTTAAATCAAAGTTTATCATAGTTTTTAATTAACTAACCCAAAACAGCCCGCGGTGTTACTACGACGGCGTAAATCCGGTTTTACGGTGTTTTTCGTGTTTCCAGGTTTTAAATCATTAAGTTAGCATATCATATAGATATAGAACATGTGTTTAGTTGATTTTAAAAGTCAAGTTAGAAGGATTAACTTTTGTTTGCGAACAAGTTTAGAATTAACTAAACTATGTTCTAGTTATTACAAGTTTAAACCTTCGAATAAGATAGCTTTATATGTATGAATCGAATAATGTTATGAACATCATTACTACCTTAAGTTCCTTGGATAAACCTACTGGAAAAGAGAAAAATGGATCTAGCTTCAATGGATCCTTGGATGGCTCGAAGTTCTTGAAGCAAAATCATGATAGGAAAACAAGTTCAAGTAAGATCATCACTTGAAATAAGATTGTTATAGTTATAGAAATTGAACCAAAGTTTGAATATGATTATTACCTTGTATTAGAATGATAACCTACTGTAAGAAACAAAGATTTCTTGAGGTTGGATGATCACCTTACAAGATTGGAAGTGAGCTAGCAAACTTGAAAGTATTCTTGATTTTATGAAACTAGAACTTTTGGAATTTATGAAGAACACTTAGAACTTGAAGATAGAACTTGAGAGAGATCAATTAGATGAAGAAAATTTAAGAATGAAAGTGTTTGTAGGTGTTTTTGGTCGTTGGTGTATGGATTAGATATAAAGGATATGTAATTTTGTTTTCATGTAAATAAGTCATGAATGATTACTCATATTTTTGTAATTTTATGAGATATTTCATGCTAGTTGCCAAATGATGGTTCCCACATATGTTAGGTGACTCACATGGGCTACTAAGAGCTGATCATTGGAGTGTATATACCAATAGTACATACATCGAAAAGCTGTGTATTGTACGAGTACGAATACGGGTGCATACGAGTAGAATTGTTGATGAAACTGAACGAGGATGTAATTGTAAGCATTTTTGTTAAGTAGAAGTATTTTGATAAGTGTCTTGAAGTCTTTCAAAAGTGTATGAATACATATTAAAACACTACATGTATATACATTTTAACTGAGTCGTTAAGTCATCGTTAGTCGTTACATGTAAATGTTGTTTTGAAACCTTAAGGTTAACGATCTTGTTAAATGTTGTTAACCCAATGTTTATAATATCAAAAGAGATTTTAAATTATTATATTATCTTGATATTATGATGTACGAATATCTCTTAATATGATATATATATACATTAAATGTCGTTACAACGATAATCGTTACATATATGTCTCGTTTCAAAATCATTAAGTTAGTAGTCTTGTTTTTACATATGTAGTTCATTGTTAATATACTTAATGATTTGTTTACTTATCATAATATCATGTTAACTATATATATAACCATATATATGTCATCATATAGTTTTTACAAGTTTTAACGTTCGTGAATCACCGGTCAACTTGGGTGGTCAATTGTCTATATGAAACCTATTTCAATTAATCAAGTCTTAACAAGTTTGATTGCTTAACATGTTGAAAACATTTAATCATGTAAATATCAATCTCAATTAATATATATAAACATGGAAAAGTTCGGGTCACTACACATAGCATGTCTTCAAGCGTTTGTATCGTCCTTTCGCTCTGCCCATCAGTTTGTGGATGATAGGCAGTACTCATGTCTAGACGAGTTCCTAATGCTTGCTGTAATGTCTGCCAGAATCTTGAAATAAATCTGCCATCCCTATCAGAGATAATAGAGATTGGTATTCCATGTCTGGAGACGACTTCCTTCAAATACAGTCGTGCTAACGTCTCCATCTTGTCATCTTCTCTTATTGGCAGGAAGTGTGTTGATTTGATGAGACGATCAACTATTACCCAAATAGTATCAAAACCACTTGCAGTCCTTGGTAATTTAGTGATGAAATCCATGGTAATATTTTCCCATTTCCATTCCGGGATTTCGGGTTGTTGAAGTAGACCTGATGGTTTCTGATGCTCAGCTTTGACCTTAGAACACGTCAAACATTCTCCTACGTATTTAGCAACATCGGCTTTCATACCCGGCCACCAAAAATGTTTCTTGAGATCCTTGTACATCTTCCCCGTTCCAGGATGTATTGAGTATCTGGTTTTATGAGCTTCTCTAAGTACCATTTCTCTCATATCTCCAAATTTTGGTACCCAAATCCTTTCAGCCCTATACCGGGTTCCATCTTCCCGAATATTAAGATGCTTCTCCGATCCTTTGGGTATTTCATCCTTTAAATTTCCCTCTTTTAAAACTCCTTGTTGCGCCTCCTTTATTTGAGTAGTAAGGTTATTATGAATCATTATATTCATAGATTTTACTCGAATGGGTTCTCTGTCCTTCCTGCTCAAGGCATCGGCTACCACATTTGCCTTCTCCGGGTGGTAACGAATCTCAAAGTCGTAATCATTCAATAATTCAATCCACCTACGCTACCTCATATTCAGTTGTTTCTGATTAAATATGTGTTGAAGACTTTTGTGGTCGGTATATATAATACTTTTGACCCCATATAAGTAGTGCCTCCAAGTCTTTAATGCAAAAACAACCGCGCCTAATTCCAAATCATGCGTCGTATAATTTTGTTCGTGAATCTTCAATTGTCTAGACGCATAAGCAATCACCTTCGTTCGTTGCATTAATACACAACCGAGACCTTGTTTTGATGCGTCACAATAAATTACAAAATCATCATTCCCTTCAAGCAATGACAATATAGGTGCCGTAGTTAGCTTTTTCTTCAATAACTGAAACGCTTTCTCTTGTTCATCATTCCATTCAAATTTCTTCCCTTTATGCGTTAATGCAGTCAAGGGTTTTGCTATTCTGGAAAAGTCTTGGATGAACCTTCTGTAGTAACCAGCTAGTCCTAAAAATTGACGTATATGCTTTAGAGTTTTTGGGGTTTCCCACTTTTCAACGGTTTCGATCTTTGCCGGGTCCACCTGGATACCTTCTTTGTTCACTATGTGACCGAGGAATTGAACTTCTTCCAACCAAAATGCACACTTTGAAAACTTAGCGTACAGTTTTTCTTTCCTCAATACTTCTAGCACTTTTCTCAAATGTTCTTCGTGCTCTTGATCATTCTTTGAGTAAATAAGTATGTCATCGATGAAAACAATGACAAACTTGTCAAGATATGGCCCACACACTCGGTTCATAAGGTCCATGAACACAGCTGGTGCGTTAGTCAATCCAAACGGCATAACCATAAACTCGTAATGACCATAACGCGTCCTAAAAGCAGTTTTTGGAATATCATCCTCCTTTACTCGCATTTGATGATATCCAGTGAAATGTCCCGTTCTTATTGATTAAAAACGTTCCATATTAATTGATTTCGTTGCGAGGTTTTGACCTCTATATGAGACGTTTTTCAAAGACTGCATTCATTTTTAAAACAAACCATAACCTTTATTTCATAAATAAAGGTTTAAAAAGCTTTACGTAGATTATCAAATAATGATAATCTAAAATATCCTGTTTACACACGACCATTACATAATGGTTTACAATACAAATATGTTACATCGAAATCATTTTCTTGAATGCAGTTTTTACACAGTATCATACAAACATGGACTCCAAATCTTGTCCTTATTTTAGTATGCAACAGCGGAAGCTCTTAGTATTCACCTGAGAATAAACATGATTTAAACGTCAACAAAAATGTTGGTGAGTTATAGGTTTAACCTATATATATCAAATCGTAACAATAGACCACAAGATTTCATATTTCAATACACATCCCATACATAGAGATAAAAATCATTCATATGGTGAACACCTGGTAACCGACATTAACAAGATGCATATATAAGAATATCCCCATCATTCCGGGATACCCTTCGGATATGATATAAATTTCGAAGTACTAAAGCATCCGGTACTTTGGATGGGGCTTGTTGGACCCAATAGATCTATCTTTAGGATTCGTGTCAATTAGGGTGTCTGTTCCCTAATTCTTAGATTACCAGACTTAATAAAAAGGGGCATATTCGATTTCGATAATTCAACCATAGAATGTAGTTTCACGTACTTGTGTCTATTTTGTAAATCATTTATAAAACCTGCATGTATTCTCATCCCAAAAATATTAGATTTTAAAAGTGGGACTATAACTCACTTTCACAGATTTTTACTTCGTCGGAAAGTAAGACTTGGCCACTGGTTGATTCACGAACCTATAACAATATATACATATATATCAAAGTATGTTCAAAATATATTTACAACACTTTTAATATATTTTGATGTTTTAAGTTTATTAAGTCAGCTGTCCTCGTTAGTAACCTACAACTAGTTGTCCACAGTTAGATGTACAGAAATAAATCGATAAATATTATTTTGAATCAATCCACGACCCAGTGTATACGTATCTCAGTATTGATCACAACTCAAACTATATATATTTTGGAATCAACCTCAACCCTGTATAGCTAACTCCAACATTTACATATAGAGTGTCTATGGTTGTTCCGAAATAATATAGATGTGTCGACATGATAGGTCGAAACATTGTATACGTGTCTATGGTATCTCAAGATTACATAATATAAAATACAAGTTGATTAAGTTATGGTTGGAATAGATTTGTTACCAATTTTCACGTAGCTAAAATGAGAAAAATTATCCAATCTTGTTTTACCCATAACTTCTTCATTTTAAATCCGTTTTGAGTGAATCAAATTGCTATGGTTTCATATTGAACTCTATTTTATGAATCTAAACAGAAAAAGTATAGGTTTATAGTCGTAAAAATAAGTTACAAGTCGTTTTTGTAAAGGTAGTCATTTCAGTCGAAAGAACGACGTCTAGATGACCATTTTAGAAAACATACTTCCACTTTGAGTTTAACCATAATTTTTGGATATAGTTTCATGTTCATAATAAAAATCATTTTCTCAGAATAACAACTTTTAAATCAAAGTTTATCATAGTTTTTAATTAACTAACCCAAAACAGCCCGCGGTGTTACTACGACGGCGTAAATCCGGTTTTACGGTGTTTTTCGTGTTTCCAGGTTTTAAATCATTAAGTTAGCATATCATATAGATATAGAACATGTGTTTAGTTGATTTTAAAAGTCAAGTTAGAAGGATTAACTTTTGTTTGCGAACAAGTTTAGAATTAACTAAACTATGTTCTAGTGATTACAAGTTTAAACCTTCGAATAAGATAGCTTTATATGTATGAATCGAATGATGTTATGAACATCATTACTACCTTAAGTTCCTTGGATAAACCTACTGGAAAAGAGAAAAATGGATCTAGCTTCAATGGATCCTTGGATGGCTCGAAGTTCTTGAAGCAGAATCATGACACGAAAACAAGTTCAAGTAAGATCATCACTTGAAATAAGATTGTTATAGTTATAGAAATTGAACCAAAGTTTGAATATGATTATTACCTTGTATTAGAATGATAACCTACTGTAAGAAACAAAGATTTCTTGAGGTTGGATGATCACCTTACAAGATTGGAAGTGAGCTAGCAAACTTGAAAGTATTCTTGATTTTATGAAACTAGAACTTTTGGAATTTATGAAGAACACTTAGAACTTGAAGATAGAACTTGAGAGAGATCAATTAGATGAAGAAAATTGAAGAATGAAAGTGTTTGTAGGTGTTTTTGGTCGTTGGTGTATGGATTAGATATAAAGGATATGTAATTTTGTTTTCATGTAAATAAGTCATGAATGATTACTCATATTTTTGTAATTTTATGAGATATTTCATGCTAGTTGCCAAATGATGGTTCCCACATGTGTTAGGTGACTCACATGGGCTGCTAAGAGCTGATCATTGGAGTGTATATACCAATAGTACATACATCTAAAAGCTGTGTATTGTACGAGTACGAATACGGGTGCATATGAGTAGAATTGTTGATGAAACTGAACGAGGATGTAATTGTAAGCATTTTTGTTAAGTAGAAGTATTTTGATAAGTGTATTGAAGTCTTTCAAAAGTGTATAAATACATATTAAAACACTACATGTATATACATTTTACCTGAGTCGTTAAGTCATCGTTAGTCGTTACATGTAAGTGTTGTTTTGAAACCTTTAGGTTAACGATCTTGTTAAATGTTGTTAACCCAATGTTTATAATATCAAATGAGATTTTAAATTATTATATTATCATGATATTATCATGTATGAATATCTCTTAATATGATATATATACATTAAATGTCTTTACAACGATAATCGTTACATATATGTCTCGTTTAAAAATCATTAAGTTAGTAGTCTTGTTTTTACATATGTAGTTCATTGTTAATATACTTAATGATATGTTTACTTATCATAGTATCATGTTAACTATATATATATCCATATATATGTCATCATATAGTTTTTACAAGTTTTAACGTTCGTGAATCACCGGTCAACTTGGGTGGTCAATTGTCTATATGAAACATATTTCAATTAATCAAGTCTTAACAAGTTTGATTGCTTAACATGTTGGAAACATTTAATCATGTAAATATCAATCTCAATGAATATATATAAACATGGAAAAGTTCGGGTCACTACAGTACCTACCCGTTAAATAAATTTCGTCCCGAAATTTTAAGCTGTTGAAGGTGTTGACGAATCTTCTGGAAATAGATGCGGGTATTTCTTCTTCATCTGATCTTCACGCTCCCAGGTGAACTCAGGTCCTCTACGAGCATTCCATCGAACCTTAACAATTGGTATCTTGTTTTGCTTAAGTCTTTTAACCTCGCGATCCATTATTTCGACGGGTTCTTCGATGAATTGAAGTTTTTCGTTGATTTGGATTTCATCTAACGGAATAGTGAGATCTTCTTTAGCAAAACATTTCTTCAAATTTGAGACGTGGAAAGTGTTATGTACAGCCGGGAGTTATTGAGGTAACTCAAGTCGGTAAGCTACTGGTCCGACACGATCAATAATCTTGAATGGTCCAATATACCTTGGATTTAATTTCCCTCGTTTACCAAATCGAACAACGCCTTTCCAAGGTGCAACTTTAAGCATGACCATCTCTCCAATTTCAAATTCTATATCTTTTCTTTTAATGTCAGCGTAGCTCTTTTGTCGACTTTGGGTGGTTTTCAACCGTTGTTGAATTTGGATGATCTTCTCGGTAGTTTCTTGTATAATCTCCGGACCCGTAATCTGTCTATCCCCCACTTCACTCCAACAAATCGGAGACCTGCACTTTCTACCATAAAGTGCTTCAAACGGAACCATCTCAATGCTTGAATGGTAGCTGTTGTTGTAGGAAAATTCTGCTAACGGTAGATGTCGATCCCAACTGTTTCTGAAATCAATAACACATGCTCGTAGCATGTCTTCCAGCGTTTGTATCGTCCTTTCGCTCTGCCCATCAGTTTGTGGATGATAGGCAGTACTCATGTCTAGATGAGTTCCTAATGCTTGCTGTAATGTCTGCCAGAATCTTGAAATAAATCTGCCATCCCTATCAGAGATAATAGAGATTGGTATTCCATGTCTGGAGACGACTTCCTTCAAATACAGTCGTGCTAACTTCTCCATCTTGTCATCTTCTCTTATTGGTAGGAAGTGTGCTGATTTGGTGAGACGATCAACTATTACCCAAATAGTATCAAAACCACTTGCAGTTCTTGGCAATTTAGTGATGAAATCCATGGTAATGTTTTCCCATTTCCATTCCGGGATTTCGGGTTGTTGAAGTAGACCTGATGGTTTCTGATGCTCAGCTTTGACCTTAGAACACGTCAAACATTCTCCTACGTATTTAGCAACATCGGCTTTCATACCCGGCCACCAAAAATGTTTCTTGAGATCCTTGTACATCTTCCCCGTTCCAGGATGTATTGAGTATCTGGTTTTATGAGCTTCTCTAAGTACCATTTCTCTCATATCTCCAAATTTTGGTACCCAAATCCTTTCATCCCTATACCGGGTTCCGTCTTCCCGAATATTAAGATGCTTCTTCGATCCTTTGGGTATTTCATCCTTTAAATTTTCCTCTTTTAAAACTCCTTGTTGCGCCTCCTTTATTTGAGTAGTAAGGTTATTATGAATCATTATATTCATAGATTTTACTCGAATGGGTTCTCTGTCCTTCCTGCTCAAGGCATCGGCTACCACATTTGCCTTCCCCGGGTGGTAACGAATCTCAAAGTCGTAATTATTCAACAATTCAATCCACCTACGCTGCCTCATATTCAGTTGTTTCTGATTAAATATGTGTTGAAGACTTTTGTGGTCAGTATATATAATACTTTTGACCCCATATAAGTAGTGCCTCCAAGTCTTTAATGCAAAAATAACCGCGCCTAATTCCAAATCATGCGTCGTATAATTTTGCTCGTGAATCTTCAATTGTCTAGATGCATAAGCAATCACCTTCGTTCGTTGCATTAATACACAACCGAGACCTTGCTTTGATGCGTCACAATAAATCACAAAATCATCATTCCCTTCAGGCAATGACAATATAGGTGCCGTAGTTAGCTTTTTCTTCAATAACTGAAACGCTTTCTCTTGTTCATCCTTCCATTCAAATTTCTTCCCTTTATGCGTTAATGCAGTCAAGGGTTTTGCTATTCTGGAAAAGTCTTGGATGAACCTTCTGTAGTAACCAGCTAGTCCTAAAAACTGGCGTATGTGTTTCGGAGTTTTCGGGGTTTCCCACTTTTCAACAGTTTCTATCTTTGCCGGATCCACCTTAATACCTTCTTTGTTCACTATGTGACCGAGGAATTGAACTTCTTCCAACCAAAATGCACACTTTGAAAACTTAGCGTACAATTCTTCCTTCCTCAATACTTCTAACACCTTTCTCAAATGTTCACCGTGTTCTTGGTTATTCTTTGAGTAAATAAGTATGTCATCAATGAAAACAATGACAAACTTGTCAAGGTATGGTCCACACACTCGGTTCATAAGGTCCATGAACACAGCTGGTGCATTAGTTAAACCAAACGGCATGACCATAAACTCGTAATGACCGTAACGTGTTCTGAAAGCAGTCTTTGGAATATCATCTTCTTTCACCCGCATTTGATGATACCCGGAACGTAAGTCAATCTTTGAATAAACAGACGAGCCTTGTAGTTGATCAAATAAGTCGTCGATTCTCGGTAGTGGGTAGCGGTTCTTGATGGTAAGTTTGTTCAACTCTCGGTAGTCGATACACAACCTGAATGTACTATCTTTCTTCTTGACAAACAAAACAGGAGCTCCCCACGGTGATGTGCTTGGTCGAATGAAACCACGCTCTAAAAGTTCTTGTAATTGGCTTTGCAGTTCTTTCATCTCGCTGGGTGCGAGTCTGTAAGGAGCACGAGCTATTGGTGCAGCTCCTGGTACAAGATCTATTTGAAATTCAACGGATCGATGTGGGGGTAATCCCGGTAATTCTTTTGGAAATACATCGGGAAATTCTTTTGCAACGGGAACATCATTGATGCTCTTTTCTTCAGTTTGTACTTTCTCGACGTGTGCTAAAACAGCATAACAACCTTTTCTTATTAGTTTTTGTGCCTTCAAATTACTAATAAGATGTAGCTTCGTGTTGCCCTTTTCTCCGTACACCATTAAGGGTTTTCCTTTTTCTCGTATAATGCGAATTGCATTTTTGTAACAAACGATCTCTGCTTTCACTTCTTTCAACCAGTCCATACCGATTATCACATCAAAACTCCCTAACTCTACTGGTATCAAATCAATCTTAAATGTTTCGCTAACCAGTTTAATTTCTCGATTCCGACATATATTATCTGCTGAAATTAATTTACCATTTGCTAATTCGAGTAAAAATTTACTATCCAAAGGCGTCAATGGATAACTTAATTTAGCACAAAAATCTCTACTCATATAGCTTCTATCCGCACCCGAATCAAATAAAACGTAAGCAGATTTATTGTCAATAAGAAACGTACCCGTAACAAGCTCCGGGTCTTCATGTGCCTCTGCCGCATTAATATTGAAAACTCTTCCGCGGCCTTGTCCATTCGTGTTCTCCTGGTTCGGGCAATTTCTAATAATGTGGCCCGGTTTTCCACATTTATAACAAACTACATTGGCATAACTTGCTCCGACACTACTTGCTCCGCCATTACTCGTTCTGACACCATTTGTTCCTTTCGTTCTATTAACCCCTGGTCCGTAGACCTCACACTTCGCCGCGCTATGACCATTTCTTTTACACTTGTTGCAAAATTTGGTGCAGAACCCCGAGTGATTCTTTTCACACCTTTGGCATAGCTGCTTCTGATTGTTGTTGTTGTTGCGATTATTATTGTTGTTGGGATGATTGTTGTAGTTGTTGTTGTTGTTGTTGTTGTTGTTGTTGTTGTTGGGCCATTTGTTGTAGTTGCGATTGATGTTGCGATTGTTGGGATAATTGTTGCGATTATTGTTGTAATTGCTGTTGTTGTTGTATTGGTGATTCTTATCACCGTTTTCCTCCCACTTTCTTTTGACTTGCTTCACATTGGCCTCTTCAGCAGTCTGTTCTTTAATTCTTTCTTCAATCTGGTTCACGAGTTTGTGAGCCATTCTACATGCCTGTTGTATGGAGGCGGGCTCGTGTGAACTTATATCTTCTTGGATTCTTTCCGGTAATCCTTTCACAAACGCGTCGATCTTCTCTTCCTCATCTTCGAATGCTCCCGGACACAATTGGCACAATTCTGTGAATCGTCTTTCGTACGTGGTAATATCAAATCCTTGGGTTCGTAACCCTCTAAGTTCTGTATTGAGCTTATTGACCTCGGTTCTGGGACGGTACTTCTCGTTCATCAAGTGCTTGAATGCTGACCACGGTAGTGCGTACGCATCGTCTTGTCCCACTTGCTCTAGATAGGTATTCCACCATGTTAACGCAGAACCTGTGAAGGTATGCGTAGCGTACTTCACTTTGTCCTCTTCAGTACACTTACTTATGGCAAACACCGATTCAACCTTCTCGGTCCACCGTTTCAATCCGATCGGTCCTTCGGTTCCATCAAATTCCAAAGGTTTGCAGGCAGTGAATTCTTTGTAGGTGCATCCTACACGATTTCCTGTACTGCTAGATCCAAGGTTATTGTTGGTATGTAGCGCAGCCTGTACTGCGGCTATGTTTGAAGCTAGAAAAGTACGGAATTCCTCTTCATTCATATTCACGGTGTGTCGAGTAGTCGGTGCCATTTCCTTCAAAATAGTTAAATGGAACAAGTTAATCATACAGAATATTAAGAGTAGTTAATAGTATTTCGTAGCATAATATGAACTCATTTATAAAAGCTTTTTCTTCATATTAGCGTTTTATAAGTTTAAATTCGGGTAGTACCTACCCGTTAAGTTCATACTTAGTAGCTAATATACAATTCAACTACTACAATTCTATATGAAAAACTGATTATAATAATATTTCGCGTTCAAACTTTTACACAACATTTTACAAACTTACAATACCGCTTATTTTACATATAGCATGAAATATAGCACACAATAAATTTGATACAAGATGGTTGTGAAGATAATTCTAGCTAGTACACAAGTTGTTCAGCAAAGGCAATAAAGACACGTAATTCATACGTCCAGAAACAAGTCATGCATTCTGGTTTTACTAGGACTACTTCCCATCCTTGGTCTTGTGGAACATAACCGTTATGGCCGTTGATAAGACAGCGTGTTGTAACGTCGTCAAAGGGACGAGGGTTACGTAATGTCCAACAATCCCGTAACAATCTAAAAACCTCATTTCTTACCCCAATTACCGACTCCGTCACTTGTGGAAACGTTTTGTTTAATAGTTGTAGCCCGATGTTCTTGTTCTCACTTTGGTGAGAAGCGAACATTACTAATCCGTAAGCATAACATGCTTCTTTATGTTGCATGTTAGCCGCTTTTTCTAAATCACGAAGTCCAATATTCGGATATATTGAGTCAAAATAATTTCTTAACCCGTTGCGTAAAATAGCATTTGGGTTCCCCGCAATATATGCGTCAAAGTAAACACATCATAACTTATGGGTTTCCCAATGTGATATCCCCCATCTTTCAAACGAAAGTCTCTTATAAACCAAGACATTCTTGGAACGTTCTTCGAATATCTTACAAACTGATCTCGCCTTAAATAGTTGTGCCGAGGAATTCTGGCCGACTCTAGACAAGATTTCATCAATCATGTCTCCGGGTAGGTCTCTTAAAATATTGGGCTGTCTATCCATTTTGTGTTTTTAAACTGTAAAATAGACAAGAGTTAGATTCATAAAAAAAATACTTATTAATACAAGCAATTTTTACATATATCATAAAGCATAAGAACACTATATTACATATATTACACCACACGAATACAACTATCTTATTCCGACTCGCTCGTTTCCTCTTCTTCGGTTTTGGTTCGTTTTGCCAAGTTTCTAGGGATATATGATGTTCCCCTAATACGAGCCGTCGTTATCCACATTGGTTTAGAAAAACCTGGTGGTTTAGAGGTTCCCGGGTCATTGTTACAACTTAAGGACTTCGGGGGTTGACGATACATATAAAGTTCATCGGGGTTGGAATTAGATTTCTCTATTTTTATGCCCTTTCCCTTATTATTTTCTTTTGCCTTTTTAAATTCAGTTGGGGTAATTTCTATAACATCATCGGAATTCTCGTCGGAATCCGATTTATCGGAGAATTGGTAATCCTCCCAATATTTTGCTTCCTTGGCGGAAACACCATTGACCATAATTAACCTTGGTCGGTTGGTTGAGGATTTTCTTTTACTTAACCGTTTTATTATTTCCCCCACCGGTTCTATTTCTTCATCCGGTTCCGATTCTTCTTCCGGTTCCGATTCTTCTTCCGGTTCCGACTCTTCTTCCGGTTCCTCTTCGGGAACTTGTGAATCAGTCCACGAATCATTCCAATTTACATTTGACTCTTCATTATTATTAGGTGAGTCAATGGGACTTGTTCTAGAGGTAGACATCTATCACATAATATCAAACGCATTAAGAGATTAATATATCACATAATATTCACATGTTAAAAATATATAGTTTCCAACAAAATTTGTTAAGCAATCATTTTTCAAGTAAACACGGTCGAAGTCCAGACTCACTAATGCATCCTAACAAACTCGATAAGACACACTAATGCAAAATTCTGGTTCTCTAAGACCAACGCTCGGATACCAACTGAAATGTCCCGTTCTTATTGATTAAAAACGTTCCATATTAATTGATTTCGTTGCGAGGTTTTGACCTCTATATGAGACGTTTTTCAAAGACTGCATTCATTTTTAAAACAAACCATTACCTTTATTTCATAAATAAAGGTTTAAAAAGCTTTACGTAGATTATCAAATAATGATAATCTAAAATATCCTGTTTACACACGACCATTACATAATGGTTTACAATACAAATATGTTACATCGAAATCATTTTCTTGAATGCAGTTTTTACACAGTATCATACAAACATGGACTCCAAATCTTGTCCTTATTTTAGTATGCAACAGCGGAAGCTCTTAGTATTCACCTGAGAATAAACATGCTTTAAACGTCAACAAAAATGTTGGTGAGTTATAGGTTTAACCTATATATATCAAATCGTAACAATAGACCACAAGATTTCATATTTCAATACACATCCCATACATAGAGATAAAAATCATTCATATGGTGAACACCTGGTAACCGACATTAACAAGATGCATATATAAGAATATCCCCATCATTCCGGGACACCCTTCGGATATGATATAAATTTCGAAGTACTAAAGCATCCGGTACTTTGGATGGGGCTTGTTGGGCCCAATAGATCTATCTTTAGGATTCGCGTCAATTAGGGTGTCTGTTCCCTAATTCTTAGATTACCAGACTTAATAAAAAGGGGCATATTCGATTTCGATAATTCAACCATAGAATGTAGTTTCACGTACTTGTGTCTATTTTGTAAATCATTTATAAAACCTGCATGTATTCTCATCCCAAAAATATTAGATTTTAAAAGTGGGACTATAACTCACTTTCACAGATTTTTACTTCGTCGGGAAGTAAGACTTGGCCACTGGTTGATTCACGAACCTATAACAATATATACATATATATCAAAGTATGTTCAAAATATATTTACAACACTTTTAATATATTTTGATGTTTTAAGTTTATTAAGTCAGCTGTCCTCGTTAGTAACCTACAACTAGTTGTCCACAGTTAGATGTACAGAAATAAATCGATAAATATTATTTTGAATCAATCCATGACCCAGTGTATACGTATCTCAGTATTGATCACAACTCAAACTATATATATTTTGGAATCAACCTCAACCCTGTATAGCTAACTCCAACATTCACATATAGAGTGTCTATGGTTGTTCCGAAATAATATAGATGTGTCGACATGATAGGTCGAAACATTGTATACGTGTCTATGGTATCTCAAGATTACATAATATAAAATACAAGTTGATTAAGTTATGGTTGGAATAGATTTGTTACCAATTTTCACGTAGCTAAAATGAGAAAAATTATCCAATCTTGTTTTACCCATAACTTCTTCATTTTAAATCCGTTTTGAGTGAATCAAATTGCTATGGTTTCATATTGAACTCTATTTTATGAATCTAAACAGAAAAAGTATAGGTTTATAGTCGGAAAAATAAGTTACAAGTCGTTTTTGTAAAGGTAGTCATTTCAGTCGAAAGAACGACGTCTAGATGACCATTTTAGAAAACATACTTCCACTTTGAGTTTAACCATAATTTTTGGATATAGTTTCATGTTCATAATAAAAATCATTTTCTCATAATAACAACTTTTAAATCAAAGTTTATCATAGTTTTTAATTAACTAACCCAAAACAGCCCGCGGTGTTACTACGACGGCGTAAATCCGGTTTTACGGTGTTTTTCGTGTTTCCAGGTTTTAAATCATTAAGTTAGCATATCATATAGATATAGAACATGTGTTTAGTTGATTTTAAAAGTCAAGTTAGAAGGATTAACTTTTGTTTGCGAACAAGTTTAGAATTAACTAAACTATGTTCTAGTGATTACAAGTTTAAACCTTCGAATAAGATAGCTTTATATGTATGAATCGAATGATGTTATGAACATCATTACTACCTTAAGTTCCTTGGATAAACCTACTGGAAAAGAGAAAAATGGATCTAGCTTCAATGGATCCTTGGATGGCTCGAAGTTCTTGAAGCAGAATCATGACACGAAAACAAGTTCAAGTAAGATCATCACTTGAAATAAGATTGTTATAGTTATAGAAATTGAACCAAAGTTTGAATATGATTATTACCTTGTATTAGAATGATAACCTACTATAAGAAACAAAGATTTCTTGAGGTTGGATGATCACCTTACAAGATTGGAAGTGAGCTAGCAAACTTGAAAGTATTCTTGATTTTATGAAACTAGAACTTTTGGAATTTATGAAGAACACTTAGAACTTGAAGATAGAACTTGAGAGAGATCAATTAGATGAAGAAAATTGAAGAATGAAAGTGTTTGTAGGTGTTTTTGGTCGTTGGTGTATGGATTAGATATAAAGGATATGTAATTTTGTTTTCATGTAAATAAGTCATGAATGATTACTCATATTTTTGTAATTTTATGAGATATTTCATGCTAGTTGCCAAATGATGGTTTCCACATGTGTTAGGTGACTCACATGGGCTGCTAAGAGCTGATCATTGGAGTATATATACCAATAGTACATACATCTAAAAGCTGTGTATTGTACGAGTACGAATACGGGTGCATACGAGTAGAATTGTTGATGAAACTGAACGAGGATGTAATTGTAAGCATTTTTGTTAAGTAGAAGTATTTTGATAAGTGTATTGAAGTCTTTCAAAAGGGTATAAATACATATTAAAACACTACATGTATATACATTTTACCTGAGTCGTTAAGTCATCGTTAGTCGTTACATGTAAGTGTTGTTTTGAAACCTTTAGGTTAACGATCTTGTTAAATGTTGTTAACCCAATGTTTATAATATCAAATGAGATTTTAAATTATTATATTATCATGATATTATCATGTATGAATATCTCTTAATATGATATATATACATTAAATGTCTTTACAACGATAATCGTTGCATATATGTCTCGTTTAAAAATCATTAAGTTAGTAGTCTTGTTTTTACATATGTAGTTCATTGTTAATATACTTAATGATATGTTTACTTATCATAGTATCATGTTAACTATATATATATCCATATATATGTCATCATATAGTTTTTACAAGTTTTGTGAATCACCGGTCAACTTGGGTGGTCAATTGTCTATATGAAACATATTTCAATTAATCAAGTCTTAACAAGTTTGATTGCTTAACATGTTGGAAACATTTAATCATGTAAATATCAATCTCAATGAATATATATAAACATGGAAAAGTTCGGGTCACTACATCCAGAACGTAAATCGATCTTAGAATAAACTGACGAGCTTTGTAGTTGATCAAATAAGTCGTCAATTCTCGGCAGTGGATAACGATTTTTGATGGTAAGTTTGTTCAACTCTCTGTAGTCAATACACAACCTAAATGTACCATCCTTTTTCTTGACAAACAAAACAGGAGCTCCCCATGGTGATGTGCTTGGTCGAATGAAACCACGTTCTAATAGTTCTTGCAGTTGGCTTTGCAGTTCTTTCATCTCGCTGGGTGCGAGTCTATAAGGAGCACGAGCTATTGGTGCAGCTCCTGGTACAAGATCTATTTGAAATTCAACAGATCGATGTGGAGGTAGTCCCGGTAATTCTTTCGAAAATACATCGGGAAATTCTTTTGCGACGGGAACATTATTGATGCTCTTTACTTCAGTTTGTACTTTCTCGACGTGTGCTAGAACAGCATAGCAACCTTTTCTTATTAGTTTTTGTGCCTTCAAATTACTAATAAGATGTAGCTTCATGTTGCCCTTTTCTCCGTACACCATTAAGGGTTCTCCTTCTTCTCATACAATGCGAATTGCATTTTTATAACATACGATCTCTGCTTTCACCTTCTTCAGCCAGTCCATGCCAACTATTACATCAAAACTCCCTAACTCTACTGGTATCAAATCAATCTTAAATATTTCGCTACCCAATTTAATTTCTCGATTCCGGCATATATCATCTGCTGAAATTAATTTACCGTTTGCTAATTCGAGTAAAAATTTACTATCCAACGGCATCAATGGACAACTTAATTTAGCACAAAAATCTCTACTCATATAGCTTCTATCCACACCCGAATCAAATAAAACGTAAGCAGATTTATTGTCAATAAGAAACGTACCCGTAACAAGCTCCGGGTCTTCCTGTGCCTCTGCTGCATTAATATTGAAAACTCTTCCGCAGCCTTGTCTATTCGTGTTCTCCTGGTTCGGGCAATTTCTAATAATGTGGCCCGGTTTTCCACATTTATAACAAACTACATTGGCATAACTTGCTCCGACACTACTTGCTCTGCCATTACTCGTTCTGACACCATTTGTTCCTTTCGTTCTGTTAACTCCTGGTCTGTAGACCTCACACTTCGCCGCGCTATGACCTTTTCTTTTACACTTGTTGCAAAATTTGGTGCAGAACCTCGAGTGATACTTTTCACACCTTTGGCATAGCTGCTTCTGATTGTTGTTATTGTTGCGGTTGTTATTGTTGTTGGGATGATTGTTGTAGTTGCTGTTGTTGTTGTTGTTGTTGTTGTTGTTGTTGTTGTTGGGCCGTTTGTTGTAGTTGCGATTGATGTTGCGATTGTTGGGATAATTGTTGCGATTATTATTGTAATTGCTATTGTTGTTGTATTGGTGATTCTTATCACCGTTTTCCTCCCACTTTCTTTTGACTTGCTTCACATTGGCCTCTTCAGCCGTCTGTTCTTTAATTCTTTCCTCAATCTGGTTCACTAGTTTGTGAGCCATTCTACATGCCTGTTGTATGGAGGCGGGCTCGTGTGAACTTATATCTTCTTGGATTCTTTCCGGTAATCCTTTCACAAACGCGTCGATTTTCTCTTCCTCATCTTCGAACGCTCCCGGACACAATAGGCACAATTCTGTGAATCGTCTTTCGTACGTGGTAATATCAAATCCTTGGGTTTGTAACCCTCTAAGTTATGTCTTGAGCTTATTGACCTCGGTTCTGGGACGGTACTTCTCGTTTATCAAGTGCTTGAATGCTGACCACGGTAGTGCGTACGCATCATCTTGTCCCACTTGCTCTAGATAGGTAGTCCACCATGTTAAGGCAGAACCTGTGAAGGTATGCGTAGCGTACTTCACTTTGTCCTCTTCAGTACACTTACTTATGGCAAACACCGATTCGACCTTCTCGGTCCACCGTTTCAATCCGATCGGTCCTTCGGTTCCATCAAATTCCAAAGGTTTGCAGGCAGTGAATTCTTTGTAGGTGCATCCTACACGATTTCCTGTACTGTTAGATCCAAGGTTATTGTTGGTATGTAGCGCAGCTTGTACTGCGGCTATGTTTGAAGCTAGAAAAGTACGGAATTCCTCTTCATTCATATTCACGGTGTGTCGAGTAGTCGGTGCCATTTCCTTCAAAATAGTCAAATGGAACAAGTTAATCATACAGAATATTAAGAGTTGTTAATAGTATTTTGTAGCATAATATAAACTCATTTATAAAAGCTTTTTCTTCATATTAGCATTTTATAAGTTTAAATTCGGGTAGTACCTACCCGTTAAGTTCATACTTAGTAGCTAATATACAATTCAACTACTACAATTCTATATGAAAAACAGATTATAATAATATTTTGCGTTCAAACTTTTACACAATATTTTACAAACTTACAATACCGCTTATTTTACATATAGCATGAAATATAGCACACAATAAATTTGATACAAGATGGTTGTGAAGATAATTCTAGCTAGTACACAAGTCGTTCAGCAAAGGCAATAAAGAAACGTAATTCATACGTCCAGAAACAAGTCATGCATTCTGGTTTTACTAGGATTACTTCCCATCCTTGGTCTTGTGGAACATAACCGTTATGGCCGTTGATAAGATAGCGTGTTGTAACATCGTCAAAGGGACGAGGGTTACGTAATGTCCAACAGTCCCGTAACAATCTAAAAACCTCATTTCTTACCCTAATTACCGACTCCGTCACTTGTGGGAACGTTTTGTTTAATAGTTGTAGCCCGATGTTCTTGTTCTCACTTTGGTGAGAAGCGAACATTACTAATCCGTAAGCATAACATGCTTCTTTATGTTGCATGTTAGCCGCTTTTTCTAAATCACGAAGTCCAATATTCGGATATATTGAGTCAAAATAATTTCTTAACCCATTGCGTAAAATAGCATTTGGGTTCCCCGTAATATATGCGTCAAAGTAAACACATCGTAACTTATGGATTTCAAAATGTGATATCCCCCATCTTTCGAACGAAAGCCTTTTATAAACCAAGGCATTCTTGGAACGTTCTTTGAATGTCTTACAAACTGATCTCGCCTTAAATAGTTGTGCCGAAGAATTCTGACCGACTCTAGACAAGATTTCATCAATCATGTCTCCGGGTAGGTCTCTTAAAATATTGGGTTGTCTATCCATTTTGTGTTTTTATACTGTAAAATAGACAAGAGTTAGATTCATAAAAAAAATACTTATTAATACAAGCAATTTTTACATATATCATAAAGCATAAGCACACTATATTACATATATTACACCACAAGAATACAACTATCTTATTCCGACTCGCTTGTTTCTTCTTCTTCGATTTTGGTTCGTTTTGCCAAGTTTCTAGGGATATATGATGTTACCCTAATACGAGCCGTCGTTTTCCACATTGGTTTAGAAAAACCTGGTGGTTTAGAGGTTCCCGGGTCATTGTTACAACTTAAGGACTTCGGGGGTTGACGATACATATAAAGTTCATCGGGGTTGGAATTAGATTTCTCT